>NC_092771.1:6051072-6396333 GCF_047496795.1 Chiloscyllium punctatum | reverse complement strand
TCAATATCCTCATGCAATGTTATGTTGTCACCTACACTGCCTACAATGCTGCCTAACTCTCTGTCATCAGCAAATTTGGATATATGATTTTCTATGCCATTATCCAAGTTATTAGTAAATAATGTGAATAATTGAGACCCGAACTCAGATCCTTGTGGGACACTAGTCTCATCCTGCCAAGTTGAGTAACTATCCATTTTCCCTACTTTGTTGTCTGCCACACAGCCAACTTCTCAGCCATGTCAGTAATTTGCTATCAGCACTGTGGATTTCTATCTTTGTTAACAGTTTCATATGTGGAACTTTATCAAATGCCTTCTGAAAGTACATATAAACAACATCGATAGATATTCACCTTTATTACTTTAATCATCCCTTCCAAAACTTCACTGAGATTTTTTGGGCATGACCTACCTGTCGTGAATCCTTGCTGGCTCATCCTAATTAATTAAAAAATTCAAGTTACAGACTCCAACAATTTCCCCACCATAAACGTTAGGCTTACTGCTCTGTAATTCCTTCAATTTCCTCGAACATCCTTTCTTAAAAAAAAGTGGCATATGTAATTTTCTAATCCAGAGGGGTGACTTGTGTATCTAGGGAACTCTGAAAGATTATAATTAGGGTGTCTACAATGTGATCCCCTAGTTCCTTTAACAACTGTCAAATGGACCCTGGGGATTTGTCACTCTATAGTTCCATTATCGATGTTTTATTTAATGTTAATTTTATTCCATCTTTGTTCCCAATACACTATTAATTTCCTCAGGATTTTCAGTAAACTATTGTCCTGTTCTAGTGTAAATACTGAAGCAAAGTATTTATTCAGTATGTCTGCCATTTCCCCATAGTCACTGACAATACATTCACTTCCAGTCTTCAGTGAGTCAACATTGCTCCTGACCACCACCTTTTCCTTTACCACCCTCCCTGACTTAATCTCATCTGACATGTTGCTCATGTGTATCCTAATATACACCATATTCCCTTCACCCATTATCCTTGTGCTCTCTAACCAACATTGATCCTGAGTCAGGACCCTCAATATTAAAATTCCCATCCTTTTTTCAAATCTGTCCATGGATTCATCTATCTCTCTAACCACCTCCAAACCCTCAACACACATGTTTTTGCACTATTCCAATCGAGTCGTCATCTACCAATTCTCTTCGCCATTGGCAGATGTGCCTCAAATTCCCTCCTTCACCCTCATCTCCTCCTCTGTGTTGCTCTTTAAAAACTACTACTTTGACAAACATGTTCTACCAAAAGAATGCTTCTTTATGTGGTTCATATATTAAATTTTGTCTAATAACAATCCTGTAGGAACTTTTACTACATTAAAAGTGCTATCTAAATGCAAGCTATTCTTGGTGGAATGGATTTTTCTGCTTTTGAATGCATTATTTTAGCTGGTGGTGGAAGGAGGGGTGAGTGGTTGGGTGTTGATGGCTTTCATCCATCTTTCATCAGCCATAAGAAATAGGACCAGAAGTAGACCATTTGGCCCTTTTGAGGATGTTTTGTCTTTCAATAAAATTATCGCTGACCTGATCATAGCCGTAACCCCACTTTCCTGCCTGACCATCTGTCACCCTTGATTAATTTGTAGATCAAAGATCTGTCTAACTCAGGCTTGAATAGATTGGGGGACCCAGACTCCATTGCTTTTTGTGGGAGAGATTTCCAAAGATTTGGAAACCAGCGGTCATTGCTTCAAAATAAGGGAACGCCCATTTATTCAGAAATAGTGAGAATGTATTTTTCACAGACAGCCATGAATATTTGGAATTCTCTTCCTCAAATGACAATGGAAGCAGAGCTCTTGAATATTTTTAAGGCAGTGGTGGTTAGACTTCTGATCATTTAAGGGAATGAAAGAATTATGAGGATAGGCAGAAATGTGGAGTAATCAGATCAGCATGATCTTATTGAATAATGACCATGCTTATTTGTAACAACCCTTTGCAGAAAATAACTTTCTCCATAGCCCCATCTTAAATTGAAGACTCCTATTTTTAAACAATGCCCTTAATTAAACTGAACTAGAATATTTCTGATACAGGGTAACTTTGGCGAGGTGTTCAGTGGGAGGATGAGGAACGATAACACTCTGGTGGCTGTGAAGATGTGCCGTGAAAATCTGCCTGCTGATCAGAAGAATAAGTTCTTGATGGAGGCCAGGTCAGTGCTGGTGCAACTACCATAGGATCATAGTCTGAACAAATAGTGACACAAAAATAATGCCAAAGTGGCAGGCTAGCTCCTTGATTAGCCCTTTACACAGTGCAGTTGTCAAAGTTACTGCAGGAGTGCCTGAGTGAAGCTATCTTAGTGATGTTTAATACGGTTTAGAACAAGGTTTGCCATTGTGTGTTCACCATCAATGGTTTAGTGCTTTACTGAAGACTGGGTCCAACAGACCAAAGAAATCTTTTACTGTTCAACACTGGGAGTGACCAATCATTATTGCCCAGCAAAAATATAACCAATTGGAACTGTTTTAATCTGAATGGGAGACTTTATAGAGTGATCCAATAGATCTTACAGAGATAAAAGGAAACCGTCTATTTCTAGCCATCAAGGGGTGGATAACAAGAGTATCTAGATACAAGAGCAGACATTTAACACAGAGGAGATGAGAACCTTCCTTAGACACAAATGTCGAGTCAATGATTGAAACAGAGATTGTGTCAATACTGAAGATAATGATTGAGCAAAGGAGGAGTGAGGGATATACTTGTGACTCGATAGGTGGTGACTCTGAGTCCGAAAAACTTGATTGCATTCCAACACGTGTTGGCTATGAAAGGAGTGTTTGTAAGGTGGTTTAACACACTGATAAGCCCAGGAATGCTCCCATCACTCTCCTAATGTTCCTCAAAGGGATATTAGGTGCATGAAGATAAAATACAAACCAATAGTTCTAACTGACAGTTCAGTTTCTAAAAGCTGTTAAAGAAAACAATGTTATCTTAACATTATTTCTTAACATTTTTCAGAATCTTGAAACAGTATGATCATCCGAACATTGTCAGGCTGATAGGAGTCTGTACTCAGAAACAGCCAATTTACATCGTCATGGAGCTGGTGCAAGGTGAGAGAATCGGGCATTAGCTAACTGTGACAGAAAGTGGAGTTGATAAAGATGTTTCACCCTTCAAATCCATTTCTCACAGAGATTGTCCACAATCTGCTCCATCACTTCTGACATCATGGCACATTAGAACACCATTCGACCCTTCAAGTATATTCTGGCTGTCAGTAGTACAATCCATGCTCAGCTGTCCATGTTCAAATACAGCAAGTCCTAGACAATATCCATGTTATAGTTGACAAATGGCAAATAATATTTGTGGTACACAAATTCCAGGCAATGAATTTCTCCAGCAAGAGAGGGTCTAACCATCACTCCGTAACATTCAATGGGATTGTCATCCCTGAATCCCCTACTATAAACATCCCCAGGACCAAATACTATTGCCCTGATCTAGACCAAACACCTCAACCCTTTCCTTACTCTGAATGACTCCCCATTTCCCTCATTTGGATCTGCCTCTGCGTGACTCAGTTCTCAGAAAACCTAGCCCATTTGTACTGTAAGCAGTAAAATCTGAATATTGGACCATGCTGGAAATACTCAGAAGATCAGACAGCAGCGATGGAGAGAGAACGAGTTAATGTTTCAAGTCAATTACCTTATCAGAATTGTAAGATGTTAGAGATGTAATCAAAGTGTTCATTATACTAGCAAATCATTTACACTTCAAGGAGAAAAAAACTTTTTCCTTAAACATTTCTCAATTTAGGAGGGGATTTCTTGACATTTTTACGCAATGAAGCAAATCATTTTAGCACAAAAGACCTGATAAAGATGGCAGAGAATGCTGCTGCTGGGATGGCCTATCTGGAAAGCAAGCGTTGCATCCACAGGTGAGTTCAGAAAAGTATTTAAAAACAGCTCTGACTATATGGTGGCATGGACTCATAGAATGGGTTTATTGGTAATTTGATCGTTGGTATCTATCATTCTGTTTATTCCTTTATCAGACTTTAAAGATATTGACCTGATAGAGAAGGCTGATAGGTAGAGAGTGAATTCAGCTGGATTCACTAGTACCTTCCCCGTAATGATTGTTCTCCATCGAAGAGATTTGACATTCAAATGACGACTAGTTGTCCAATTACTGTAAACTTAACAGTCAACACCAGCCCTGCTCTTTTGTGTGACTGCAGCCTGAAAGTAACAGTGGAAATTTAGGCAAAATCTCAATCCGTTTTCCTACTCCCAGAATAGTGGGAGTCAATATTAGTTTATACAGCCACTTTCTGTTGACGACCTAACTGAGGATTGTTCACAGGTCTCATCTCTATGTTAGGAAAAGGATATAGAGGCACAAGAAAAGGACAATTACTTCGATTGGTGGAATTTATTAAACTTCAGAATCTTGGCTGACACTTCTGGGCAGTGCTTATGAAATGCAACACTTGGAAATGCCTTTTTTTAGATGAGACATTAAATCTAGGCCCTGCTGTGCTCTGACAGGTGAATATAGAAGATCTCACAGCATTATTCTGAAGCAGGACAAGGGATTTCTCCCTACTGTCCTCCCTCAAACTGATACTACACAAACAGTCATGGTCCTTTAATTAACAGGTGTTTGTGTGACCTTTCTGTGCACAAACACAAACAAATGTTGATTTGGATTATATTACAGAGATCTAGCAGCCAGGAACTGCCTGGTTTCAGAGAAAAATGTTCTGAAAATCAGTGATTTTGGGATGTCTCGTGAAGAAGAAGATGGAGTATATTCCTCAACAGGAGGAATGAAGCAAATTCCAATCAAGTGGACGGCACCTGAGGCACTCAATTACGGTACATCCTGGGTTTTACAATTCAGCAAAACCAGGGTTAATTTATTTTAATGAGGGTGAGAATGATTGTGTGAACTAAGGTATGTTAGTCTGACACCACAAAAAGTGTTCAAAAACTAACCAACCATGCAATCTGGAAAAATAATAGCAGAGTGGTAATGTAATTGGACCAACCCTGGATAATATTCTAGGGACATGGGTTCAAATCCCACCATGGCATGTTACAACACAAATACATTGACCTGGACCTAATATACCGGCCACTGCAGTGGACAGCTGGAACAGACAACCAGAAGCGGCAGAGACAAACCACTATAAATGCTGGAGGAAACATCACTTGAACCAAGACATTCTGACCCATTGATATAAATTCCATTTAAATATTGTGGTTCTGTTCGCCGAGCTGGAAATTTGTGTTGCAGACGTTTCGTCCCCTGTCTCGGTGACATTTTTAGTGCTTGGGAGCCTCCTGTGATGTTTCCTCCAGCATTTATAGTGGTTTGTCTCTGCCGCTTCTGGTTGTCTGTTCCAGCTGTCCACTGCAGTGGCCGGTATATTAGGTCCAGGTCGATGTATTTGTTGATAGAATCTGTGGATGAGTGCCGTGTCTCACTCCAATTTGTGTGTGTGTGTGTGTGTGTGTGTGTGTGTGTGTGCGCGCATGCGTGCCCAAAACAAGGAGGTGAAATCTTACAGTTAGAGCAATCAAGTGGGGTAATATTGGGAAGTCTGTCTTCTCACAAAGGGAAGTGGATTGAAATCTAAAATCTCTATCTCCGCAAAAAAAACTCTGGAGGCAAGTGCAATTGAAAATTTAAAAACTAAGATTGATGGATTAGCTGAGGAGATTTTGTCAAGATTAGAGTGGTGCTGGAAAAGCACAGCAGGTTAGGCAGTATCGAGGAGCAAGAAAATTGACATTTCAGGCAGGAGCCCTTCATTCCTGATGAAGGGCTCCTACCCAAAACGTCGATTTTCCTGCTCCTTGGATGCTGCCTGACCTGCTGTGCTTTTCCAGCACCACTCTAATCTTGACTCTGATCTCCAGCATCTGCAATCCTCACTTTCGCCTGAGGAGATTTAGTGTTAACTGAACCAGGATTGATGGAATTAAGATGCAGATTTCACATGGCTTAATAGAGCAGAGAACAGGTTTGAGGGGTACGAGGACCTTCTAATATTCCTCGATCAATCAACATTTGAAAAGCAAAGGAGATTCTATATTTGAAACTTTGAGCCTAACTGAAGACAGATCATGACTGTAACAGGCCTGCTGTTCTGATACAGATTGTGCACTATGTAAATCTCTGCCCTTGTTCATTTACCACAGGTCGGTTCACAACTGAGAGTGACATCTGGAGTTATGGGGTACTGCTATGGGAGACATTTAGTCTGGGTTCAACACCATACCCAACCATGACAAATCAACAAACTCGAGAGGAGGTTGAACAAGGTGAAAATCAATGCAAAATAATATTAAAGCAATAAGAATATATAAAAATACACTGGACACAATAAATAAGTCTTTTCCATTTAAACAAACAAAAAAAATAGCCTGACTCCCTGGACACTTCCTCCTTTCTGCTGTTTTGGACAATGTAGTGGCAAATTTACTCTGTATCTAATCTCATGTTGTACATGTCCTGAGAGTGTTTGTTCAAGATACTGGAAAGGCCAAAATGAGAATTGTTCCATTTTCCTGTGTTATTGGTGAGGAATGCCGTCTCCTAGTCTGAGAATTGGACGATGTCTGTGAGGGGAATGAGCTTACCAGGTTTGCAGACTCCAGAAATAGCTCCTATAGGACACATGGAAAAACATTATTGGGAGATGGGGTAGTTGACTACTGATTCACTAATAGATTTATTCCTTGTCCCTAGGCTATCGACTCGGTGCCCCTGATTCTTGCCCAGATGAGATTTACAGTATAATGTGTCGCTGCTGGCAGTATGATCCGAAGAAGCGCCCAAATTTCAGCACCATTCACCAGGAGCTTGTGACTCTCAGGAAAAAATGGAAGTGAAACTGGAAACAATTGCTTTTGTAAATCATGTTCTGACTCCCATCACTGTTAACAGAGATAGGGAGTAACACCATATATTTAAGCTATTACCTGAGAGATGGCTAGCCTTTTTAGCTATGTTCATATCCAAAGAATGAATTAACAAAATATTTCCACCATCCAAACACCAAAACCACCAGGTAAGCAGCATCAACATCTCACAGGAGATTAATAGAGACTAATGATCCCTTTATGCTAACCCAAAACTTTGCTTCTGATGAAATGCCAATGACAGGCATGATATTTTCCCAATCTTCCATCCCTAGTAGGAACTGGAATGAAGCCACCCACACAACTCAAAGTGCCCTTAACAGACAAGGGGAATTAAAAAAAACGTAATTCATAGGGTGTGAGCTTCACTGGCTGGGTCAGCAATTAATGTCCATTCCTAATTGCCCATGGAGGAGGTGGTGCTAGTGGTGAGCTGTCTTCTTGAACCACTGCAGCCCAATTGGTTTAGGTAGCCAGGTGATACTGCTCGGGGGGAGGGAGTTCCAGGACTTTGACTCAGTGACACTGAAGAAACGGCAATATATATCCAAGGATGGTGAATGGCTTGGAGGGGAATTCCTCGATTCAGTTACCAGTTAGCACTGTATGACATTGTCTCACAGGGTGGAAATTATTAATGATATCAAACGAAATCTCTCCACCAATGTTTCTGTTCCCCAGCATGTAGTTTTTACCACAAGAAGGCAATTGGATATAACTTTTAAAAGGATTTACTGTTGTTTTGGAATAATTTTGAATATTTTGGTAATTTTCTTCCCATTGCTTACACATACAGATTTTATTCCATTGGCCCATGCAAAATAAAATCATAGAATTGTTAGAACACTGAGGAGGGTGTTCAGCCTATCATGTCTCGGCTGGCTCTCCAAATGAGCATCACACTAAATGCCATTCTTCTGCTTTCCTGTTAATCCTGCAATCTCATCCAACCCACTTTTTCTACTCCCGACTGGGAGATGTAAGCAATGATCCCAATCTGTTACCTCATCCTGATTGGTCACAGGACTTTGCACTTTAAGGCTACTCAACTGTAATGGTATACCAGTCATTCACCCCACTCTGTCGCCACTTAAGAGTGTACCGCCCCAGTCAAACTTCCCACTTGCCACTGTCCTTGGAGTAGGTCGCGCCCGGGCGCTTCCGACCAGAAGTGAGAGCCCCTCCGGGCTCGCCTCCCCACCTCACCGGGTAAGCGAAAAAAACAATGAGTAGTGGTATTTCACCGGCGGCTGAAGCCTCCCACTTATTCTCCACCTCTCATGTCTCTTCACAGTGCCAGATTACAGTCAAGCTCAGCAGGGTCTTCTCTCCCTGCTAATTCTGCCAAGCCTGTCCCCTTGGCTGTGGTTTTGCAAGATAGTAGGTAGGGACAGTGGAAATCTCATTCATCCATTCATGCGCGTCACTAATTAGATGATGATGCATTTAGCTAATATCTCTCTCACCATCTGAATGGATTGTGTCCATTTCAAGTTCTTTCTCATCGCTCGTTGATGTAAAATACACCCCTATCTAGCTAACCACAGCCAGATGATGTTAAGGGAACGGGAATATTCACTGTCAAGCAGAGACCAAGCGAGGATTCAGCTAGGATTATTCAACTGACAAATTACCTCTCTAGCTGGCAAGTGCAGTTTTAATTTTATTCACTCTAACTACTCTCCACCTTTACTGTGAGCTAAAAAACAAAAACCTTTATTACCAAAATTATTTTAAAATTTAAAATTCTGAAATAAGTTAAAATTCTACCTAAAATTAACATTACTAAAACAATCGATTTAAAAATTAATTAAATAATGTCCAAAATAGAGATGCTAAAAGAGTCCATTATGAATCCATAAAAATTCTTAACAACTCGAGGGTCAGGGATATAACCAGATTTGTGATGTGTTGAGCAAATATCTTAGGCTTTTTGATCCTGAAATCCTTCATCAGGTCACTATTCTTGTTGAACCATTTACCTCGGGGACCCCATCACGAATCCATAAAAAGAAATATTGGTTCCTTTAATAGAATCCATGATTTCTTTCTCTAAATGTTTACATTTCTCCACCTTCTCCTCCCAAGCCTGCTCTGGCGAATTTTCTTGGTTTTCTGTCCAAATTGTGACATCCACAGCAATAGTACGACTGTCTTTCTTAAATATAATGTGTGATCCAGAGCTTTCCTGTATTGTCCTTTATACAAGGTTCAATATATGTGGTCCATCCTTTAGTTTTAACGTATTTAATTAGTTCCTCAGCAATCCTATTGTATCTTTTAATGCGCATATTTTTCGCATACAGGCACCAGCCCGATATGTGGGCGACTGTCTCGATGGCATTGTTGCACCTCCTACAATTCTTGGTGTTAAAGGGCGTTCCGTATGATAACGATGATCTAGTTGGGTACAAATTTGTTTGTAAGAGGATTGTATTTATTACTTTTGATGTTTTCATATAATGCATCTTATTTAACCAATTATTAGAGATTTGATCATTTTTAAAATAATGAATGCCTGCCGTCTGGCTAGGCAGAGCCATCCATTTTTGCAATTCCACATTTCTCCATTTTGAATAATTTTTACAGCAATACTCTTCAATCCCCTCAATATCCTCATTCTCACCATCATTCACTCTTCCTTCTAATTGGCTATTACAGAATGGATTCCAAATTTCTTTCAAAATTTTCAAATTGCTCATTCCTTGTTAAACTGGAAAAGTTTGTCATTGCTAAACCTGACTGCAAACAATTCTAATGTCCATGCTAACTGATGTTGAATTATTTGGAATTAATTACAGTAGTGCCTCGATTTATGAATTTAATCCATTCTGGGACCCGGTTCGCGAACTGAATCAATTTTTCCCATTGTTCAGATAGCGTTCATAGCGCACGCGCCAAAGGCTAACTGAATGAGATCACGCGGGGCCTGAGAGCTTTTGCGTTCAACAAGCACATAGGAAAGCAAAACAATGAAACCACGTCGTCGCACACGGGCTTTTTGCGCTCATACCTTCGCTCGTACCTTGAATTTTGTATGTATGTTGAAGCAAAATTTTATGTACAATCCTGTTCATAAACCAATTTGTTTGTGAACGGGGTCATTCGTATGTCGAGTCGCTACTGTATTTCCTTTGTTCAAACTGCAACCTTCAGGGATGTTCAAAATATGGCCCCAGACCTAGCAAACCCTAGCAAACCAGTTCAGGCAGCTTTGTTACATTTGTGCTTAGGTTGCTTGAACTATTTAGATTTTAAAGTGCTGAAGATTATAAAAGATCTGTTTTTAATTCCATTCCATTTTTCAATATAAGATCAGAACACAGGTCTGTTTGCATGTGTTGAAATTTTATGGGAACATGACTGAAACTTGGTGGCCTCCTAATAATTTTTGTTCTTTCATGGAATGTGACTTTGCACTTTGCTGGCTAGGCCAGCTTTTATTACTCATTAGAAGGTGGTGGTGAGCTACCTTGGAACTGCTGCAGTCATGTGGTCTCTGGCATGCTTTATGGCAATTTGGGATATGGTGATAGAAACTTCAAATCCACTGCCATTTGCATTCCACTGTGAAAATGCACCACAGAAATATCTACCAAGTAATGCTGTGTAATAAAGCTTAAGTTGGACTATAAATTATTTAGCTTTTACATGGAAATGGTTTATTGTAGTGTAGAGTGAAATAAACTGCAATGGTCTAATTAGTTATTTTGTTCTCTAAGTTGATATCTAATGCTTTTGAGAACTGAGATATGAGTTATTAATCTCTACTTCAGATCAGTTATACTGACAAAATGGAGTGGATTGAGAGTCTCCACTTCAGTGATCAGATATACTTCAGGGAGACCATTCAGCCCATCTATCAGAGAGGTGCTACATTTCTGCATCAGGTTCAACTCTTTGTTCAAGAAGCTCTAGAACATCTATCATGACCTAACAAACAGGCCTTTCATGAAGGCTAAAATCACCTCCAATAAACTCATCATTATTTGTAATAAGTGGCTGGATGTAAATTGTTGCTTTGTTTCACTATAATCCAAAAACCAATTTACTGTCTGTGAGGTGCTTTAGTAAAATTTCTCCTTTGAATCCTCCCACTTCCTCCAGACCAAAGGAGTAGCCATGGGCACACGTATGGGTCCCAGCTATGCCTGTCTCTTTGTTGGCTATGTAGAGCAGTTGATCTTCCGTAATTACACCAGCACCACTCCCCACCTCTTCCTCCACTACATTGATGAATGCATTGGCGCCACCTCGTGCTCCCGGGAGGAGGTTGAGCAATTCATCAACTTCACCAACACATTCCACCCTGACCTTAAATTTACCTGGACCATCTCTGACATCTCCCTCCCCTTCCTGGACCTCTCCATCTCCACTAATGACGACCGACTTGACACTGACATTTTTTACAAACCCACCGACTCCCATAACTACCTGGATTACACCTCTTCCCACTCTACCTCTTGCAAAAATGCCATCCCGTATTCCCATTTCCTCTGCCAGATCTGCTCCCAGGAGGACCAGTTCCACCACAGAACACACCAGATGGCCTCCTTCTTTAGAGACCACAATTTCCCTTCTCACGTGGTTAAAGATGCCCTCCAAAGCATCTCGTCTACATCCTGCACCTCCGCCCTCAGACCCTACCCCTCCAACCGTAACAAGGACAGAACACCCCTGGTGCTCACCTTCCACCCTACAAACCTTCGCATAAACCAAATCATCTGCTGACATTTCCGCCACCTCCAAACAGACCCCACTACCAGGGGTATATTTCCCTCCCCACCCCTTTCCGCCTTCCGCAAAGACTGTTCCCTCCGCAACTACCTCGTCATGTCCATGCCCCCAGACAACCCACCCTCCAATCCTGGCACTTTCCCCTGCCACCGCAGGAACTGTAAAACCTGCGCCCACACCACCTCCCTCACCTCCATCCAAGGCCCTAAAGGAGCCTTCCACATCCATCAAAGTTTTACTTGCACATCCACTAATATAATTTATTGTATCCGTTGCTCCCGATGCGGTCTCCTCTACATTGGGGAGACTGGGCGCCTCCTAGCAGAGCGCTTTAGGGAACATCTCCGGGACATCCGCACCAATCAACCACACCGCCCCGTGGCCCAACATTTCAACTCTCCCTCCCACTCTGCGAAGGACATGGAGGTCCTGGGCCTCCTTCACCGCCGCTTCCTCACCACCAGACGCCTGGAGGAAGAACGCCTCATCTTCTGCCTCAGAACCCTTCAACCCCAAGGCATCAATGTGGACTTCAACAGTTTCCTCATTTCCCCTTTCCCCACCTCACCCTAGTTCTAAACTTCCAGCTCAGTAACTGTCCCCATGACTTGTCCGGACTTCTCCTACCTGCCTATCTTCTTTTCCACCTATCCATTCCACCCTCTCCTCCTTGACCTATCACCCTTCATCCCCTCCCCCACTCACCCCTTGTACTCTATGCTACTTTCTCCCCACCCCCACCCTCCTCGAGCTTATCTCTCCACGCTTCAAGCTCACTGCCTTTATTCCTGATGAAGGGCTTTTGCCCGAAACGTCGATTTCGAAGCTACTTGGATGCTGCCTGAACTGCTGTGCTCTTCCAGCACCACTAATCCAGAATGTGAGGTGCTTCAGACAGTGCACATGACAAGTTAATGTGGCAATGAAGCAATGTAGATTTTACACTTGATAACTACCAGAGTGTAAAGTAAGTATCAAAAAAAAAATCCTAGGTAATGCTAAAGTGAAGCACAACAAGATATTTCCCAAGAGATTCTTTTGCTGTTTGTCAAATTGGTTGTGATACCAATTTGATGCTATTTACAACCTAGATTTGCAGGAACAAAACAAGAAGCAAACCATTTAGTTCACCTGAGGAGTTTTGAATGACTGAATGATGCTCCATGCATCTACAACATATTTTTTTAAAATCTCATGTCTATATCCACGTTTTCATTTTTCCTTCTAAATTCTTATGTTCACACTGATAATGGAAAACATCTATGTAAACTGTCAGATTGTAACTGTCCTCCATCGGTGAGAGGGTATTGCAGAGTCATCACAATCTGACAAACCTGCAGTTACCCTCCTAAACATGCTCATAAGACTTTATGATAGAAAGATAAAAATGACTTTAAAACTGTGATTGAATTAGATAGACTCACTTTGATCTCGATATCCTGGAACTGCTATACTAAAAGACAGCACTTGGACATGTGTGCATTGGTATGGGAAATTAACTAGTACATGTGTGTTAACCCAATTCTCAGTCATTTACAAACAACTTCCAAGAGTTTGTCTGCAAATCAACAGTCATAGCATACAGGCCTATTGTTGTCAGCACACTCCTGTACTGCAGTGAGACCTGGACTGTGCATTAACAATACATTAGAGAGTGAAAAAAAATTCCCTCAGCCACATTTCTGCTGGATCCTCCAGATTCAATCTGAGCACTATTGAACAAACGCGAGTGTCCTACTTGAAGTCAGCTCTCTCAGTACTCAAGCAAAACTCCTGAAAAATTAACTTGACAATGTATCCAAATAACTGAAAGGTATCTCCCCTGCTCGGTCCTATTTTTTCAACTCCCCTCTAGTTAACCTTCCAGGGAAGAACAAGAGGAAATGTTTAAAGAAGGCACTACAGTTATCTTTGAAAGTGTGGCAGCATTTCCCTAATGGCTAAGAGGAGCTTCTTCCCAATTTAACTCAGGAAAAGCTAGAGCTTCAAACTGTGTTACACTTTGAGTCCAAACACCTTCATGAAGAAGCAGAATGGCAGTAGAGAAGAAAGGGAAATGAAGCAAATCTTGCACACTCCTTTTTAGATCAAGGTCCTCATAGGATTTTCTGCCCCAAAGATCTTCAGGTTGAGGATGGGTCTGGTCAATCACACAAAGACCCATTGCAGAATCTCATGAGTCGTAGAGATGTGTAGCATGGAAAGGGACCCTTCAGTCCAACTCGTCCATGGCAACTAGATATTCTAAATTAATCTAATCGCATTTGCTCAATATCCCTCTTAAACCCTTCCTATTCATGTACCCATCCAGATGCCTTTTAAATGGTGTCATTGTACCAGCCTCTGGCACTTCCTGTCTGTGTGAAAAAGTTGCCCTTAGGTCTCTTTTAAATCTTTCCCCTCTCATCTTAAACCTATGCTCTCTAGTTTTGGACTCCCTTACCCTGGAGAAAACACCTTGACTATTCACCCTGTCCATGCCCCTCATGATTTTATAAACTCCTCAGCCTCCCCCTATAGCTCAAACCTAGACTGAGGGACAACTACTGATTAACTCTATCCTACATAATGGGCATTAGTCAAAGGTAAAAATCACACAACAGCAGGTTATAGTCCAACAGTTTAATTGGAAGCACTAGCTTTCGGAGTGCTGTTCCTACAGCAGGAGTGTGACAACGACGTGACGAAGGAGCAGTGCTATGAAAGCTAGTGCTTCCAATTAAACCTGTTGGACTATAACCTGGTATTGTGTGATTTTTTGAACTTTGTACACCCCCGTCCACCCCCGGCATCTTCAAATCATGACAGGCATTAACCAAGGTTCAGTGGGTAAGATTCCTGCTCCTCAGTTCGGACTGATCGTAGGTCAGAAACAAGGACAGAAAATATTCCCGATGAGGTTACGAAGGGGGTGTTGTACTGTTAGAAAGTGCCGTCTTTTCGCTGAGACACTGAATTGAGACTCCAATTGCTTGTGATAGTCCACGGCACTGTTATCAATGCTGAGTTCTTCTTGTGGCCTGCCCGTAATTATCTCCCAGGAAACTATATTAAAAGAATTACCTGGTCATCTTTCGTTTGATTGTTGTGAAATTCGCTGTACTTAGATCGGCCATTTCATTTGCTATGATAATTACATAATCGAGAAAAAAAAACTTCTATTAGCAGTCTTATCCTTCGAGATAGCCCGGGATGGTGCGCGGCGTTAGGTAAATGCAAGTCCTGTCAGTTAAAGAGCATCCCCTTCAAACCGACAGGGGCGCGAGGCTGGGTTCTTAGTGCGCAGTCTCGGTGCCGGCCCCCCACAGAAGTCACGTCGCTGAGGTGACGGGGGCGTCCGTGTCTCCAGGCCTCGAGACCGCGTCTGTCCTCAGCCCGGGCGCGGTGACACAGGGAGAAGCCTGGTGACCTGGCCTCGAGCTGTAGGGGAGCCTCTGGGGCTTGCGGGGGGAGGGGGAGACCATGTTGTTGCTAGGCTGGGCGCTGGTATGCGGCCGTTGAGACTGGGCCCGCGGGGTGGAGGCGGCGGCGGGAGTGCGGGAAGCCGGGACACCCGCAGGATGAAGCTCAAGAAGCAGGTGACGGTGTGCGGCGGCGCCATTTTCTGCGTGGCCGTTTTCTCGCTTTACCTGATGCTGGACCGCGTACAGCACGAACCGGAGCGGCGGCAGAGCGGAGTCAGCTTCCCCAGGGTAAGAACGACCTTTCTTCCAACCCCCCCTCCCTCCAGGGGGAGGGAGGAGACTTCCCACCCCAGAAAGAGTAGGAGAGGGCGACCTGTGATGGGGATGTTGGAGGCGGGAGGGAGTGGAGGGAAACCCTCAGGGGAAGGAGAGGATGAAGACACCCCCCACCCCCCAAAGAAGACAGGGAGCAGCGGAGCAGGAGTGGGAAAGGTGACAAGACCCCGGGAGAAGAGACGAGGGTCTCAGGATGAGGGAAAGATTGTTCCTGGAGCTGTGAGCCAGAATGTGAGTGAGATTCTTCCCCCCCCCCCCCCCCCCCTCCATGCGGTGTGGTAAAGAAATCAGACCACCTTCAGCGGGGAGGATGTGAAAAAAGGAGATGCTTAAGAGAGTTACGGAGTTTGGAAGAGGGATGTCACAGAGAAAGGAGCGAGGGAGATCTAGGCTGGATGGGAGTGGAGATATAGGGATGAATATAAGGACATGAATTGAATTGAATTTATTGTTACGTGTACCGAGGCACAATGAAAAGCTCTGTCTTGCGAGCAATACAGGTAGATCACAGAGTTAAGTAGCGTAGATAGTAAATAATAGGTAAACAGCGGCAAAAACAATAACACAGGTACAGGCAAATGTTAAGAGTTTATGAGTCCATTCTGTATTCTTACAACATTAGGGTAGAAACTGTTACAAAACCGGCTGGTATGTGTGTTCAGGCTTCTGTACCTTCTCTCCTGAGAAACCAGCATGACTGCAGTGTGGTGAGGTAGCAAGGAGACTTGGGGAAAAATGGGACATGGAGATCTAAGACTCAGTCACAGTATCCCGGGATGTATTTGGGAGCAGGACTGGCTCAGCATTAGGAAGGTTTTCAGCAGCAGTTTGCAGTAAGTCTCCATGGAGACCAGTGTTGAATAACGTAATTAAAGTGTTTTTTTTACATGTTTTTAATATTAATCAACTGCTTAAATATGTCAACAATATTTTGTATAGCAACCTGTTGTGATTAGCATTGCTCTGCCTAAAAGGCACTCGGACACAGGTTCAATAGTACAAAAGGTTTGGATTAATAGTTGACATGGAAAACTTTCTCTGGCAATGGGAAAAGGCCAAGTGGAATTTTTGGCTCTGAGCTGGCAGGACCTGGTGGACTGAAGTAGTTCCTGTGCTGTATCATTCTTGCAATGCAATATTTGGTATGTTTATAGTGCAAAGCCTTTCTTATTGAGAGAGTAAACAGATGAAGTTTGTAAATATTGTTATCTGATTAGTGCATCACCAGTAGCAATTTCTTACCTTTTAAACCAAAATTGCAAATGCTGTAAGACAGCTCATTTCACCAGGAGTGTAAAACAATTCTGAACTCTAATTAAAACTTGAGGAAAGCAAAGGAATGATGGCATACGCAGCACTCATTGCAGTATTCCTCAGATAAAGGAAAATATTTCTTCTTTCCCCATTTATTTTCTCTTTGTGTTTTGCCTTTCCCTGAAGTTTAGAATGAGATAATACACCTAATAAAACTGTCCAAGTGCTGATTCTCTTGTGACTCTTTGAGCCTTGTGGGCATTGTGTCTGGACCCAGCTTGCTGTAGAGTATTGGGCTGCTTTTACTTGTTGACTTAGGTGTGTTATGTATACATATCTGCCATGGCATCTGACAAGATCACATAAGATTTGAAATGTGTGCGACTCAGTGCTTCATTATGTGGGCCATTTATCCTTGAACCTTAGCAACACAGTAGCAAAGGTGCACTGTATTAACAAAACAGTTGGTCCTTTGCTAATGTAATGACACAAACAGTAGCACTTCAATAAATCTGCTAGTACAGGATGTCCTTAAATAAAAATGGTGTTCTTTAACAGTTGTAAAAACACTCTTGCCTTCAGTATTTCTAATATAGATTTGTGCACCCATTATCACACTGTGTAATAGTGCATGATGAGCCTCAAGTTTCCAACTGTCACCAATTCTCAAACAATTTTCACCCACCTTCCACCCTCCTATACTTTGTCTATGTGAACACTGTGTGATCTGACAGTAAGTTTCAACAGACTGAGTAGGAGGTATTACGACTTGGGAGTTACTGCGTAACTAATTTTCCCTAATGTGCGCTGAGGCTAGTTTTCATATCAGATTGATGCATCACAATCCAGGAATTGAGTTGTGTTCCAGCCTGTATTGTTTGTGCTGCACCAAGCATGACTTTACAAATCAGGTGTTGATGCTGATGTCCATTATTATATTCCAGGTTCAGCATTTTGTTGTCCTGGTGTTCACCCTAATGAATTTACTGTACTGGCTTTGTGTAATTAAATGTTTGTTTGAGAGTCTGAGTAATCACACTGTTGATTTTTTTTAACGTAGCAAATTGCTGTGGATAATGTATAGGAAAGGGAAGAGATTAGTTAATGTAGCTGTCCCTCATGCTGTCTGTTAAATGGACCAAAATTATTCACAAATTGAAACTTGTCAGTCAGCTGGAACACATCTTCATCTGTGTAGACCTCTCTCAAAGTTCTGTGATCTGTATTGTCTGTCCTTCCTTTGGAACACCTACTTCTAATTTTCCTCTCCAGGGAAGTATGTCTGACCTTTTGTTTGTATTCGTAGCTAACAGATTCAGTGTTCTTCAAAGTACTGCCCACTTACGGAATCAGAATGATACAGCACAGGAGGCCCTTTTGTGCCTAAAAGCGCTGTGCAATTAGCTGAGTTGATGAGCCAATGCCCATAGTGCAAAGGGTAATTAAAAGTAGATGTTCAGAATAGCTGTATGCCAATGGGAGGGTTGTAGCAAGATGAAGCATTTTAGCCACAGTGGGTGAGTGAGCTAATATGAAATGCAAAAATGTTTGGAGCATAGCAGGTCTGAGGGAGGGATTGGAAGAAGGTACTGATCATGGTGTAGGTTACTCTGTGCTGTCGTTATTGAGGTTCAGTTAGCATTCCCGTAATACAAGCTGTCCCACCAGTGCAGAAATCGATGAATAACAACCATGCAGCCAAGGTGTTCTGTATTAGCAGGCTTCTGTGATTAAAACCATATCTTTGTCTTCTGCATTTTGAACTGTAGATGTTTTCAGTGCTAATTGTGGCCTATTGCCAAGTGTCAGCCAATGACACTTTACTCTTTTTTTTAAGACCTTGAAATTGTCAGGGTGCTGACATGGTTTACATGGACATGAGTGATTACACTGCGTTCAGCTGTCAGTGTGACTAATTCTAAAATCTGTTAACAGCAAATCAATTAAGTGTCAGATCTTTTGAAATAAATTTGTGTAGTCACATTGAATAAATTTTCATTTTAAGGTGGATGGTTTATTGCAAAAACTGCCTAGACATAGATGTTTCTCCAGGTCAAAAAAAATGTGTATGTGGTAATTTTGGACCTTTGGTGAATTCTAAAAGTGATGGAGGATGGGAGAAGAATATTACGCTTAAAATTTTAAAATAAATCAACTAAACAGTTCCTGCATTGAATCATTTTTGGTGAAGTACTGAATAGGAGAGGATATTAGATGAAGTTGAGGATGGTGATATGTTGTAACATGGTATATTTTGATGAAGTAGACAAATGACATTTTAAGGCAACAGAGTTTAATTGATGTAAAGTGTGGCGGGTCATTTGGAGTTTAGTTACCTCTGGTGAAATAAACGGTAGGTTGGGAAAAGCTTGTGAATTTCAGGTACTAGCTGGGACCTACTGCACATGAAGTGTATAGGTAGAATGCTTGGAAATTTAATTGAGTATCTTGTCTGATTTTTAGACGTGCCGTATTAGATTTCTGCTGTGAACTGACAGTTGTATAGAGTTCTGCCACAGAATATTCTCTCCAGTATTATATCTTGGATCCATAGACTTTGCAGTTAAGTATATTCAAGACCAAGATTTTAAATCACTAAATTAGGGATCATGGGATAAAGCAGGAAAGTGGAGTTGAGGATTTTCAGGTTGGTGATTATCTCATTGAAGGTGGGATATACTTGATGGGCTGAGTTGCTTATTTCTCCAACATCTTATACCTCAGGGGCCTGAGTCCAATGACTATTGTTGGAACATTTTGGGTAGTTGTCCAATAGGTTTTCTTTTCAACCATTCTAAATGGTACCAAGCTGGGACAGTAAAATAGATGTCAAATCCCCTGAGTAATCTTTTCTTGACTTTATTTTTGGTTTCCAATGCAGAGTCAAATTTCAGTGCTGCAGAATCGCATTGAGCAGTTGGAGCAGCTTTTGGAAGAAAATCACCAGATAATCAGTCACATTAAGGACTCTGTGCTGGAGCTGACAGAAAATGCTGGTGGTTTCGCTGGCCTGCTTGCTTACCAAGGAAATGGCTCCTGGTCTTTTCCTGGAGGCAATCACCCAACCTTTCTTACTGTGTTGCCACAGGATTGTCAGTTTGCTCTTGGGAATAAAGGACAACAAACAGACCTGCAGGTAGGGAAACATGATAAAGCATTGGGGCAACATATTTCTTTTGGATTGTATTTACTAATCTGCATGGATCAATGACATTGTCTTAATTAAACCCCTTCTGACATGATGCGATTCCTATTGTGACAAAAGAAAGAATCATCTTAATGTAAGACTGACAGCTTTCACCATGACTGTAATTTTTCATCCAGGTGTCATAATCCTTTAAGATTTCCTCCACTTCACCACCCCTTTACCACCACTACCCAACCCCACTTAGGCCTTCCCTGAGGTTTGATTAATGCTACATGCCGTGCAGTTTTCTGGTTCGGGCACCCCCAGTCCCTGGCAACCAGCCACTCTGCAGCAGATGAAATGGTGAATGTCAGTTTTGTGAAAATGCAAGAAATCATGTTGCAGGCAAAGTTTTGGGTGGAAGCCTTAAATGCCAGCTGGGTGAAATTGGTTGCGATTTAATTTATTGAACGTCATGGATTCAAAGCCCACTCTAGGACTTGGACCCAATCAAGACTGGCATTCCACTGTAATACTAAGGTGATGTTCCACTTTTGGAGATGATGTTTTTCATTTAGGTCCTGTCTACCTCTTAAGTTGTGCATTAAAGCTCCAATAAAAATGTTTGAAGAGTGTGGTTATGTTCTCCTAATTAACATTCTCTAACTGATTAGTAGTGCTCTTTGTGGAACCCTCCTTGTTGTAATATGGCTGCGAAATTTATTTACGTAAGTGGTTAAAGTTCTGGTTGTAAAGCACATTGAGAACATGACAAATTATATATTAATAAAAGTTTGTTCTTAGAAATACTCCCAATATCTTGTATATGCAGAGGGCCTGAAGATGTGTGAAGGAGATAATTGGATCAATAAAATAGCTGTCCTGTTCCAAGCTGCATCAGTGAGAAGCAGCAATGTCATGGCAACACCATCACCTTGAAACTCAGTTCCCAGTCCTGCACCATGCTGATCTGCACTTCACCATTCATTATTCACTGCATCAATACTTGGAAATTCATTCCTAATATCACTGCAGCAGCTCCATACCTCAGGGCTTTGGGAAGTTCAGGAAGACAGCTTGTCACCACTCCTACTGCCTTTCTCCAATAAAAGTAGCCTCACCAGTATCTCTCAACATCCACCACAAATCTATTTACAAAACTAAATATAATAGCTGGGATTTGTCGGGATGAACTGTTAGTTCATTCTTTCTGATGAAGACTGCTTTCCTGGTGCACATGTATTTTGTGATAATGTGAATGCATATAATGTGTTATCAATTACATTGAACGTCATCTGAGTAACCTGCTCTCTTGGTCAGGTACTTGGGTATATAGGCACTAATGCAGATTAAAGGAACCTTGATAACCCAGCACTCGGAAGCAACCTTTCGTGGTTGGTTTGTAACCAGATACCTGATTCAAATGATGTAATCTCTATATGACTTGCTCTTCAGATCTGTAATGTTTCGTCTGGTTACTGTTCTTGTGAAATCTGGGTTTGTGGTTTGAAGTTCCGCATAGTACAGCGTATCCATTTACTGAAGTATTGTTCACTTTATATTTCTGTCAGTAGTAATTTTAAAATAAATAAGGTTAAGTGCAGAATATCTAAAATAAAAGGTGTCAATCCTGTATATTCCGAATTTGCCCTTCAGTGTGTAACCAGTTCTGCTGAGGTTGTGCAATTGTCTTTTACCAATATGAGTTGCTTTAATTTTGTTTTAATTTCTAGAATGTGAAATGTGTTCATTAATGACAAGCTCAAGATAAGACTAATAATCCAGAGTACTGTGAATGTGTCCTTGGGGAGGTGAAATCTGCAAAACTGCTCAACCTTTTTCATTTTAAGTTGTCATTAGTGCTGCCTTCTGGGTACAGCTTTTATTTGGAGTTATCTCTGTGTATGTTTGAAATATGCCTTCTAAATAAACACAATTAAAGCCAACCTTGCAGTGTTCAAAGGACATATAATCATACTGATAATTGGGGTTGATGTGTTCACTCAATAACTGGATCCTGCTGGAACTCATGACTTGAAGCTAGAGAAAATGATGCAGTGCAGAGTTCTGCAGTCGACTGTTTCTAAGTTTGGTAGTAGCCCAAACTTGCCTCCCATTTTTTTTAAAGATCCTTAGCAGATTCTTGCTGTTTTACTCTGACAGATGCTGGATGTGTACTCACTTTTGAAGTTTGATAATGTGGATGGTGGTGCTTGGAAGCAGGGCTTTGAGATCACGTACGATGCGCACGAATGGGATAATGACCCATTACAGGTTTATGTTGTCCCCCATTCTCACAACGATCCTGGTGAGTGGAACACTGCAAACTCATGTCATTGTTGCGGGGGAGGGTGGGTTGGGGTTGGGGTTGGGGTGGGAATAGACTTCAAGACTGAACAGGTTTTGTGGCAAACTGACTGTGGCTTTGCTTTGTAATGTAGTTGTTGGTATTATATGAATAAAACTACTGGAACCTGGCTAATTCTTTCTATTATCTTTTAAGTTTGACTTGTGACCTATATGTTTTGCAGTCAGTTGGCCTGTGTATCTGCAACTTACGATTGATCTTAGTTCTGTTGTTCTGTTATACTGCTGGTAATACAAGCCTTTACCTACTACATTCACAGCAACTAGTTGCTGGGGAGACCTGTTTCTTTTTGACCTTTTCCTGCATCAAAGTTCCTGGATCCAAATCCCATTTCAGGATCTCTGCACAATCTCTGCAGTCAGTCCAATGCCATGTGAGGGTGTGCTGCGCTGCTGGTCTTTTAGCTAAGAAATTAAACTGAGGGTGTCTCTGCCTCTTCTGGTTAGAGTGGGTGTCAGATGTTTCATTTTTATGTATGGAAGGGCTAAAGCAACCAGTTCTGATACCTGGGCTGTTACAGATTACCTTATCATTCATCTATTTGTAGTTTACAGGATTTTGTTTGCAAGTGGGTTGCTGTGTGCTATGTTATAGCAACATTGTTGCACTCCGAAGTAGCACTGCATGTAAAATACTCGGGATTATTATGAATGGTTTGAAAAAGCAACAAGAACCTGATAGTCAAAACTCTTATTTCTGTATAGGCTGGATAAAAACATTTGACAAATATTACCAGGACCAGACACAGCATATTCTGAATAACATGCTGCTGAAACTACAGGAGGACCCAAAGCGCCGTTTCATCTGGGCAGAAATCTCATTCTTCTCCAAATGGTGGGACAACATAGACACTCAGAAAAGGGCTGCTGTCCGCAGGTACAATCTGGCATTTGGCTATGCTTAAATTAATTCTTTTAGATGAAGGCACTGATCTGCTTGCAAGGGTTCCACAGGCCTGAGTGCCCCCTCCCAGAGTGTACCTAGACAAACAATCATCAGGCAGGCTCTTGATTTACAGAAGCATCGTAGATCACCTGGCTCCTGCCCCAGCAGAGGTCGCTGGAGGCTGATGCAAATTTTTGCATTCTTTTCCTCATCTCATCTCCTGGGTGCTGGGGCCAATTGTAATCAGAATTAATTCAATAGAAGCGTTATTAGTCTGTTACCTTGCTGAAGTGAAATGGGTATTGATGGTGTTTAATCTCAGCAGCAAGCTTCTGAGAATTAATTCACTTGTATTGGGCAGTTTTTGAGTAATAACTTGAGTTTAATATATGCTGCTCACTAGACGGACATTTATTTGAATATGTGTTATTTGGTTTGGTCACCAGATTGGCAGCTAATGGTCAGTTGGAGTTTGTGACAGGTGGTTGGGTCATGACAGATGAAGCCAATGCGCACTACTTTGCAATGATTGACCAGCTAATCGAAGGACATCAGTGGATGGAGAAAAACATTGGTACGAGTCCATGCTGATGAGTTGTGCAGTTGACATAACAGTACTTTTATGGACTTGAGACGTTTTGGTGTGAACTTTGCACATGTTATGGGGTGTTAATCCTGAAGTGTTTCCCATTGTCACCACTGATCTTTACATGGTAAAGTATTGTCTATACAGCCAATAGAACTCACTGCACAGTCCCATCAAACAGTGAGTGGGCAGGAATAATGTGGGGTTAGATCCAGAAACCTCCCTCTACACTGTCCCTATTAAGTACTCCTAGAAAACATATGGCTTGGGGTTCAGTACAAAGTTAAAGCTTCCTCTACAGCACCCTCCATAAACACTGCTGGAACAGTTACAGCACAAGTTAAATATGTAGAAAATAGGGGCAAGAGTAGGCCATTTGGCCATTGAGCCTGCTCCACTGTAGAATATGATCATGGCTGATCCTTTCCATGCTGTGCTCTGTACTCTTCCCCATCTCCCCGAAGCATTTAGTTTCTACCAATCTGTCCATATCTTCCTTAAATGTATTCAGTGACTTGGTCTCCACCATCTTATTGGTGTTGCAAATTTCACAGGCTCACAAAACTGAAGAAATTTTTCAGTTCTAAATGGTCTACTCTGCATCCAGAGACAGTGTTCTTTCGGCTAGGATCCTAATCCTAACAAGTGTGTCTGGCCCTGTCAGAATTTTATATGATTCAATGGAATCCTATCTCCTTATGAACTCCAAAGGAAACAAATATAGTCAATCCAATCTCTCCTCATTCAACAAATCTGCAATCCTAGAAATTTGTCTGGTGAATCTTTGATGTACTCCATCAATGGAGAGCATATGTTTCCTTGAGTAAGGAGACCAAACCGCTGTACAGTACTCCCAGATTTGGTTTCAACAAGGCCCTGTACAGCCCAGAGATTACCTTTGCTTGTGTACTCAAATTCTCTTGCAGTGAAGACCAACAGACTATTTGCCATGTTGACTCTTGCTATGAGTCAATTCTTGCATTCAGTGATTGGTGTATAAGGATCCCAGGTCTTTTTATACATAAACATTTCTCAATCTATCACCATTAAGTGTATTCTGCCTTTTGTTTTGCCTATAACTGCATGATATATTTGTCATATATTTGCCCACTCACTCCGCGTGTCTAAATTATCTTGAATCACCTTTTTGTTAGCATGTTCATCCTAATCAGATGATCCTACACTTTGTATTTACAGGCGTGATTCCCAAATCTGGCTGGGCGATTGATCCTTTTGGACACAGCTCAACCATGTCTTATCTGCTCAAGCGAGCGAACCTAACCAGTATGCTGATCCAACGAGTACATTACTCCATCAAAAAACACTTTTCAGCCACCAAAAATTTGGAATTCATGTGGAGGCAGACTTGGGGTAGGTGAAAGCAGCGTTGTAAGGAAGTCCTGTGAATGATAACTTGAAATAACCCCCCACAACTGGAAACACACACAGGGGCCAGAGCTTCTGAGAAAGGGGCTATCTCTTTCATTTGCCCCTATGTACTTCCAACAATCTTTACTTTATCTCTACAAAGTTGCACAGTTTGTGGGAGCTGGAGCCATCCTGTTAATGTTTTTTTTAAATGTTACATTTTAAAAATCAATTTCTGTATAAAGTGAGCATTTTGGTTTGTTCTCCACATCTTGTTTCAGACACTGACTCAAGCACAGATATCTTCTGTCATCTAATGCCATTCTACAGTTATGATGTCCCTCATACTTGTGGACCTGATCCTAAAGTCTGCTGCCAGTTTGACTTCAGGCGCCTCCCTGGAGGGCGAATCAGCTGTCCGTGGAAAATCCCACCGAAACCAATAACCAGTATCAATGTAGCAGAGAGGTACGTACTAACCAAATGGACAACTGTTCTGATCTGTCTTTCTCTTCTTCTCTTTTGCTCTCTCTTGTTACTCTAGGATAAAGCTTTAATTTTATCTTTTGAGGGAAATGCTTAATCTTCATCCGAGCTAGTCAGCATTAACTGGTATGTGTATTTTCGCCATTACTTGACTTGGACACCAAATCGTAGCTATAAACACCAGTCTATCCATTTTCACGAGGCTATAATTGGAGTTTGATGGACTGAATGGTTGTTTGGTCAGTTTTGTGCAGTCATCACGAGAGCACTGCTTTCTTTTTCAAAATTTAATTTGTTTGAAAATATCCACATCTTCTGTTGAATTTCCATGCTGTTGGTTCATACCCTACTGTTGTCGGAAGTTCTTCATGTGATCAACTTGTGAAACAGGTAATTTGGAGGCAGGAAAGGATGATATTGGACGTGAAATTGCCTGCAATAATTGAAGAGCCAGTTGGATGTTGTGATGGACTGCCTGAATTCTTGATGGATGCGCTAAAATAGTTGGCTTAGGGTGTCTTTCTTGTGCAGTTTTCCTATTTGCCACCGTTGATTAAAAACCTGAAGTAGAATTGCAATTTGGTTATTGATGATTCTTGATTTAAATCCACCAACTTTTTTTTTAATACCAGTTGTAGAATTCCTCTACAAAAAGTGATGAAAAAATTCAGCAGGTATGGTAGCATCTACAGAGAAGAAAATGTTTTAAGTCCAGTGACCTTTCATCAGAACTGAATATCTGAAAAAGATTGTTTTTATACTGATGATGGGGGGGGGGGGGTTGTGCCAGTGAATAGATTATGTGGAGATGGGGCCCAGAGACAGGTAAAAACAAAAGGTAACATTACTAATGAGCTGGATTCTGCTATCTAGTTCAGATCAGCTAATTCCATGTAGAAACATCAGATCTGGAACCTTTCTGCCCCAGGTAACACTTACTCATTGTGGTCTTGTATTTTTCTCCTTTTTTGGTTGGCTGATGTACTGGGTGTTAAGCAATCTCGCCATGGCTGCACGAGTTGTTCAGTTCAACCATGTCCAGGCATGCTGTCGCGACTCTTTTTATATATAGGCAGTTGAAGGTTTAGACATAGTATTAAAAAAATGGCCTGAACATAGCAGATTATGGGGCAATATGATTGAAGTGCTTTTAAAAGAAAGTGGGGTCCGATAGATAGCAAACTATTATTAGTGATTGAGGGTTCTGGGATAAGGGAGCACTGGAAATAGGAAGATGCGCTTGAAGTTTCTTGAGTTACAAACCTGTGAAATTCAGTTGGTGATTCAGGCAAAAATCAATCTTGAAGATGGTATTGGTTAGGTGGATGAAAGAAAATAGATTGTGTAAAGAATGTATTGAAATATGATTTATAGCAATGTTCCCACGAGAAGGGTAAAGGTTGACATGGCTGGTTGAGTTAAATGGCAAATTCTGTATTGCACCTTCTCTGCATTTAAGTGAAAATAAATTTGTTAGAGGGCATACATAATTAGAACAAGTTGTGCAAGTATTATTTAGTTGCTGTTTTAATGTCCTGGATTTTATCTGTATCTGGTTCCATTTTCAGATACTGTCACCTTGGAAATAATCTGTCTAAATTTGTCCAACTTTGATGACTTGCTGTTGATGCTGGTCACACTATAGCACCTCCACTAGTGAGAAATATTTACCACGTGACATTTATATATGTAGTAACAATGAACTGGGCAATTTATAATGGGAAAGGTTGAAAGAAGTCTGTGCAGATGTATTTATAACGTCTCATTTTGATTTGTTTAACAAGGTTGCTTACTCCTCATTTTCATATCCCAACTCTTATTAGCATGGTGCTGCTTTCTGGAGGTAATTTTACTTTCCTATGAGGAAATGCTCAGTGAATTGACAGTATAATTTTCTTATTACTGATAAGAAAGCATGCCATCTCTTGTTCTAGTCTTCCTTCCACATGTGTTTGTTGCATCCTCAGTGCAGATTCTTATCTCCCACTTATTAGGGCAAATTTGCTTTTGGATCAATACCGGAAAAAGTCCAAGTTGTTCAAGAGCAAAGTGGTCCTGATTCCAGTTGGAGATGACTTTCGTTATGACAATGCTCTGGAGTGGGACCAGCAATTCCAGAATTATGCAAAACTTTTTGACTACATGAACTCTCACCCTGAGCTTCATGTGCAAGTAAGTGTCTGTGTCAAGGGAGAAATATAGCTGTCTGGATCTGTTTGCTGAACTGGGAATTTGTGTTGCAGACGTTTCGTCCCCTGTCTAGGTGACATCCTCGCTGCTTGGGAGCCTTCTGTGATGCGCTTCTGTGATCTTTCCTCCGGCATTTGTAGTGGTTTGAATCTGTCGCTTCCGGTTGTCAGTTCCAGCTGTCCGCTGCAGTGGTTGGTATATTGGGTCCAGGTCAATATGTTTGTTGATAGAATCTGTGGATGAGTGCCATGCCTCTAGGAATTCCCTGGCTGTTCTCTGTTTGGCTTGTCCTATAATAGTAGTGTTTTCCCAGTCGAATTCATGTTGCTTGTCATCTGCTAAGGATAGCTGAACACCAACTAGCCACGAAACGACATGACCAGCTATCCTTAGTAGCCACACACACAGATGACAAGCAACATGAGTTCGACTGGGACAACACTACTATAATAGGACAAGCCAAATAGAGAACAGCCAGGGAATTCCTAGAGGCTCAGCGAACAGAACCACAACCACGAGCACCCGAGCTACAAATTTTCTCACAGACTTTGAATAGCTGTCTGGATTCCAGCAGTTTACCAGTTGTACAGAGCAGGCAGATCTCTGCTTTGATGAGCCGTCTACTGAGCTATCTAGCTCACCAGGCAGGGCAACCGAGAGGAAACAGTTGATTATAGCAACTTAGGCAAGGAGAGGCTCTGAGGTTTCTGGGCAAACCTGGAAGCTTGAGCAAATTTGGCTTAGCTATGATGTCTTCCAAATTTGAATATCAGATTCTCACGCAAGTGAAGTTTGCTGGGAAATGTGTTGAAAGTGTATCTGTGATAAAATGCGCCTAAGTTGATAGATGCAAATGTCTTGGGGGTTGGGAATTTTTAGAGAAACTGTGTCTCCAATATGTAGCTGTCTGTCTTTGCTTTGTTCTGAATGTCCATTTATTTACCAGGTGCAGTTTGGAACGCTATCTGAGTACTTTGATGCTGTCTATAAAAAATACGGTGTTAGCCCAGGTAGCAAGCCTCCATCCTACCCTATCCTCAGTGGAGACTTCTTCACCTATGCTGACCGTGAGGACCATTATTGGAGTGGCTATTTTACCTCCCGACCCTTCTATAAGAATCTAGACAGAGTCCTGGAATCGCACCTCAGGTAAGGGGTCATGTTTGTAAGCAGTTGTATTTAAAGTTCTTCTTTTCTAATGTGGTAGAAAAGAGTAAAAAGAATGTTAAAATATATTACTAATTAATAATTGAGTCTTGGAGGGAGAGACAAGAATCTAAGAGGACAGAGATGGGTGGACGTGGAGTGATAGATAGTGTTAGTGAAATACGGAGAATAAGGTAGGTTTTGCTAAACAAACAATAGGAATTTGGGCTCTGAACTTTAGGAACTACATCAACTCATTGAAAGGATGCAGGGAAGCTTTATCGGTGGGAGATTTTAGTTCAGAAGAAGGTATGGAAACTTGGGCTCTTTTCTATAGAACAAAAGGAGATGCTTTTTTAAAAAAAATGCAGAATAACTTTCAAAGAAGAAAATGGATAAATATATTACAAAGGGTGATGTTTAAGCTAAATGGGGTGAGTATAAGGGATTGGGATTAAGCTCTGAACTGGTTGAATTGCATTGAGCTGAATGACTTCCTTCTATAAAATTCTGTGTCAGTAAATGTGCACTGGCATTTTTATTAAATAATTTGTGAGCCTTAAGTAAAAAGCCTTTAATTTTATTCCAGAGCAGCTGAGATCCTCTACAGCTTGGCCTTAAATCACGCTCGACGCTTTGGTGCAGACAGTAAATACCCAATTTCTGATTATAGCTCACTAACAGAAGCTCGCCGGAACATAGGCTTGTTCCAGCACCATGATGCCATTACTGGCACTTCAAAAGAAGTGGTGGTTGTTGACTATGGGATCCGGTACGTGTCACTGTACACATGTGAAATGAAATAAACTTCCATTTTATGTTTGCCAAATAATTATCTTTTAGTATAACTTTAACTTAACCAAGAAATCCATATAAACTAGGTCACTGCTTGTCTAGTATGGAGTGAGCAAGACATAGGTTTGCAAATGCTGAAGGTTGAGGACCTCCAAATTTAAAACAAATCTTTCACTTTTAATTTTCATATGAATGTTTCTGTTGCCAA
Source organism: Chiloscyllium punctatum (assembly GCF_047496795.1). Lineage (NCBI taxonomy): Eukaryota > Metazoa > Chordata > Chondrichthyes > Orectolobiformes > Hemiscylliidae > Chiloscyllium > Chiloscyllium punctatum. The sequence continues at coordinate 6,366,515 of NC_092771.1, read as the reverse complement.
ACAATACCAAAGTTATTGTGGTTTATGAAGAACACTGAACTTCAGTTTTAGCAGCTTAATGCCGCCAAGTAAACAAAGCTAATGTTCCTGCATCTCATGCTAAAATGAAAAGCCTGGAGAGATGAAGATCTGGAAACATAGAAAGTAGGAGCAGGAATAGGAGCATTCAGTCCTTTGAACCTGCTCTGCCATGCTGTGAGATCGTGGCTAGTTATCTAAATCAGTATTCTGTTCCTGGCCCTCCATCCTTGTCCTCTTTGACCCCTTTAGCCCGAAGAACTCTATCTCTCTCTCCTTGAGAGCATTCAGTGGCCTCAACCACTTTGTGGCTGAGAATTCCACAGGCTCACCGCTATCTGGCTGAAGAAATCTCTCTCCTTCTCAGTCTTAAATGGTCTTCCCTTTATCTGTGATTGTTACCCTTGGGATCACATGACATTCATGAGCTGAGATAGAATTTTGTATAAATGCTAGGTTTTCTGAGACTGTGTATATATAGGTTTGCTTGCTGAGCTGGAAGGTTCGTTTTCAGACATTTCGTCACTATACTAGGTAACATCTTCAGTGAGCCTCTGGACAAAGCACTGCTGATGATTCCTGCTTTCTATTTATATGTTTGGGTTTCTTTGGGGTAGTGATGTCATTTCCTGTTCTTTTTCTCAGAGGGTGGTAAATGCAATCCAAGACAATGTGTTTGTTGTTAGAGTTCCGGTTGGAATGCCATGCTTCTAGGAATTCTCGTGTGTGTTTCTGTTTTGCTTGTCCTAGGGTGGATGTGTTGTCCCAGTCGAAGTGGTGTCCTTCCTCATCTATATGTAAGGATACTAGTGAGAGAGGGTCATGTTGTTTTGAGGCTAGTTTTCTGCTTGTTTGTCTAATGTATTGTTTGTTACAGACCTTACACGGTATTCTGTGCATCCAGAACCTCCATCTGAGCTACAAATCTTCTCAAAACTTGCTTTCTGAGACTGTGATGGGGCATTGTGTAAGGTTACAACCTAATTAAGAACGTGCGCTGATTCTCAAGCCCAAAACTCTGATTTATCTGTTGGAATCAAGTTAACAAGAGACACTGACCTGGTTTCTGTACTTAACAAGAATTTCTATGTAATACATATAAGTAAATTGAAATAACAAATAAACAGCTGTGAGCTATCAAAATATAGTTCAACTAGTTCAAACTCTAACTCCCTTTTCAAAACACTAATGTCTCATACAGACCAACAGAAAAATTGGTGTTGCTCACTTGTCGGGGGGACAAAATTGGGGGGGAATCGATTCAGTAGTGTTGATCCACACAGTTCATGATGTTCCTTATGCTTATAATTGGATTCCTTCATGCTTCAGGTACCTTGACTGTGCGGAGAGAGCAAGATTTGCGTGTGCACAAAACACTTCTGTGTTTCATTCATAACCGCAAGGTGTTCAGCTGCCCAGAAATTTGTTATCAGGCTGATGACCTTTTGCGTCCATGCATGGTTGCATTTGCAGAATCCAGTCAGCTACTTATAGCTGGCAAATGTTGCTCTATGCTCATAGCAGTAGAGTGCCGTTTCCAAACATATTTTCTTTCCTCACCACCACTCAACAAAGCAGCAGTCAGCGTAAACACCACTGTCAAGTGTCACAACTTTACTGTCAGAGTTAGGTCATTAAGTATATTTAAGACAAAGACATATATTTTTAATCAGAGAATCAAAGGGTATAGGGAAAAGGCTGGAAAGTGGATTTGAGGGTTACCAGATCATCCATGCTGATTGAATGGCGGAATAGACTTGATGGACTGAATGGACTACTTCTGCTCCTATTTCTTATGTTCTTGATGTGTTTCAGTAGCTTATTTTCAAGTGCAGCAATTCTTTTCATGGCACTTAATTTTGAACTGTCCTTTTTTTCTGTTTTAATCCACAGTCAGGAATGCTAAGATAAAATGATAGATCTTTATAATAAATACTCTGTTTTTGTGGACTGGGGGACATCATATGAATGTAAGTTTTCAGAAGCTGTAATGGATGTGGTGTAAACAAGACTTTCTTTTTTCCACCCCCTTTTTCAGATTGTTTCACTCCCTTATGAACTTGAAACGAGTGATAATTAATGCAGCTCACTTCTTAATACTCCGGGACAAAAGAGACTACAAATATGACCAGTCATCACTTCTGCTGCACATGGTAAGTTATCTTTTGATCGTTATGAAGTATAATTTTCTCTCTCAAAACCAAAACTAAGATGAACATATTTTTAAGCTCAGAACTGAGTTGCAGGGGTCTGTCCTCTAGCCAATATATTAGCATTCTGAGGCTAATTGCAGTGCCTTAGAATTCAATGCAGATTAGTCATAAGAATTTGAAATGCTTCAATGCTTTTACATCATCTCATTCTTCAAAACAGCATAGTAATTTTGTGCACACTGCTAAACGGACTTCTGTTCAGAGGCTACCTGGGCTGGAGTCTGGGTTTATTACAATGTGCAAGAGGCAGGTGTGGCACTTGAATATCGTTACTGGCCAGATCAGATGAAAGCAGGCAGGTGATGAATGCAAGCAAATAATTTTTCAACTTCTGGATTGTTCCGTCTTTTGTCTGAGGTCGACAATCTCTCCTGGGCAATTGGTTTGACCCACAGGATACTCTGAGACAAATTTAATTTAATCCTGTACAGAATATCCAGGGCTCATTGTGAAGGCATCAAAACTGTTGGGCAGTGATAAATGATTTCAAGGATGTGATTTATGTAATTGCTCACAAAACATGTATTGGAAAGGGTTTATAATTTTTCTCTCTGTTCTTCATGCTCTGTGCTGAGAGAAAATGTCTGGTTCTGGACATTTCTAGTTATTGGATAGCCTATTATTTCATGTATTTATTTAGTCATAGTTAGCGATTATTAGACTTGGCTTGTTAATGAATTATATTGTTTCAATGTTAATTTCAGGATGATAAACGACAAAATCATGACACATTACCAGAGAAGGTGGTGATAAAGCTGGAGTCTCTTCCCAGGTATATCAATTTTTACAGTAATTCACCCAATGAGATCTCCTTTCTTGTATGTTAAAATAGTGTTCATGACGTATCTTCCTTGTCTTTTTTTTTTGCAGATATGTGGTTGTATTTAATCCTGTTGAGCAAGAACGCCCCTGTGTTATTTCTGTTCTTGCTACCTCTCCCCAGGTCAGGGTTACATTAATCGATGGAAACATTCTTCCCACGCAGGTCAGCGCTGTGTGGAAATCCCCAACAGATATGGTAACTGACATATATCAGGTACTGAACTGAATTTTGGTCCACATGAATTTGAATCCAATTCTGGATTGACTGAAGAATTTCAGTAAAGTATAATGTCTGAGATGTGAAATCTTTGTGTTGACTATTTGGGCATAGATATACAGCTATTGATTCCACACTTCCAACCTCAGATTCAAGGCATTCTGCATTGGTAATGGGGCAAAGGACTTCTCAGTGCAATTCCCTTGCAGCTTCTGTCACTCATGAGTAAAAGTCAGGAGTTTCCAACCTCCCTGTCAGATTTGAGCATGTTAATAAGGCTGATGCATTTCAGCACAGGAAGAAAATTACATTACATTATCCAAGAAACTTTTAGCTCAGAACTACTCTTTTTTTGTTTTGGATGAATCGTTTTTAAAAAAAACCCTTGGCAGTACTTGCAGAAGAGTAGAGTGTTCTCCTGGAGGCATGATCGGATATTCATCCCTCAACCAACTGTGCTATAAACAGATTATCTCATCAGTTTTATCTAGTGTTTGTGAAGCCTTGCTGTGTGTTAATTGCCAACATAATTATGCACCAGAAGCAATTACTTGACTGTGGAGTGCTTTGGGATGTACTGAAGGCAAAAAAACATAATAAAGATGCAAGCTTACTCTTTTTTTGAATTTATTTATCGCAGCATTAGTTCAGAAATCAATGTTAGTTTATGCCACAAATATTTTCCTTCCTTCTCTCCCTGTTCTCTGAATGTGACCGATTTGGTACTAATGCACGAAAGATTTCAGTGACAGCACTGAGTACTTACACTATAAAGCGTAAAGTCAACTCTCAAAAGTGATGAATATGCTTCTTTATTCAGTGTAGCATGAATTCTTTTCTCCAAATAATCCCTGCTTTGATATCCATTCTCCCCTCCATCACAGATCTCCTTTGTCTCTCGACTCTCTGCCCTGAGTCTTGCTGTGTTTCAGCTGACTGAATCATTTAATTACCGTGCAATGGTAAAATCCAATGTGGTCATCTATCTGCGCAACAGAGATGTGACTGTGAGTAAGAAGGAGCCATTCAGTGTAAAGATCTTGGAGTCATCAACTGATGATTTCTTTATCGAAAATCAGCACATGCAAGTGTGGTTTAATGGAGTGACAGGATTAATGGAGGTAAGAATGTCAATAGGACTGACACAAGTTACCAAAGAACAGTCTGACCTACCTATGTCCTACTTGTAAATAGAGAGATTTGTTGAGAATAGCTGAAAGCGTTTGGTCCATTTTACTTGGATTAAAAAGTTTGAGCAACCATTATTTCCTGCATTCAAAGTTATATTGATGGTACATAGTACAGCTTATGTTACAGAGCTTGCCTAAAAAGATAGGAAATGACAGGTTCACGCAGTTGCAACTTATGGACAGATTTGGGTTGGGAATAAGGTTGAGCCGTTGTATAATTTGTAATTTTAATGTTTAAACTTTTTTTGAGTAACTTTTATTCAGGTACATGTTATTCCCTCCTTTTCTGGTATTGGTTAGAATGTAACCATCTTAGTTTATCTGCCTCCTTATTTTGCTCAGTAATTGCTGTTTACTTTCAGACCATCAAGCGGAAGGATGACCAGCAGAAGCAGAAGGTGCGGATGGAGTTCATGTGGTACGGGACAAGGTCATTTAAGGATAAGAGTGGCGCATATCTCTTCCTTCCTGATGGTGAAGCTAAAGTATGAGAATTTAAAGCAACAACTTTCAAACCCTACTGTGTTGGACAGGTGGTGGAGGCTTTTGCACTTGCTAGGATATTTGCACGTAGGAGATCTCCTATCCAAAACCTGGGCAAAACTGTTCCCTACCAAGAACAGAACGCTGCCATCATTTCGGAAGCAGGGTTTTACTTATATAAAAATGCTATCAAGTGTAATTTCACATTCAATGGACAGAAAGCTCATGTTTTAATAGATTCCAGAGGAAGTTTGAAAACTGTAGAAAAGAAAACTCATGTTCCTTCCTTAATACGGAAGTCTTGACTCAAAGTTATAGTCGTGTTCCAAAACATCACAATATTTAAGTCAGGGCGTGAAGTTGTGAAATCAGCATTAGGTTACATAAGGCCTGCCTTAGCAGGAAATCATACCTGTAACCTGTACAATAACTATAGTAACTCTAGTCCAGCAACAGCACCCTTCTCTCTGCCCTGCAACATATGTTTATGGGTCTGTGTGGCATATAAGCTACAAGGTTGTCCCTTCTGTGTATACTTTGAACTTGTTTGCCTTTGTGGCAGCCAGAGTTAAAAGGCAGAAACCTTGTGGCTACCTTCTTTAATAATGAAAGGTGTGCACCAGCTGGTATGTTGCTCACTTCAATAGCCTCCCTCACTTAGTCAGGTCCTGTGCTTGCTTAATAGGAAAGCTCCTGGAATTGTGAAGAGATTTGGTGGAAAGAATGTGTGAATATTTCCCCTTTTTTATATAAGGAAGTGCAAAACTACAGCATTATGCTAATTCGTGTACGGAATAATACTTTAAAGAGCTGGAAAATACACAAGGTATTGTAATATTCATATTTTGTGTAATTTGTATCATTAAGTGACTGCACGTTTGTTTTCAGGCCTATGTTTCCAAACAGGCTGCGATCACCCGCATTACCAAAGGTCCCTTGTTCTCTGAAGTTGTTACCTTCTATCAACACTTCCACCAGATAGTTCGTCTCTACAATCTACCAGGTAACAGCAGTTTTTCTTGCCCTTGGGTAACAGTCATATCAAAAGCCCTCCAGAATGCACTTGTGGTGGAAGGGCAGTGAATACTGAGCAGGAAGCTACTGACTACATTCTTCATCAGACTCTAGATGAGAGGGAAGTGGTACTGAACCATGATGCTTGAGGATGAGAATTCCCCAATGCAAGACTGAACTCTGCACTGATAGAGCAGTGAGGAGCATGGGCAGACTTGCAGAATGTTAGAGTTGATGCAGCAGTGGATGGGTTCAGAATTCCATTGTTGATAGTAGAAGGATTTGATGTTTAGGGTTTGAAGGAGATGTATTAAAGCTCAGCAGAATAAGCAAGGCTGGACTTGGAAGATAGTACACAGCTCCACCTGTGGATTCTTGACTATCAGATAATCAGCAGGCTTTCTATTCAATATGTAGCTACTTACTGAGTTTGATGCTTCTAATAATTAAAGCATTATTAGAATTGCAGTTTGAAGATCTACACACCAACAGTGGCTTCACTTCAAGAATAATTCATTGAGTATGAAGCATCGGGGAATTGCATGTTGTATGAATGCAAATTTTTTTCTCTCCACTGGTAAGTGAGATAATTGCTCTCAGCCTAGTCAGTTTCACTCTGCATTGTGTGCTCACAAATTCAGGAGTCAACCACTGTTCAATGAATAGCACCCTCTCTTGATTTAGAATATTGTGGGTGCAAGCCCCATTCAAAGGACCTTGCCACGGAAACCTGACAGATGCTTACAGTGCAGTATTGAGGGCATGCTGCACTTTTAGAGATGCTATCCTTTGGATGAAGCATTAAACAGACATCTGGTCAGCTCCTTCGTCAGATGTCAATGTTGAAGAAAATACAGGGGTTTTTGCTGATGTCCTGAACAGTATTTATCACTCCCCTCCCCAAAGCACAGAAACAAGTTACCTCACCGTTATCATGTCACTGTTCGTAAGAGCATGCTGTGCACAGTTTGGCAGCTACAGTACAGCGGTGACTATTTTAAAGATGCCTTGTTTAAAGAAGCGCTATGGTGCCTTAGGTTTTCTTGATGGCATGAGGTGTTACAGGAATGCAAGTCTTTTTGTTTGTAAACATTTAAAAAGCAGCGTGATCATGGCTGTCAGGTATTGGGTGCCTCCCATATCCTTTAGACATAAATGATAGTTCTTGCTCTAGATAGAATAGCCATTGATTGGTTTCCAAAGACATTCCTTCCTGTGTTCTGAAGACAGCAGCATGGTGAAATGAAACGCACCGTATGCTAAACACTTCTCCAATCTCTGCCATGTCCTTGTATTCTGGTATGTACTTTAATTTAAAAGTTCCAGATGTAATATTGCACTAAGTTAGGAAATTGTGCATTATTCTACTCTCCTATTATGGTCACTTTATTTTGTAGGGAAACATGAATATTGATTTGCTCAATGTTCCATTCGCAGCAAGCAATATAAATAGCTGGTTAGTGTGTCTTATGTGGGATTGGCTGATGGAGGAATGTTGGCCAGAACGCAGGGAGAACTGTTTCCTCTTTAACAATGCACTGGCATCTTTTGATCTCCCTCATGATCTGGGCTTTAACATTTCAACTGAAGAACGGCACCTCCTGCTTAAGTTATGTACTAACATCCTTCAGTACACTTTGAAATTTTGTTGACTGGTGAAAGGGTTGCTGTTGAACTGCACTGTCACGTCCTGTAAAAATTAAAGATAAAGTCAAGAAACTGTTTAGGTAATGTCAACTGTGGTGTTTAAAAATCTGTAGTGGGCCTGACGAGAGAGTCTATGTGAGAGAATGAGTTGAAGGAGGAGCTGGGAGTGATGAATCTTCCTTAAGAGGATAAAGGAGGGAGTATGTGGGTCTGAGGATTTCGGAGGCAGGGGTGAGGTTAATTTAGCAAGTGAAGCATTCTGACCCATAACCTTTGCAATAAACAAGTGATTTTAAAAAACTTGCACTGTAATCAATATCTTGTGTATGTTATTGCTCAGTCTTGAGGTAATAATGTGTGACATTACAGTTTACTTTGCACTGTCATTTATATCTAGCCTTTTCATGTTTTATTGTTATTAATTTTCTCCCATCCCCCACTCTATAATTTAACCATGGCAACATAGAATAGTTACAGTACCGAAGGAGGCCATACAACCCATTATGTCCATGGCAGCTGAAGAAACCTTGCTGTCTGTTCTAATCACATTTTCTAGCATCTGGTCATTAGCCTTTCCGGCGAGAAGCTTTCAGGTGCAGATTCAAATTCCTTTTAAATGAGTTGAGGGTTTCCGTTTCAACTGAGCTGGTCAGTGAAATGCAGACACTCACCATCTTCTGATTGAAAAAACTTAACCTCATGTTCCATCAAATCTTTCTGTCAATCATAAGTTTTCTGTGGCCCCTGGTAATTTACTCCCCCATTAGGGGGAAACAGGTTTTCCCCTCCATTCTATCGAAGTCTCCCATTATTTTATGCATCTCAATCAAGTCAATCCTTGAGCATCTGTTGTAAGGAAAACAATGGTAGCTTTTCCAATCTTAGCTGCAATTTTCAAACCCTGGCAACATTCTTGTAAATCACCTCTGTACTCTTTCTGCTCTCAAAAAATTCTGACCTTTCTGACCAATCAGAACTGTCCACAAAACTCCAGCTGTGACCTAACCAGAATCAAAATAGTACCCCATTACATCCCTGCTGTTACCTTCATTACCTTGCCCAATGAAGGAAAATATCCCATGTGCTGCCTTTACCACCTTATCTACCTGTTCTACCCTTTTCAGAGACCTGTGGTTGTACACTTCAAGGCTTCTCCCTTCTTCCCCACTCAAACCTCCCTTTTATTCTCCAAAACCTTTCACCATTTTGTTTTATTTATTTGTAGGATGTGGATGTCATTGGCTGGCCAGCATTTATTGTCTGTCCCTAGTTGCCCTTGAAGGTGGTCGTGAGATGATTTCTTGAACTGCCATTGTCCACCTGCTGTGTGTTGATTCATAATGCACTTAGGGAGGGAATTAGGATTGAATCTCCAGATTGAAATCTGTTTGCACACTAGGCAGCAGAGTGGCAATATAATGTGTACCTGTTTATGTATTATTTTGATGTGTTATGTTGAGGTGTGATCCAGTACTTGATGTCTATTTTCTGTTGACTTGATGACTTAGCTTGTTCGATCATGTCAGTAAGTGTTTTACAAGAGCCCTAAAATCTTATGTGCTACACTTCAGTTAGGGTGGCAAGTTCCTTTCACTGAAGAACAAAGTTAAACTCATCAGGTTTCAGTCAGGCATCTTTTGTGGTAATTTTTTAATTGTCAAATACTTGCAATTTTGTTTCATGGATTGGTTTAGCAAAGCACCATGACCTCAACACAGCATACTTTCCACTACTTAGGTTAACCTGTTACATTTTGACATTTACTTGGACCCCTGTCTGCAACAGGTTCTGAATAGCTGCACAGTGCAGAAGGGGGTAGTTTTAAAGCCACTGTTGTCAATGGGAGGTGGGAATTGTAAAGAATTAATGTTAAAGGTCCCAAATGAAAGCTAATGTACAAAAGTAACAATTGCTGTGTGTTATCATGGCAGACAGTTAAATTCACTATGGTGATCCTCTTCTAGTGCTGTATATATCTAATGAAATACTGACGGTAGGAAGTGAATTTGGGTGGAAGTGTGACTCCAGTGGTCTGCTCTGGAAAAGGGCTTTGCTGGTTAAAACATTCATTGCTCTCATTTGGTGAATAAATGTGGATCCATTCTGGTACTGAATCATCCAATCCAACAGTCCTGCACTGTCAGTGCCAAGTTAACTGATATCCACTGGCATTAGAACAGAATATAACAAAAATAAGTGATTCCAGTGAATTGTTTACAAAATGTTAAATGTGGTGCAGTGATAATCTACTGATGTGTTCTTGTGCTGGCAGGAGTTGAGGGGCTTTCGTTGGATGTTTCCATTGTTGTTGACATTCATGACCAGATAAACCGAGAGCTGGCAATGAGGCTGTCCACCAATATTGAAAGCGGAGACACATTCTACACAGATTTGAATGGGTTTCAGGTAACTTGGTGTAAAATTACTTTACAGATGGTTACACATTCCCTTCCCTCCTTGGAAGTTCAGTGTAGGAAGGGATAGAGGGTAATATTTAAAGTCTACTGTGCAATGACCTCTTGGAGGATGCATTAAATTGTGGATCAGCCTGCCTGTTAGATTATTGAACAGTCTTCTGCTTTCGTGGACATTATTAACCAATAATACTAAAAGCGCACAAACCATTTGCTTGTCTTGCTGCTGTTTGGGGCTTACATTTTCACTTAAATCATTGAGGCATTGATATGTGGTAACTTGTTACATATATCCAAGTGTAGTCATTATTTTGTTGTGGATCTCTTCCGTCAAGATTGATAAGGATGTAAGAAATAGCAGCAAGGGTAGATCGTGTGGCCGCTTGAGCCTGCTCTACCATTGATAACATCTGATTTAATAACTGATTTGATTCCACTTTCCCGCCTGCCCCTCGTTCCCTTTTTGATTCTGAGAGATCAGAGCTGAGACTGAGAACATTGAAAAATTTGATGTTATATCAGCAACTGTCTGGGGTGGAGAGTTCCAATTCACTCATTTCAGAGTGAATAAATTTCACCTCCGCCCTAAATATTCGGCATCTTACCCTGAAGCTGTGCCTCCATGTTCCAGATTCTTTGGACAGGGAAGACAACCTTCAGTGTCAACCCTGACTGTCTCCTTCAGAAAATAATTGACTCTTGGAATGAGAGGCAATCTCAATCTCGCTAAACTGAGCCTTACTGCCTCCACAGCATGGGTATATCCATTGCTTAGGTGTGGTACATGGGAGAAGTAGTGTTGGAAATTATTGGTAAAGTCCCTTGGCCATAACAAGCCTTTTATTAAATTTGTTCAGTTTTGGTCTTCGATTATTCCACTACCAATTTCTTTTGTTCACAATTACAATGGAAATTGGTGGTTTTCAACAAGTTGCCCAGTAATTACATCCACCTGGCAGTGGTGGCACTGCAATGCTCTGCTGAGTGTGTACTATATATAAATACAGCATAACTAGTTCACATGGACATGAAAAAGGAAAGCACAGAATATTTAAACATTGGTATAACAATTGACTTTGTCCTGTGCACATCAGTCTTTGACCATGCTGTTGATCTGTTGAGTCAACTCTGGCTGCATATTAGAAAGAATTGGAATTGTGGGGTGGAGCGAAATAAGTTCAGGTCAAAATAATGGCAGAGATGAGGGTTTGGGGGATGGGGTGGGGGAAGTTGGGAGCTGAAGTCAGAACTAAAAATTAAAAATTAGAGTTTTTGTCTTCCAGATACACAACCTTTTCACTAATAATGCACAGTAAATGTTATCCATTGTACACCTGGACCAGATCATATTGGTAAATCAGAAATATCAAGTCTTGGAGAGGGTTGTAAACCATGCAATTCTTGCTGATTCAGAGTGATAATCACCACTGAACATAAACAATGTGATTAAAACATCTCTTCACAATGTCCTGAATACACTAACCTAAATCTATATTTTGTGGCCACGGCGTATCAATGACACCCAACCTACTTACCCCATTTGCACCTCACCCAGTATCTTCACCCACTATAATGTCCACACATCCACCATGTTACCTGACAGGGCCCTGGTGATGTTTTGCATTGAAAGGTCTTCTGGTTTCTGAAGTTAAAATTTGTGTTTTGAGGCGGGCGGGGAGGGGGGGGGGGCGGGGGGGAGGTAGGTGGAGGAAGAAGGGGATTGGTAATGCTATTAGGAGCATTTCTTTAATGCATCATTTTTTAGGGAGTATTAAGATATATGATATATGGTATAAGTGAAACAAAAGCACAGAACTAAGTGCATGTACAACATCAAGATAGGTAGGAAAATAAACTACAATGAAGAATAGTTTGCAGGCACACCTAGATATGTTGAGCCATTGGGCACCATTCTGGCAGATGTTCTATAATGGGGGAAAATATGAAGTTCACATTTGTAGAAAATTTTAAGTGAGCAGTTGTAGAGTTTTGAGGATCAGAAAGATCTTCATGCTCTAGTGCATGAGTGACAAAATGTGAATACATTTAATACAAATGGTAATCAAGAATGTTACTGGAACGCTGCCCTTCACAATGAGAGGGATTAAACATAACTGAAGCTAAGCATTTTTGGATTTATACCATGCATCAGTGACATCACATCTGGCTGAAGTTTTGGCATCCTTATTCATGGGAAGATGTAAATAGAGGTGGTTGGAGGGAAACTTGCTAGGTTAATATCTGGAATAAGTGTGTTATCTTATGAGGAAAGGTTGGACAGATTGAGTTTGTTTCAACTGGAGCTTAGAAGTGTTTAAGGGTGACTTGGTCGAAGTGTATATGATTCTGAATGATCTTGACAAGGTGAAAATGGAAAGGGTGTTTCCTCTAGTTTGAGTCCAGTATCAGGGTGGGGGGTGGCACTGTTTTAAAACTGGAGCTAGTCCTTTTAGGACAGCTGAGGTGAATCTTTGAGCCAATTTGGAACACTCTGCGTCCAGGTGAAGGAGGATGGGTCATTAATTATTGTGAAGGCAGGGGTGGGAGAAAGTGAAGACTGCAGGCACTGGAGATCAGAGTTGAGAGTCTGGTGCTGGAAAAGCACAGCAGGTTACGCAGCATCCGAAGAACAGGGAAATTGACATTTCAGGCATAAGCCTTAAATTCCTGATTTCCCCTGCTCCTCGGATACTGCCTGACCTGTGCTTTTCCAGTACCAACACTCTTGACTCTGAAGGCAGAAGTGAGTGAATTCTTGTTAATCAGGGAAGCTGAGGTTATCTGTGCTAGATGGAAATGTGGAATTCAAAACAAACAGATCAGCCAAATCTTACTAAATGGCAGATCAGATTCAGGGGCCAAATGGCCATCTGTTCCCATTTCATTTGCTTGTGTTTGGTCTTGGAAAATGTGCTTATACTTAAAACAAGGTAATCTTTCTGCAGCACTGTGGATCGATCTTAACTTGTTCTTAAGCTTTTTTATTGCTTCCTGTAGATTCAAGCGAGAAAATATTTTCAGAAGTTGCCCCTTCAGGCCAACTTCTACCCGATGTCAACCATGGCCTACATTCAGGATGATCAATTCCGCCTGACACTACATGCTGCACAGTCTCTGGGTGTGTCGAGTATTCACAATGGTGAGCAAATTGGTTGTATCCTAAATGATAAATGCGATCCTCACAAATCCAGCATTACTCTGTGAATGGAAATAGCCGCCCAGTGAATGTCAGAGGAAGTTAACAGGGCATTGTGTTCTCCTTATTTCTTCTAATCATGGGGTTTGGGGTTATTTATAATTAGAACTTGATTCTACAAATTTATAGTTTAGACTTTAACTGACATGTTTTATTTTGGAAAGTTATTTCTGTCTTGGGACGGGCTCAAGGTGAAACAGACTGGAACATTTTGGGGAGAGGTGATCAGTTTTAGTTCCTACTGACTCAGCACTTCTTGCCAGCAACCACCTCCTCTGGACCACAGGCTGCAGTTTCCATCTGATTTCCGCCATGGCTGAGCAAAGCAAAGATGTAACAAAAAGAATTCTCTCTAGAATGTTGCAGGCTTCCTGCTTGCCAGTGACTTGGTTGTGAGAGTACATGTCTGGTTGGATATTGAGTAACAGCAGGATTGGACCTGTGGAAACCCCCAAATTCTCCATCTCCTGTACCCGTCGAGACCCAAGGAATCAGTTTTTGTATAATAACCATCAGGGTGGGGGGATTTTAGTGACAGTGACACTGCTGTTGGGGTTAAAAGTAAGGAGTCCTATGGAGAACATGGCTAAACATCCCTGAGGCTGGAAACTAAAGTTGAGAAAGAAGCACAGCCTTCATTCACTCCTCCTTAATGCTGAATGGATCTCTTGTCCTGTCATTCCCAGGTCAATTGGAGGTCATTCTGGATCGTCGTCTCATGCAGGATGACAACCGGGGCTTGGGACAAGGACTAAAAGACAACAAAGTGACCTGCAACAGATTCCGTATCTTGTTGGAGAAGAGATCAGCATCAAACAAAGTACTAAATTGTTTTTTAACCCCTGCTTGTATGTGATCTTAGTCTATGATTTACATTCTAGAGGAAGGCGGAGCTGTGAATTTAACAGAAGAGTGGTTTTATTTGCAGTGGCAGTCCGGTTGAAGGCACCATTGGATTTGCTGCTTCACCACTGCAGCCCAGAGATCTTGGGTCGAAACCAAGTTCTGGAATAAATTAGCAGATCTCAACCTAGGGCATCATTGGTCCAGATAGTAAAGGGGTGAAGTAATATAGCCAGCACTTCCCTTCCAGTGACTCCCATGGGAAAGTTTGCATTTCAGGTGTGGACAAAATTGGGTTTAACTGTATGCCTGCTTACAGCCAGATAGCCTGCCCTTACTGAGCACTGATGCTTGCAAGATCCCAGAGGGCTGAGGTACCCATTAAACTACCACAGCAAGAATCAACAGGACTAACCATGGGCATTGGTGAAATGAGGGGTAGGGTGGATAAGGAAGGTCGTTTTTATGTTGATGTGGGTATGTGTGCATGCGCACAAGAGGCTGAGTTGTGTAGTGCACAGTGTCGATGTATTGGGTGGTGGGGAGACGTGTGTGTGTGTGTATTTATGATGTGCAGTGTGTGTCTGTACCTGTTGAGATTGGGATGGCACCCGGTGTGTCTGTGGATGCTTTGACCCTGTGCTTGTTACTTTCTTAACCTGTGGAGTGGTAGCATGGTATGTGGTCAGCAGGACTGGCAAGGGAGTTTGCAGGGAGTAGGAACATGAGAGTCTTGTGATGAGTTGCATGTATGTGCATATCTGATACCAGTGCTGTTTGTATCCAAGTGTGAGCATATAAATGATCTCCTCTGTAGGGTGAGTGGCTGAAGAGCATCTGGTGGGGTGGTGTGTATTTGTGAGGCAAGTGTGTGTCTGTGTGCTGCAGCGTACACTCATGCTTAGTGTTGGTGTAGTACCGTATCTGTAGATTGTAAGCTGAGAAATGTGTGTGGGCTTGCAATGTGTGGTACCTGTAGTATTTTTATGCTAGTGTACATATGTAATTATTCCATGTCTGTGAGTTATAAATAGATGGTTATACTTGCCCATTTGCTGTTATACATTCCTTCATGTTCATCGTTTTCTCCATTCCCATTGCTCCTCTTCAGCACATTGGCTTTCTGTCAAGGCTGCACTCCATCTTACAGGCACTCTCAGCTTCCATCCTTTGCAGGACCAGCACCCATGAGGTAACCTTTTAGAGAGGAGGCCGGGTCAAAGTGTAATCTGTAAATTAACTTTGACCACCTCTGTGCTGTGAGTCATAGCTGCAGTATGAAATGTAGCTCGTAGTTGTCACTGTCTATCTGTGTGAACGCTCTATAAACTGTCTTGTTTCATTTGTTAACCAGGAGCTCATCTGGGCTTGTGTGCTTAAATCAACCAGGGTTGCAGTCTTCTAGTCTCTGATTGCTGTTCAGGAACTTCCTGTAAAGTATGTGAGAGAGAGCGAGAGAGACTGATGAGAACATTAGAGTCAAGATTAGAGTGGTGCTGGAAAAGCACAGCAGGTCAGGCAGCATCCAAGGAGCAGGAAAATCGATGTTTCGGGCAAGAGCCCTTCACCAGGACTGAGAGCTGATGCTGTCTGGCCTGCTGTGCTTTTCCAGCAGCACTCTGATCTCCAGCATCTGTAATCCTCGCCTGATAACATTAGCTGGCTCATCTGTGATCTAGACTGTGTGTGTTCACATCTTAAGACTTTCCAATTGATCAGTGGGCACTGCTGACCCAGAATAATGAGCCATTAATGAGGTGAAAACGCTAACAAAAATTAAGCACCTCGTAGTACATTCTGTAACTCAAGCTGTTTATATGTTGTCTCAGTGCACACTGCTTCTTATCCGCTTCTGATTCCCTGCTGCCCATGTCTTTGGGCATTGGAGTTGATGGAGCACGTTAGATGAGATCCAGGCAAGGAAGCTACAGAAGAACAAAGGGTTTTTTCAGAGGGGTTATTTAGGGGTAGATCTGCAATAGTACTACATTACTGCTTGTTCTCTGGCCCAGAGCATCATTAGTGAGCAGGTCCATCAGTGCTCAAAGTAAGGCTCTGAACTGGTCTGTGTTATGGCATAATGCTTGACTACAATAAATCTGCCTTATATACTGAACAGTTCTTTCAAATAGACTATGCTCGTCAGAGTCCATGCTACATCATTTAGTTTCTATTGAGTATGCCCTACTTTGAGTCAAATTCCAGCCGAATAAAGTACCCATTCTCTTTGATTGGAACTGCTGGTTTTCTGTTCTGGTACCTGATTTTCCAAAAGGCAGATGTATTTGTTTCTCTCAATACCACAATAGGTAACATGATCTTAGTCTGTTATTGCTTGGCCTACTATAATTAGTTCTGTGTCCTTTTGAGCTGAGGGAAGGTAAAACTTCAGCTGTGGCTTCTCCTCTTGAACTCTATCCTATGTATTGAATGTGGATATTGAATGAAGGTGAGATTGGTGGTGGCCATGTTTAAAAGTCTTTTGGCATTTATTTGAGTGTTAACTATGTCTGTGAGCCATGTTGTGACCCATCAGACCTGCCCATCTAGACATCAAAATTTCAGCTCTTCCATCCCCCCTCATTATCTCTCTCTCTCTGGTTTGACCTGTTTAAAGCTTTGGAAATTCATACATGTAGATTCTTCGTGGTGTTTCCTCATTAAGAGGTAAAGCTTAAAATCAGAACTCTGACATCTTCGTGTCAGCAGCTTGTATATGTGAAAATTAATGGGAGCATGGTTAATTTTTATTTTATAAGTTGTCTGCCCTGATACTTTGGCTTGAGTAAAACTGTCCCAAATCCATCTTGAAGCCCAAAACTTAGGCCTGGACTCATGCTCAGATGACCAAGTGAATGATTTAACCCATGGAACCATTTGTCTCCCGAGAGACCTGCACTGATGGACTATGGGGGGGATTTGTTGAAGCACTTGCGAAATGTTAAGTCTCTCAAGTTCACTTTTATGTCAGCCTCTTGCGTAACCAGGTAACCTCAGATCAACAGCAAACTGAGGCTAGCTTATTTCTATTTCTACAGGTTCAGGATAGTCAGCCTGTGAGCTTTCCCTCCCTGCTAAGTCACATGACCTCGATGCACCTGAACCATGAGGTTCTGGCGATGCCAGTTACTCCAAGGCCACAGACTGTTCCACCCATCAGAAGCTGGCGTCCACTTGCAGCTCCTATACCCTGTGACTTCCACATGCTTAATATGAGGACCTTACAGTCTGAGGTGAGAGGTTATGGTGGATTGGCAACGGCCGTCCGTGCTGCAACTTAACTAATTTCTCTTTTTTTTCTAATAGCACTGAGCAGTGTTGGTTCTGCAGATTGGAAATTTGGAGATTTTGTCCTCCTAAAATGCAGTTATGTTCAACACCAGACCCTGGCTATCTGGGTTTGTGATTTTGTCAAGTGCTGTTAACCTCTGCAGCTGTGGAACTAAATTGACTTCAATTTTGCAACAGATCTCAGGCTGCTGTGAATTGAAATGTGAGTCAGTTGCTGTATGATTCTCTCTGTCATTTATGTTGCAGGTGATTTCTGCTCCCGGATTAGAGTTGGCGCTAATTCTTCATCGGAAAGGATTTGATTGTGGGCTGGAGGCCAAGAACCTGGGTTTCAATTGCAGTACCACCCAGGGCAAGGTATGAAACACCTGATACTGAGCTTTTCACTCTACTTTAGGTAATATTTGTTTTTATGACATGGGTTGGTTAAGATTCAGTTTTATGCATGGAGGCCATTCAGACCATTAAATCTGTGACGGCTCTCTGTAGCAATCCAATGTGTCTCATTCTCTCCTCCATTTTCCCTTGTCCCCTCAGCCTAATAAGGATACTGGAGTTGAGAAAAAGAATTAACCAGAGCTTGCTGCTCCCCACATGTCAGTTCTGCTACTTAACAATGGGCATCCATGGGATTTCAGCTGACAACATCTGCTCCAGTGCATGTGTCTCAGCTTGACATGAAATTGATGAGTGGGTGCTGGTCCTGTCATGAACAATAGAGAAGTTTTGAGGGAGTCTTGCAACTTATAAAACCTTACCAATACATTTTGTTTGGTTCACGTCACTCAATATAATTTCTGACTGGATGCTTGACTTGAAGGAAAAGTTGATTGCTACCTTACATGCCTCTTCTCTTTCTGCTGCAGCTATCCCTGGAGGGTCTCTTTCAGGGCTTGGATATTCAGAGCGTGCAGCCAGTGTCTTTGTCCCTCCTGTACCCCACTGAGCCTTTCAACAACAGCTTCGTCTCCATGAGGCCGATGGAGATTTCCACATTTCGCATCCGGCTGGTTTGAATAACAGTCCAGCGCTTCCATACTTAAAGCTAGGAAATAAGATACCAACCAGCTGCAACACAAACTGTTGGTCCTTCAATCCATAAACCCCTGGGGGAGGGAGGATGACTGAGTGGTGGGGCTGATGTGGTTAGCGCTACAAAATGTGGAACTGAGGACAAATTTACTGGCATCTGAATTTGTGACTCATGGACTTCTGATTGCATGTGCAGTGAAAGCACAGCAATGATACCCCATTATCAATGCACTTTTAAAAAAGAAAAAAAGGTGTAGGTACAATTTGTGCATATACCACTACAATGTATGAGAGTTTTATAAGCAACCCTGATTTCATTGCCAACTCAACCTTAAAAATGACAAAATAGAATCTTTGGCATCTGAAAGGAGTAGGGGCTTTGCTTGTAATGCAAAAACCAAGCAATCCAGAACAAAGATGAGTGTGAATGTAATACTGGTGTGCAAAGGCTTTGAGGCAGTCTGCATATTCATAATCATTCAATGGCCAAGTCTGCAAACCAACCTGAGCAGGCAAAGAAAACCTGTATTCTGATCTGACTAATATGCAGTTAAAAATCACAACAAGGCTGGCAATGGACTTCTCAATGAAGAATCATAACACTTGAAAGCAAGACAGGGTGGTCTTTTTAAAGTATTTTTTCTGTTGCAGATAGATGCAACAGCAACTGAACTTAAACTCCTTATTAGCCAGAGACTCTTGCTTTCTCATGTATTTTGTGTAAATATCTTGGAGCCAATGCAATATGCCGTTAACATTTAGTTATTCCTTTCAAGAATTGTCCCCTGAGATTTGACTGAACCTGTGACTGTTCTGGGACACTTAAACACGTTGGTTCATTCATACACATTTCTTAGGGTATTTGTGCAATAATCTCTAGTTTTGCTGCGTGTTCTGAACTTAGTGGCGGAAAGAGTCGCTTTGACATATTTGCATTGGAGAGTAATGATCTGCAGAAATGTGAGTGGAGACCAAAGTAGAAAATGCAACCACTGACCTGATTGAGGGAATGCAAGTCGGTGTTCTGGAATGGCTGTGCCACTGCTATCAAAGTTCTCCAACTGAAACATTCCTTCAGAATGTTGAAGGATTCACTTTGTGTGCTTTCAGCATTTCTATGTATGGTTTTCAACATTCAGGCATTCTTCTTTTAGTGCAATGTGATCAATTCATCTCTCTCTTGTCTTTGTGCAGTAGCCCTGAAATCAACATTTCTGAAGGTCTGCTTTTTACAACAAAAGGGATTTGAATGTTTTGGAAGTGCTCAGTTGGTTGTTTTAAAAAAAATGTTGACAGCTACCGTGGAACATTTGGATAACTGACTGTTGGAAATTCCTAGCATAAAATGAAGAAAAATCCTGTGAACATTTTGGAAATATCATGGAAATAATTTAGACCTGAAATTAAAACTACTGTTGAACAGATTTTTTTGCATTGTAAAGTTATCATGTTCTGAGTAAAACGTCAGTGTCAAAACGCACCTGTGTATTCTTGAAATTAATTTAATCCAGCAATGTGAAACAACTTTTTCCATGCACTGATCATAACTGTTAATTAAGGTTAGTAATAGGTGTGAGCAGTTGTGACATACCTACTTGAGTTATGGGAAAATACCAATGAGCCAGGGACTCAGCCCCTCCAGGTGGACGTGATGTTTAGGGGACGTACTGAGTTATATAGCACTGTGGTGGTACATGAGGAAAGGGGCAACAGGGCTGTCACAGGTGTAGCATGCAGGTTATGAATTAGGATTGGGCTACCAAGGTCTTGTGGCACTGGTAATGCTCTGGCTTTGGGCTAGGTAGGTGGTTCAAATCCCATCTGCACCAGAGCTGTGTCATGACATCTCTGAATAAGTTGATTAGGAAAATACCTGCAATTATGTGCTACCATGACACTATGCATTCAATGTATAAACATTTGCAGACTGTTTGCTATTGTCATTTGTTATTATTGTGATATCCTTTAGTTATTGGGGTTATTTTACAGAAATCTAAAACTGTATTTAATAGTATATGCTCCTGACCTACATCAGGTTCACCTTTTGTCTATATGTAAAAGGTTTCATGATACTGATTAGACTTGGCATGTCTTCAGTCTGTGCCCTACCACGTTGAGATTGAAGAATTGTCCACTTGCCAGATATCAAAATTTCTGTTAAGAGGGGGAGAAAAACCCAACTGCTGTAAATTCTAAACTCAGTCATCAAATAAAACATTACAGAAACTGACCTCTGTTGTAAATTGTAAGCTTCTGTCCTGTGTCCATGTTTGGAGGTCTTTAGAGCAGCGACTTGAATATAAAAGTGAATTACTGCAGGTGCTGGAACTCTAATGAAACCAGAAAATGCTGGGAATATTCAGCATGTTGGGCAGCTCCTGTGCAGAGGGAGACAGCTAATATTACAATTGCTGATGAAAGGTTACTGACCACTTTCTCCATAGAGGTCTGTTGAGCATTGACAGCATTTTGTTTTTGTTGTCGTTGGAGTAACTTATCATCCAGTTCTTTTACACACCAGTTACTTATCCCCTCCACTTTTTGTTAAACAGATCAGAAAAGGGGCTGAGCTGCATCACAATCTATTCTCTGTTAGCTGACACCAAATGCAGCCCAACTATTGTCCCCCTTATTTCCCATATTGGGAGGGTGGTGGAAATCAGCTGGCTTTGCTTGTGCTAGTTATCCAGCAACCTATTGAAATCTATCTATTTGCCTGTCGAGCAAAAATGAGGTTCAGTTTAATTGCACCACTTCCACTGCAAGCATTGGTGAATGAACACAGTGGAAGGCAGTAGTATTAGTATAGTGTTAATGTCACTGTTCTAATAATCTAGGAGCCCTGGGGACATCTTTCATCATTGATATAAATGGTTTGGGTGTGAGCAGAAGAGGTATAGTTAGTAAATTTGCAGATGACACCAAAACTGGAGGTGTAGTGGACAGCGAAGAAGGTCACCTCAGATTACAACAGGATCTTGACCAGATGGGCCAATGGGTTGAGAAGTAGCAGATGGAGTTTAATTTGGATAAATGCAAGGTGCTGCATTTTGAGAAAGCAAATCTTATCAGGACTTATATACTTAATGGTAAGGTCCTAGGGAGTGTTGCTGAACAAAGAGACCTTGGAGTGCAGATTCATAGCTCCTTGAAAGTTAGAGCTGCAGGTAGATAGGAGAGTGAAGAAGGCGTTTGGTATGCTTTCCTTTATTGGTCATGTTGGGAGGACATGTTGCGGCTATACAGGACATTGGTTAGGCCACTGTTGGAATATTGCATGTAATTCTGGTCTCTCACCTACCAGATGTTGTGAAACTTGAAAGTGTTCAGAAAAGATTTACAAGGATGTTGCTAGGGTTGGAGGATTTGAGCTTTAGGGAAAGGTTGAATAGGCTGGGGGTGTTTTCCCGGAGCATCGGAGGCTGAAGAGCAATCTTTATAGAGGTTTATAAAATTGAGGGGCATGGATAGGATAACTGGAACGTCTTTTCCCTGGGGTGGGGAGTCCAGAACTAGAGAGCGTAGGTTTAGGGTAAGAGGGGAAAGTTGAAAGAGACCCAAGGGAGCAACGTTTTCATGCAGAGGGTGGTACATGTATGGAATGAGCTGCCAGAGGAAGTGGTGGAGGCTGGTACAATTGTAACATTTAAAAGGCAACTGGATGAGTATATGAATGGGAAGGGTTTGGAGGGATATGGGCTGGGTGTAGGCAGGTGGGACTAGATTGGGTTGGGATATTTGGTTGGCATGGATGCATTGGACCGAAGGGTCTGTTTCTGTGTTGTACTTCTCTGACTCTATGACATGGGTTCATCAAACCTCTCTTGCGCGTATGCCTATCAGGTGCTCGATGAATTTGTTAAAAATCTGGAATTGAAAGTGTGGCAATTTTCATTGATCACCATAAAAGCCTATCCCGTTCAATGGTGTCCTTAGTGAAGGAAATCTGCTATCTTTGCCTAGTCTGTTCTACATGTGACTACAGTCTTGCAGTGACGTGTTTGACTCTTAACTGTCCTCTGAAATGGCCTAGAACCCCACTCAGTTTAGGGGACGCTTAAGAATGGGAAGTGAATGCTGGCCTTGCCAGTGAAACCCACATCTCTCAAAAGAATGAATAGGTGAAAAATTGAAGAGCATAAATCTAGTTTGCTTATATTTCATTTATTGGTGAATATTCTGGCATAAACTGACTTTTGCTTACTGCTTTATGCTTTTGTAATTGTCATCTAGAAAATTAATATCCATTTTTAATGTTTGCAGTAAGCAAATCAAGAACCAGTGTAGTACCAGATTAATATTTATGGATCCTGCCTGAAATATTTCTCAGCATCGAGATGATTGCCAGCTTCTTGTTCTTAATCCCTCATGATTTATGGGGCATTACGGACAGTAGTTTAATCAACTCAACATTGGAACATATCCCCATGCAAACTTAAAAACAAAACGTCAGCATTGTGTACTATATCTGACAGCCCTGCGTCAGTACTGATATATTGGTTAACATTTTCATCCATCTCTCTCAGACTTGTATATCACTGCATATCAATGAGCTGCAGAACCCAGGATGATGATATCCCTGATTAGTGGCCCTGATCGAGCCCTTAACTCAATAAATTCCAGCATTTATGTTGGGACAGTACTGCTCATTTTGAGCAGCACTTGACCGTTTTGCACCTCTACCCATAAATAGTTACACCATACAACTGGTGGCGTTTTACAGCAATTGAGCAAATGCCAATAGGAATAGATTTCAGCTTTTTGTAAATCTTATTTGGAATCTATTCTCTGAAAACACCACTAGCTCCTGTCCATTGATGCCTGACCTATTGAATATTTCCTCCAGCACTTTGTTTTATTGCTCCTGAATGGCTTTGCATCTCCCTCTTCCCATATTCAATGATGCTTATTTACCCTTGGGATGATTCTTCTGATAGCCTAGCTGCATCTTCCACCCATTATTTTCAGTCTCTGTTCACACTGTTATTAGCTGAGAGACTTATCCAACTCTTTTAAAAAGTGAAGAAACTTACTTTGCACATGTTGAAATCCTAAGTGTTGCTACACACCCACACACAGACATGCACACAAAGCACCCTTGGGGGGAAAAAATCCACTGTATCTCCATTGCTTTTGTTGAATGGGGAAATTTAGGAATGCAGGTTGATAAACAGCTTACCTCCATGAGAATTTTGTTTTGGATTCATTCATAGGTTAGGGTATCTCTGTCAAAGCTGGAATCTATTACCCATACTTGCTTCCTCTTGACAAGATTGAGATGAGCCTCCCTGTGAATTCCTGCAGTCTGTACAGTGCAGGTATGATCTCAATGCTCCAATATTTTAATCCAGTGATGATGAAGGAATGCTGGTATTGTTCCATGTCCAAAGATTTATGAAGTTTGCTGTATGCATATTTCTTTACAAGTTTCTCCATTGTGTGCACCATTACTGACCCAGGAAATTCCCTATTTTTAGCATCTACTGAGTTACCTGACATAAGGGGCCTATTGGGTTGATTGGATTATTAGGAGGGAACAAATCATTTAGGTTTCCAGTCTAGTTCCTATGTGGGAGCGTGTGTTTGATGAGGACAATAAGGTACTGAAAGATGTAACCAGGTGTTAGAGGTTTACAGTCATTGGCAAGTGATACAGAGGCAGCATGAATTATTTTTAACACTGCATTTGTTCAGAGTGGAGGCTTCGATAGATTTGGAGAAAATAGTTTTTACACCAAGTTATTACAATCTGGACAAATTGCCTGAAATAGCAGCAGAAGCAGGTTCAACAGTAACTGCTTCCCTATCCGGGGCTTCCAGAAGGATGGCACATTTTGTAAGAATGAGGGATTGGCTATTTAAGACCAAGTTGAGAAATCTGTCCATGAGACTGAATTTTTTGGACCATTTATTCTAGAGGGCAATTAGTACTCAGTCACTGAGTGTTTTCAAAACCAAAATTGATGAGCTTTTTGGGTACTAAAAAAATCGAGAACTTATGAAATGGCACAGGAATGTGCTCATGCATACGATCAGCCAAGACCATTGGATGGTGGAGCAAGCTTGAGAAGTAGCACAGGCTACTTTTCCTATGATGTACTTGTTTTCAAAAGGGAATTTGATAAGGACTTGAAGGGAAGCAAAGTTACAAAGGCACAAGGAAAAAGAATGCTTGTGTAGCAAATAGTCACGACAGGAGCAATGGGCTGAGTGGCCTGCAGTAGTGTATCTTTTCTGTTCCTTTAATAGGGTTGGCCTTTGCTGTACTGCCAAGATGGAATATCCTGACGCTCACTGTCTTGCATCGTCTATCAATGATTACCATTTGGGTAAACATCTGAAGAATCTGCCCAGTGAGAACAGCAGTGACAAAAGAGGGAGATACGTGTCTGATGTGTGGAAGAAAGATCCATGATGATGAAAGTCTTCTAGAAAAAGAACCCACTTCCGAAATCAAATCTTGATTTGATTGTTTTGATTTATTGTCATGTATACCTAAGTACAGTGTAAAACTTTGTTTGCAAGCATTACAGGCATATCATAGGGTGCTTTGACAGAGTGAGGCATACAGGGTTACAGCTGCAAAGGAGGTGCACAAAGCAAGATCAACATTAACAAGATCAACATTATTTGAAGTAAGTCAATACATCAGTCTAATAGCAGGGAAGAAGCTGTTCTCGAAACTGCTGGTGCTTGTGTTCAAACCTCTGTATCTTCTGCCTGACAGAAGGGGTTGTCAGAGAGCATTACCAGGGTGGGAAGGGTCTTGAATGATGTTGGCAGCTTTTCCGCAGCAACGAGATGTGCAAATGGAGTCCATGGATGGGAGGTTGGCTTCTGTGATGGTCTGTGCTGTGCACACAACTTTCTGTAGTTTCTTACGGTCGTGGGCAGAACAGTTGCCATACCATGCACCTGGCTAGTATGCTTTCTATAGTGCACCTATAAATGTCTTTCCTTCAAACTTATCTTGGAGCAGCTGAGCGCTGGTACAGAGCTGACTGGAGGCTTGGAGCATAGAGGGGACGGCTGTTGGACTGGGGTCTGGTGTGGTTGGTCAGAAAACTTGTGGAGGCCCTGTGCTGAGCTGCTAAAATGCAATATTTATTTGAAATTTTTTACCTGACTCTAATGTCAATCATTTAACGATGTCTTATTTCTAACTTACTTTTAAACTCTGTAAAGTAATGCAACTACTTTTTATTCCACTTTTGTATCCAAGATTTGTACTAGATACTTTAGCTTTGCTTCCATTCAAGTCCTTATCCATTCCCTTTTGAAAGTGAGTACATAAGAAGTAGCCATGACTTGGAGGTGACAGTGTTGAAATGGGTGGACAAAGTTAAAAATCACAACGTCAGGTTGTAGTCCAACAGGTTTATTTGGAAACACTAGCTTTCGAAGCACTGCTTCTTCCTCAAGAAACCTTTCAATGCTAGTGTTTCCAAATAAACCTGTTGGACTATAACCTGATGTGTGATTTTTTTAACATAAGAAGTAGGAACAGTAGCCCATACAACTTCTCAAATCCTAGCAAATGATCCAACATTTGCTCAAAATAACTAACAATGTAAAGGAGGTAGTCATCTGTGATATTTTGTTTGAACCTGCAGTTAAAAGAAATACATAACATAAATCTAATTTCTCTGTTGTAAAGCAGCAGCTATACTGTGAACCATTTTAACTTATAAATTGGGTCATTGCAATGGATTAGGTAGGCATTTAACAATGAGCTGAAATTCTCTCAGAAAAATAAAGGATGTGGGTTTCTAAAGAGTACTTGTGTGTGTTACATAGAATCTACATATGTAAGTGGACTATTCAGTCCAAACAATTCGTGCCAGTGTTAATACACAACAAAAGATTCTGTCCACACATTATTACCTCCCTCAACAGTCCCTTATCTCTCTATTCCTTTCTGTATGTATTTCATCCTTCCACAGTAACTGCTTTAATCATTCCATGTGACAGAAAGTCTCACATTCTCACCACTTCCTATGTTAAAAAATATTCCTCTTAAACTCTTTGACCTATTAGTGATGTTTTCCTTTTTGTT
Organism: Chiloscyllium punctatum; assembly: GCF_047496795.1. Classification (NCBI taxonomy): domain Eukaryota; kingdom Metazoa; phylum Chordata; class Chondrichthyes; order Orectolobiformes; family Hemiscylliidae; genus Chiloscyllium; species Chiloscyllium punctatum. The sequence goes on along the minus strand of NC_092771.1, from coordinate 6,340,079 downwards.
GTACTTGGTCACAAGAGGAAATATCTGTACCTTTGCTTTATTGAACCCTTGCACAACTTTAAAGACCCATGGGAGACTGATTAGCAAGGTTAGATCTCATGGAATACATGGTGAACTAGCCATTTGGATACAGAACTGGCTCAAAGGTAGAAGACAGAGGGTGGTGGTGGAGGGTTGTTTTTCAGACTGGAGGCCTGTGACCAGTGGCGTGCCACAAGGATCGATGCTGTGTTGTCTACTTTTTGTCATTTACATAAATGATTTGGATGCGAGCATAAGAGGTACAGTTAGTATGTTTGCAGATGACACCAAAATTGGAGGTGTAGTGGACAGCGAAGAAGGTTACCTCAGATTACAACAGGATCTGGACCAGATGGGCCAATGGGCTGAGAAGTGGCAGATGGAGTTTAATTCAGGTAAATGCGAGGTGCTGCATTTTGGGAAAGCAAATCTTAGCAGGAGTTATACACTTAATGGTAAGGTCCTAAGGAGTATTGCTGAACAATGAGACCTTGGAATGCAGGTTCCTAGCTCCTTGAAGGTGGAGTTTCAGGTAGATGGGATAGTGAAGAAGGTGTTTGGTATGCTTTCCTTTATTGGTCAGATTATTGAGTACAGGAGTTGGGAGGTCATGTTGCAGCTGTATAGGACATTGGTTAGGCCACTGTTGGAATATTGCATGCAATTCTGGTCTCCTTCCTATCTGAACGATGTTGTGAAACTTGAAAGGGTTCAGAAAAGATTTACAAGGATGTTGCCAGGATTGGAGGATTTGAGCTGTTGGGACAGGCCGAACAGCTGGGGCTGTTTTCCCTGGATTGTCAGAGGCAGAGGGGTGACCTTCTATTTATGAGGGGCATGGATAGGATAAATAGGCAAAGTCTTTTCCCTGGGGTTGGGAGTCCAGAACTAGAGGGCATAGGTTTAGGGTGAGAGGGGAAAGGTATAAGAGAGTTCTAAGGGGCAACTTTTTCACTCAGAGGGTGGTACGTGTATGGAATGAGCTGCCAGAGGAAGAGGTGGAGGCTGGTACAATTGCAACATTTAAGAGGCATTTGGATGGGTATATGAATAGGAAGGGTTTGGAGGGATATGGGCCGGGTGCTGGCAGGTGGGATTAGATTGGGTTGGGATATCTGGTCGGCATGGATGTTGGATCAAAGGGTCTGTTTTCATGCTGTACATCTCTATGACTCTCTGACTTCAGGTGTCAGGTTTTCTTTTCAATGACCTGCCACATTGTTTAACAATTCAATATATTTTATCATATCAGAGTCAGCTTGGTAGCACTTTTGATTCAAGTTTCACACCAAGACTTGAATATCACAGTCTATCCTGACACTCTGCATTAGCACTGAGGAAGTGTTGTTATGTTGTCTGTCTTTCGAAAGAGACATTAGACAGCGACCTTTTCTGTCCCCTCAAGTAAATGTCAGAGATCCCATCATACTATTTTGAAGAGTAGAGGAAAAATCCAGGATCCACATCATTATTCCTTAACATAGACTAGTCATTATCTTTGTTATTTGTGGGAATCTAATGTGTTCAAATTGCTATGTTTTCTACGTCACAATTACTCAACCTCAAAAGTGAACCATTGGTTGTGGAGTGATTTTAGATGAATGGTGTTGGTGGAAAGCATGATATAAATACTGATTTTATTTTCTTTAATAATGAATTTCTTTCTGAAGTGTAATTATTTGTAAAACAAACAGCACCCATTCTTCATTGGTGACAACTCACCGAAAACAATGTGATGAATAACCAGGCAGCCTTTTGTTGGTGCTCATTGTGGGAGGGCCATTGAACCAGGAGAACACTGCTCTTCACATTTTCTTTCAGCAGGTAGGCAATTTGTGGAATTGTTTGCAGCACAGGACTGTTGATGGCTGGGCTGTTAAGTATATACAAAGCTGAAATAGACAACTTTTTAGTCAGAATAAAAACCAAATGACTGCAGTTGCTGTAAATTAGAAACAAGAAAAGAAATTGCAGAAAAGCTCAGCAGGTCTGGCAGCATCTGTGAAGAGAAATCGGAAGTAATGTTTCTGGTCCAATCACCCTTCCTCAGAACCTTCTCTGGACTGCTTCCAATGCCAGTCTATCTTTCCTTAGATAAGAGGCCCAAAGCCTTTCACAACAGTCCAACTTCTGCCTTGTATAGTTTTAGCAAGATTTCTCTATTCACTGATCCAAACACAGGGAGCAACAAACCATTGGGCAGGTACAGGATAGATCAATGACAAGACATCGGAGTTCAGAAATATCACCCAGGGTCCCCATTCCTGATTTATTTTGCACTGAGGCACCTCTCATTTGCTGGGAAGTGTGATATTGAGTGACTGAAGAAAGGGATCATCTGGGCTGGAAGGGGAGGGAGTGACTGATGCTTGTGAAATTGATGGAGAGAAGTGGAACTACAGAATGGTGGGTTGGACTTTTATTGAAGTTGAATTCCCACTTTGTAGCTGAAGGATAAGAAAATGTGAGGCTTAGGTAGAGGTCGTCTCAATTCTTTCATTGCGTGACATCTGGGTGGCATGGTGGCACAGTGGTTAGCACTGCTGCCTCACAGCGCCGGAGACCCGGGTTCATTTCCCGCCTCAGGCGACTGACTGTGTGGAGTTTGCACATTCTCCCCGTGTCTGTGTGGGTTTCCTCCGGGTGCTCCGGTTTCCTCCCACAGTCCAAAGATGTGCAGGTCAGGTGAATTGGCCATGCTAAATTGCCCGTAGTGTTAGGTAAGGGGTAGATGTAGATGTAGATGTAGATGTAGGGGTATGGGTGGGTTACGCTTCGGCGGGGCGGTGTGGACTTGTTGGGCCGAAGGGCCTGTTTCCACACTGTAGGTAATCTAATCTAATCTAATCTGTCTCCTTGAATGGGTGCAATGTATCCATGCATTTACCAGTGTGAATGGGGCCCATCAGAGAGACAGGGTTGGAATGAACGTGTTCCCTGGCCAACGTTTCATTCTTGGGCTTACTGAGGCTCAGTGCAATCTGGAAGAACAGCATCTTATTATCCACTTGGGGCCTCCTACAACCTTTGGGGCTCAATATTGAGTTCAATCATTTTAGATAAACACAGAAAGAACCGAAAATGATGTAAACCACAGCGAAAACCGAACCAAAGCAGATTGGCAGGTCTGGCAGCATCTGTGAATAACTTTGATTTCTCTCCACAGAGGCAGCCAGATCTGCTGAGCTTTTCCAGCAATTTCTGCTTTGGGGTCAATAAGTTCAGACCCTGACGTTTACTCACTCGTACATCCCTGGCCCTGTCATCACACGAGCTGCCTTCATTGCAGCTAACTCATTTTCCCTCACTGATAGAAAAGCTGCTAATAGGGACTATCTCCCAGGCTCACGATTACCCGCCCTTTGTCCAACAGCCGTTCTCTCTCTCTCTCTCTCTGGGCTGTATCTCCACCTATCACTTACTCCCTTCTCTCAGCCCAAATCCCCACCCAGTCTTATGTACCAATCTTAACATAGCTACAGCAGTTCTGAAGAAGCATCACTGGACCTGAAACGTTAACTCTATATCTCTCTCCACAGATGCTGCCAGACTTGCAGCAAAAAGTAGATTTGTTCAAGGAAAGGATTGGGACATTGCTGGCAGAGAGGCGTCGCTGTGTAATAGCTGACAAGGGAGTAATTAAACAGAAAGGTGATAGGAACGCACCCTCCCGGAGGGCTCTTTCAACTGAACATCACGATAAATTAAAAACAAAATTGCCCAGCCTCGTTGCACGGTGCACGCAGTTGGATCAGTGATCTGGACCCAGAACAACAAATCGAAACAAGCTCCAAGGGGGCAGAAACAGTGCGCATCTGCAGAATTCAGAAATTGCACATTTCCAGAGTTAAGGCAGAGTCTGAGAAAAAGGAAAGGTGATATTCAGTTACGTGGAGCAGTGCTGAGACAAACAAAGCCATCGAATAAAAACCAAAATGCGTTTTCTCAGGTGGATGCTGCTGAGCAGAATTGCAGGTAAGTTCCACCTCTGCTGAAACCGTCAGCACGTCATTTCACCCCCTCTGCTCCCTCTTGGGTGTCTTTCTTCACCCCCTCTGCTCCCTCTTGGGTGTCTTTCTTCACCCCCTCTGCTCCCTCTTGGGTGTCTTTCTTCACCCCCTCTGCTCCCTCTTGGGTGTCTTTCTTCATCACCCTAGACATGAATTAGGTGAAATTTGTCCATATCTGTTCGATGACACGGCAAGAACCCGTGTCTTGATTTCAGTTTTCCGGTTCATTGTAAAATGTTAAACTTTAACTGGAGTGACGGGGATCGCCGTGACCCTAAGGTCTATTTAAAACAAAATCCTGGCGAGGCTTTGTCAGGATTCGAACCAAAGGCTGCCCAGAAAATATCTATGGTCTAAAATGTCCTTTCCTGATCCCGGGATTCTGCTGGGAGATAATCTTGGATGTGGAAAGTGGTGGGGGCTGTGTTGTTTCTCAAGTCGAATAGCATCCACCACGCACGCATTCTTTTGTAATGAATGGTCAGTTGAAATTGGCTTCGTCCTAAATTTTAAATTTTAATTCCTTTAACTTCTTCCCCTCATATTCTTCAGTGAACTAAATCTTTTCATTTGGAGATCCCAACTACATACAATCCAAATGCACAAATGCTTTTCTTTCCCCTCTCTGTTATTCTATTTATATTTCTGAAAAACATAATTAACTTTCCCTATTGCTGCTGTTTGGCACCAGAGACCTCTTCAGTAGCCGATTCTGAAATGAACTCTGTTACACTGGGAATTTCACTCAATCTGAATCAAGTTAATCGAGGTCTATTTTCAAAATGGTTTTAGGGTTTGGCTTTGTGTCAGAACTTTCAAACTTAAATAGTGACAGGTTCAGTTGGCATGGAAATTGTGACCTGCTTGGTTTACTTACAAAAGAAACGCTCCTTCTGAAGTAATTCTCAGGTTCCTGTTCACATTAACAATGGAAATTGCTGATGTAAACACGTCCTACTGTATAAAAGTCGGCCCCAGGAGAGATGTTACAGTTCCAGGTGGTTGTGGGGTGTGTTTGTGTGTGTGTGTGTGTGAGGGGCCGGGGGTGTGGGGGTGGGGGGGGGGGGGGGTAGTGGGGTGTGGAGGGGAGCAATGGAGTCTATAACTACAATATTTACACAAGTAGTTTCTATTAGAAAAGTAAGAATTTACAGTTGAAACAATGATTTATATTAACATAAATATTAAAAATAAAGATAGATCAAAAGAATTTAAAGTGAATTATATCTACATGCCCTGGTCTAATTATGTATTGGTCCCTCACCTCAACACTTACAGACTGTAAGGAATAACGTGAGAGATCAACAAGCGATATACCACTGCTTTTCAAACCTGTTGTGACTATGGCCAGACATCAAGGCTTGAGAACTGTTGTGATCTCCTCAGTAAGAACTGAGGCAGTGGGGTCAGGAGGCAATGAGGGCAAAGGCTGATTTAAAAAGGGGGCTAGACTAGTAAAACACACCAGTTATAACTCAGTCAGAGCCCCCCATAGCACCCATTGCTGCCTCAGAGTTCAGGACACCAACATTTCAATTTGAAACCTCACTTGGGTTCCCAACCCCCATTTTTGGAAAATTCTGCTGTAAACTAAAATTATCATTGGTCTGGAATGTAATAGAAAGCTCTACAGACTCTGCATCATAAGTAAAACACATGATTCCCTTTCACCCCCATTTTCCCCAAGTTATACTATTTACTTGAGTACATTCTCTGGACATTAGCCTTCTCCTTCTCTCCCAACATCCATTTTTTTCATGTGAACTGAAACTGTGATTATTGAAGGCAATTTTACTAGGTTGGAAGGGAAAAAAAATCTCTTTTTAATGTTTTTTTCTCTCTTCCTCAATCTCCTTCAGGTGTTCCTCCACCTTCCTGATCTTTCCCCTTTTTTTACACCCCATCCCCACCTTTCTCGGAATTCTATTTTCATCCCTCTCTCTCTTTGTGTCTCTTTCCTCCTCTCCTTCTCTTTGTCTGTATGACTTTGGTCAATGGGAGCGTCTGGCCAAATAAGGGATAGCAGCAACGTGCAGGTACAAGCAAAAACTGAAGAGGTGAGACTTTGGACAGGAATTAATGGTATAACAAAAACAGAAGTTGCTGGAAAATCTCAGCAAGTCTGGCAGCATTTATGGAGAGAAATCAGAGTTAATGTTTTATAACGGTAGAACTGAAGAATAGAACTGGTTCTGAAGAAGGATCACTGGACCTGAAACATTAACTTTTGATTTCTCTCCATATATGTTGTCAGACCTGCTGAGCTTTTCCAGCAATTTCTGTTTTTGTTTCAGATTTCCAGCATCTGCAGTTCTTTCGGACTTTTTCAAGTAAATGGTGTACTTTGTTTTAAGGCACCAGCAAGATCCTTTAGGATGACAATTAGAGATCCAGGCCTTGGATGTTGCCATGTCACGTTTCTGTCAACTCCTGACTTCACTGCTGCTGTGTGAATTACTGGGAACAGGTATGTGAAAAAAGAACTGAAAACTAAATATGCTAGAGATCATAGTGGGTCAGGCAGCATCCATGGAGAGAGAGTCATACAGTCGTAGAGTCATACAGTCATCACATCCTACAGCAGAGACAGGCCCTTTGGCCCAAATGATCCTTGCTAACCAAAATGTCCATCCACGGTAATCCCATTTCCCTGCACTTGGCCCATATCCTTCTAAACCTTTCCTATCCGTGTATTTGTCCAAATTCCTTTTAAATGTTGTTAATACACCCACCTCAACCACTTTTCCTGGCAGCTCATTCCATATGTGTACCACACTCTGTGTAAAAATGTTGCCCCTCAGGTTCCCTTTTATTCTTTGCCCTCTATCCTTAAACTGATGACCTCTAATCCTTGATTCTCCAGTCCTGTGAAAAAAGACTGAGAGCAAGCTAACGTTTTGAGTCTAGGTGACTCTTCATCAGAGCTGGTGGATGTTGCCTGACCCACTGTGATTTCCAGCACTTTTTGTTTTCAGTACAGATTCCAGCATCGGCAGTAATTTGCTCCTCCCTAATGTAAAGAAAGAAATTGCATGTGGATAGAATCTTCAGCAACCTCAGGTTCCAATGTGCTGTACAGACAATAAGAACTTTTTGAAGTGTAGTTACTGCGACAATGGAGGAAGTGCAGCAGCTAATTTCCACAGAACAAACTCTCAACCAGATAATCTGTTTTATTAAAGTTCATTAAGGGGAGGTACAGGCCTATGTTTTAATCCAGAAATGCAGATAGATCTGCACCAATCTTTACACAGTTTTATCTGTATTTACAGAGTTCCATATTATAAGCATGCAGCTTCTAACAGAACAAATACAGTTTCAGTCCGTGTCAACAGGGATCTAGGTAAATCATCAGTCAATGACCACCAATTACATTTAATTAAACATAATTAATACACAGTTAAGCATCAGGATCCTGGTCAGAACTTCTTTACTTTTGTTTAGATAGCCTCATGAGATCTTTTACTGTTTAACTGAGAATGTAATCAGGGTTTCAGTTAATGTCTCCACCTTACAGATGACTCTCTCATAGTGCACTGGGAGTGTTAATCCAGACTCTAACCTCCTGACTCAAAGTAAGAGCATGACCTATTGAGCCATGTGTGGCACTTGTTGTCCTGCTCACCTCTGTCCATATGTTGATACTGTTAGTTTGGTAATGAGTCAGGACAAAATAGGGCCATTGCTGATTTCCTTGACAAGTCAGAAATTTGTTGCTACTTGCTATCTATACTATTGCATTGAAAAGAGTCGCTTGGGTAAAATACTAGAGTAGGACTGTGCATAAACTGGGGCAACGTGTTAAGGAAGGGAGGTTTTCGAAGAAGCAGAAAAAGAACAAAATAAAGTTTTATTCCTGACTATTTATGGATTATCAAACTATATTTGCCATCTGGTGACCCTGTTTTCTGAAAATATTCACTGTCCTCAGTATGTTGTGTTATTGTCCTGTATCCCAGTTATACTGTGCCTCTGTTGATGCCATAACATGATGACTCGCCAGTAACCTCTTGTTCTCCAGTTTCTGCTTCTAAGTACAGGATCTGTGAGCCGTACCTGGACACCGCAAAAAAGTACCATTCCGGATTCTACTGTCCGCGGCTTAATGAAGATCAGGGACAAACCCACTGTTGTCGTCAAAGCAACCAAACCTTGAAATATTGCTGCAATGAAACTGAATTTCAGAGCACAATGAAAATGAACAAGTCAGCTCAGACCAGGAGCTCTGTGTACGTATGAAAATGGGACCAGTGGTAACTGCAGGTGAGGGGGGAATAGGGCAGGTTAGCAGGACAGCTGTTGAACTAGTGATCGCTTTGACATGGGGTGTCCTCATTATGGGGACAATGGACCTCCCACAGAGCCAGTTGAAAGGAAAATGGGTTTTCATAAATTTAATGATTGGCAAGTGAGGTGTAACAATAGTGGGCTAGAGGATGATCATTGTCTTGGTGGGGACAGCCAATTGCTGACACAAAAACAGAGATTGCTGGGAAATCTCAGTGGGTCTGACAACATCTATGGACAGAAATTAGAGTTAATACTTCGGGTTTAGTGACCCTCAGAATGGCAGCCAGAGACAGCAAATGGTGGAATTCAGTCAATGTCCCCATTTCTGGATGGTGCCCTGTAAACCTTGAGATATGTGTTGGGCATGGAAGTGTGAGGAGGGAAGGATCTATCTGTAATCCTGGAGCATAGACTTTCAAATATCTTGCCTTTATTGCCATAGCTGAGGTCACCGGATAAAGCACAGACCAGAGCAAGCCCCTCTATCTTCCAGGGGTAAGAGTAGCAATTACAGGATTTTCTTCAGTTCTCTGCACAAAGGCAGGTCCAATGCTGAGTGCCATGACCTCCATCACGGGCATATCCAATATCCAGCCCAGGCTGGAACTGGGAATGAGCCCTGTGCTGTTGACACTGAACTGACTGGTACCAGCCAACTGGCTGCCCCAAGAGACCTGAGCCTTTGTAGCAACATACACCTTCACATGTTGCACTCTGGATGGTGCTGGAGGAGGCTGCAATGATTTTTCCATCACAAAGCTGACCAAGAATCTCTCCCACTTTTACCTCCCAAAACTGCAGTGTGAATTGTAAGGACTTGCAAGTTGATCCTCAACCTTGTCTGTGTCATAAACACAACATCCTTGGCCACCAAGTCTTGGAATGGGACTTGAACCTGAAGTTTCTGGCTCAGAGATAGGAAGGCTACCATTGCAACATAAGATCTCCAACATTGCACTAAATAGATGCTCTAATAGGAAAGATTGCTTCATTGTTGATTGACTGTGTGTTTGAAAATGTGTTGGTGACATTCCCTAACTCACTATTACAGGTGCTCTGTCCGTTAATCACTAATCGCTGATATGTGTCTTGTCTTTTCTCCCCTCATCCCCAGTAATTACGGATCAATGGCTGTGGTCTTTGTGTACAGCCTCTGTGTTGTGGCCCTGTTGTTGACAGACCTGCTTCATTACTATACATTAAATAGGGACAATCTCTGGTGGTTCCAGCCTCTCCAGTGCCTCTGTGGATGTTGCAATGGTGACCACAAAAAAACAAGGTCAGACACAACCCAGAGGTGAGGGCTATCATAGCTGGTCATCACTAGCGCAATGGTCATCATGGGATCATCATCATCACTAAATCAATGGTCATCGCTGGGACAATGGTCATCACTGAGTCAATGATCATCACTGGGACAATGATCATCGCTGAGTCAATGGTCATCATGGGACAATGGTCATCAGTGAGTCAATGGTCATCACTGGGACAATGGTCATCGCTGGGACAATGGTCATCACTGAGTCAATAATCATCACTGGGACAATGATCATCGCTGAGTCAATGGTCATCACGGGACAATGGTCATCAGTGAGTCGATGGTTATCACTGGGACAATGGTCATCACTGAGTCAATAACTACTGAGTCAATGGTCATCACTGAATCAATGGTGATTGCTGGGACAATGGTTACATGCAGAGAAGTGGCTGTTGGCTATAGATTGTGACTGGGCAGAAACACTAGATGCTGGAGTAATCCCCCTGGTGATGCTGACCAGAAAATTACTCCTTTTGACATAGACCTGTACAGCATGAAAACAAACCCTTCAGTCTAACTCATCCATGCCAACCATATATCCTAAATTAATCTATTCCCATTTAGTAGCACTTGGCCCATATCTGTCTAAACCCTTCCTATTCATACACTCATTCAGCTGCCTTTTGAATGTTGTATTTATACCAATGTCCACCACTTCCTTTGGCAGCTCATTCCATACACACACCACCCTCTGTGTGAAAATGTTGCCCGTTAGGTCCCTTCTTTTGACCAAAGTTTTCAGTGCTGGATCAGAAGAGCAAAGAATGAATCAGACCATGCAACATGCACTAGCCAATGGCTTATACATAAGACAGGTATAAGGGACCAATCTTATAGGGATCTAAGTGATGTGGATGATGGAGGATTTGTGGTAAAACTGGATGAGTAGTCCAGCAAGGTCTCTCCCTATACCATGAACACCTCGTTCCATGTAATTCATGTTTCTGATGAGTGGCTTGGGGAGTTTCTCACAAGGCAGAGTAGAGTTATCGGTTAAGGGGGATTACTGCTTGTTAAAAACTTTATTAATGCCACAACTCATCTCATTTATATTCAGCTTTCTATCTTATCAAACAGGCTAGGTATTGAGAAATCTCAACATGGAAGTCAGAGTGAGCGCCTAGCGTATTCAGGTCACCATTGGCTGTGACCAGCCTCCATGCTGCTCAGCAACAAGCAGCATCTCAGGACATGATCCACAGGCATTAGACGTATGCGCCCCTTGTCCATGGTGCATTGGCATCCAATATCTGTCTTCACAACCATCATGGCACCTCCGCAAGCCACTTGCAGGACATTGAGGAAGCAGAGACCTGCAATGAATGGCTTTTTACGATTGCTGATTAAACCAACTAATTGTGCACATTCCCTAATTTACTCCCTCTGGCTTGGAAGTTCACTTTAACTATGCCCCTCATGATTTTATATAAGGTCACCCTCAACCTCCTATGATCCAGTGAAAAAAGTCCCAGTCTATTTAGCCTCTCCTTACAACTCAAACCTTTCATCCCTGGCAACATCCTGGTAAATATTTTCTGAACCCTCTCCAGCTTAATAACATCCTTCCTGTAACAGGGCGACCAGAACTGGATACAGTATTCCAGAAGAGGCCTCACCAACGTCCTTTACAACCTCAACATGATGTTCCAACTCCTATACTCAAAGGTCTGAGCAATGAAGTTTTAAAATCAGTCAGAAGCTGTGGGTGTCACTGGCTGGCCAGCATTTATTGTCTGTTCCTAATTGCCTCTTGAGAAGATGGGGATGAGGTGCCCTCTTGAACTGCTGAGCATTGACCCACAATGCCCTTAGGAAGGGAATTCCAGGATTTTGAGCCAGCCACACTGAAGGAACAGTGATATATTTCTAAGTCAGGATGGTGAGTGGCTCAGAGGGGTACTTGTAGGGGGTAGTGTTCCCCTGTATCTGCTCCCCTTGTCCTTCCAGATGGAAATTGTTACAAGTTTGGACAATGCTATCTGAAGAGCCCTGTTGAGTTGTTTTTGATGTCCTTTAAGCTCTAGTCAAACCCAGAACCAAGCAATTGGTGCCCCAAGCTCATCAGCACAACTGAAGCATGACACCTCTGACAGAGCAATCCTCCCTCAGTGTTGCATCGTATTGTGTTTGGGAAGTGGGGCTCAAACTCTGTTTCATCAACCAAAGGGGTAAGAGTGTCACAAACTGAGCCAAACAAACATCAACTCTTTCAATATACATTCTGTAAATTTGGTGATTATGATGGTAGAATTCCAAGATGATATTGTACAAATTACTACAGATGAAAGAATGAAAAATGATTTTTCACACACTTTGTGTCACTTCAAATTCTGTGCAACCAGTATGTAACTACAGCAACATTTATTTATTAATTTATCTTATTCTGGAGATAGTGCATCCCTGTTATCAGTCACTTTAAATGTTGACAGAGATAAGCCCTGATGATTATTCCATCGATAAAGGGGAAGCTGTGTAAGGCCACAAGGCAGAAAGGAAAATAAAATGAGTTGCTGTCTTTCAGTTCCTAGATGGTTGAAATAATGATACATTAGGCTTAGAAAGATAGGAGCTTTTTGCTTCATTCTAATCTGTAATGCTTTAATGTAGAAGACCACTTCATAGAAATCCTGCAGTATGGAAACAAGCCATTTCTCCCATTGATTCCACACCAACCCTTGGAAGAGCATCCCATCTAGATGCAGCCCCATACCCTATCCCTGTGATCCTGCATTTCCCATGACTAACCCACCTAGCCTGCACATCCTTGCACACTATAGATAATTTAGCATGGCCAATCCACCCTACCCTGCTCCTCATGGACTGTTGGAGAAACCAGAGGGTCTGGACGAAACTCACACACATACACATACACACACACACACACACATACACACACACACACACACATACACACAAACACACACACGGAGAATGTGCAAACTCCACACATTGGAATCGAACGTGGTGTTATGGACTAGGCCAGACCACTCAAAACATTATTAAACAGGCAACCCAGACTATAACTTTGCAATTTGTTTCAGTAAGTATACAGTGAAAATTACTCAGAGAAAGCTAGCTAGGTTGACAACTAGGTTTTAAAACAGACAAATTTATTCACAAAATTATACAATGAAACACAAATACCAGAATAAAGAACCCCTACAGGACTTAGTCTATCCAAACTAGACTCAGTTATGCTGTTCCAAATATACACAACAGTCCCAATAAGCTAACCCCCCTTAAAACACAGTTTAAAAATGGAACAAATGCTTACAGGTTGAAGTTAGAAGCACAGAAAGAGAGAGTTTCCTCACAGCTCACTGTTGAACTCTCAACTAGTTCTGGACTGAACTGCTCAGCTAGAGAGCTGACCACTCCCCTTTCATTATACAGGTCTTTTCTCAAACATGACCACTTTGGCCTGAAGTCTCATCTGTTTACATATAAACAAATTAGCCTCTCAATACCCTTTAATCTCTGTACCAAACCAGTGTAATCAGCACTAGGAGTGGTTTATAACCCCTCTGAAAAACAAACAAGGACATCGTATCCTTGAGAAAAGGAACAGCGTTTAGAAAAAGGAAACCCAGTTTTGTGACAGCTCCCACCATAAAAAAAAAATTAACCATCAATAGTAAAAGAAGGCTTCATTTTTAAAGCCTTTCAAAAACCCAGTTAGTAGTCTATACACACATATACACTACACTAACTATAAACATGCAAACATGCACAGCTACATGCAAATTCAGACTGCGCCACACCCACAACCAAATGCCTCCGTATTTCATTCAAGTCTCGATAACGCATCAGCAATCACGTTTTCACGACCTGTCACATGCACAATTGTCAAAGTGAATGGCTGCAACAACAAGCTCCATCTAAACAGTCTGGCATTTTCATCCTTAAATTTTTCCACAAATGTCATTGGGTTATGATCAGTGTTTACAATTGTCTCAGATGCATTGCTGAAAATGTGTTGCTGGAAAAGCACAGCAGGTCAGGCAGCATCCAAGGAGCAGGAGAATCGACGTTTCGGGCATGAGCCCTTCTTCAGGAATGAGGAGGGTGTGCCAAGCAGGCTAAGATAAAAGGTAGGGAGGAGGGACTTGGGGGAGGGGCGTTGGAAATGCGATAGGTGGAAGGAGGTCAAGGTGAGGGTGATAAGGTGAGGGTGATAGGCCGGAGTGGGGGCGGGGGCGGAGAGGTCAGGAAGAAGATTGCAGGTTAGGAAGGTGGTGCTGAGTTCGAGGGTTGGGACTGAGACAGGGTGGGGGGAGTTTTCTCATTTCCCCTCCCCCCACCCTGTCTCAGTCCCAACCCTCGAACTAGTTTCCTCATTTTTTCAGATGCATTGCTGATTATATAAACACTGAAATGCTGTAATGCCAACACCAAGCTTAAAGTCTCTTTCCCCACCATTGAATATTTCTGTTGATGAATGTCAACTTCCTGGAAAAATGCCTGAGGTGTCTTCCTATTCCCTCGTTATCCTCCTGCAGGAGCACAGCACCGACATCCACATCGATAGCCACCATGAAAGGCTTTGTGTAATCTGGTGTGGTTAATACTGGGGAAGTGGTTTACATAGTTTTTAGACTGCCTTTTGACAGTCCACTGTCCACTGAAATTTTTTGCCCTTTTTTAACAATTCGGTGAGTGGAGCAGCGACACTGCTGAAGTTCGGCACAAACTTTCAGTAAAATCCACTCAACCCCAGGAAAGGTAATACTGCTTTTTTTTGACGACAGTGCGGGGAATTCCCCAATTACTTTCATTTTTGCATCCTATGAGGCCATTCTTCCATGTCCAATAACATGGCCCAGGAAAGTGATTTGGGCTTTGGCAAATTCACTTGTAGCTAAGTTTATCACCAAGCCTGCCTTCCTAAGTTGATCGAAGAGTCCGATAAATACTGTAAATGTTCCTTCCATGTGTGACTAAAATTCACCAGGTCATCAATATGCACCACACAGTTGGGTAATCCAGAAATTACCTTATTAGTCAGTCTCTGAAATGTGGCTGGAGCGTTTTTCATTCCAAATGGCATGATTTTGAACTGACATAGTCCATTTGGCTTTACGAAAGCTGAAATTGCCTTTGCTCTCTCTGACAGAGATACTTGCCAGTAGCCTCTGAACAAGTCCAACTTAGAAATGTAAGTTGCTTATCCCACTTTTTCAACACAGTCCTCCAACCGTGGAATTGGATATGCTTAAATCTTTGTAACAGCGTTGACTTTGCGATAGTACCATCTGGCACTATGTCTATAGGTGAGCTCCTGTCACTTTAACTCACTTCAATTATGCCATTTTGGAGCATGCACTCTATCTCCTTCTGAACCTGTGCCAACTTTACAGGGTTATGCCTATAAGGAGGTTGCTTAATTGGAACAGCATCTCCTATACCTACGTAATGCACAATTAGGTTCGTACTTCCCAGTTTATTTCCGCATATCTCCCCATGTGATAGTAATAACTCTTTCATGTCATTTTGATTTTCTTGTGGAAGGTAACTCAATAATTTATCCCAATTTTTGACAACTTCCACATTGTCCAATTTGATTTGAGGAATGTCCAATTCAAAATCCTCTGAACTTGGTTCTTCCTTCTGTGCTGTAATCATTAACACCCTCACCTCTTGCTTTCCTTCCCAATCAAAATACCTTTTGAGCATATTCACATGACACACTCTGTGAGAATTCTTCCTGTCTGGAGTCCTTACCAAGTAGCCCACCTCACTCAATTTCCTTTCGATTTGATAAGGTCAATTAAACCTTGCTTTTAAAGGTTCACCCGTTACTGTTACCTTATCCCCAATTGCAAAATTATGAATTTGTGATTTCTTATCTGCTTCCTATTTTATTGTACGCTGTGATACTTTTAAATGCTGTCTAGCCTACTCTCCAGCTCTATTTAATCATTCTCTAAAATTTGACACATAGTCCAAATGTGTGGTCTCTGAATTCTGACTTATTAACTTCTCCTTAATCAATTTTAACGGTCCTCTTACTTCATGCCCAAAAATAATTCAAATAGACTGATTTTGATCGATTCATTTGGTGCCTCTCTGATCGCACAAAGTACGAACGAAACTCCCTTATCCCAGTCATCCAGATAGTCCTGACCATAAGCCCTTAACATGGTCTTTAGTGTTTGACGCCATCTCTTTAGCGCTCCCTGCAACTCTGTATTATTCCCAAATTATCCATAATCTTCTTGAATAATTTGGGTGTGAAGTTTGATCCTTGATCTGGCTGGATCTCTATTGATAGTCCATATCTAGTAAAAAATTTAAATAATTCTTCTACAACCCTTTTAGCTGTGATGTTGCATCATGGAATTGCCTCTGGAAATCTAGTCCACACATCTATTATTGTTAATAAATACTTGCTGCCACTTTCTGTTTGAGGTAGGGGACCTATGCAATCAATCAAGACTCTTGTGAAAAGTTCCTCAAATGCTGGAATAGGTATTAAAGGTGCAAGTTTATTATTTCCTGTGGTTTTCCAATTAGCTGACATGTATGATACATCTGGCAAAATTCAACTCCATCCTTATTTAGTCCAGGCCAGTAAAAATGTCTTTGTATTTTAGCCTGTATTTTTCTCCCCTATAAAAGACCTCCAAGTGGTAGCTCATGCGCCACCTGCAGCACCTCCTTTCTATACCCTAATGACAAAACAATTTGATGAATCTCTGCCCATTTCTCATCTGTTTGAATGTGTGATGGTCTCCGTTTCCACATTAAGATGTCATTTGTTAAGTAATAACACACAGGGATGCATTCATTCTCCTTCTCTGTAAATGTGTTTTGATATAACTGTTTTAAATTCTCATCTTTCTGCTGTAATTCAATCAGCTTAATAGGGCTAAAGATATTGGCATGTTTACCTATTTACTCCTGCTCTGTGTCACTTATCTGATCAAAAAAAGTCTCAGATAATGCTATGTCAGCTTCCTTTTCTGTGCCTTTTGATCTCTCCTGCTTCAACTTGTGCCTCTGTGATCTTGTGATCACATAATCAGTAAAAATTCCTGGATAAACATCCTTCACTAATTCAGTGCTTTTCAACTAAAGTAAGCAGCACGTCTACCAGTGAATCAGCTATATCATTTGCAAGGACAAATTGTATTCCTGGGGCTGAGAGTTTGTCCAAAGTACTCCTACCACAAATTCTCCACTCTTCTCTGGACTCTCCTCTAGCCTCACTTTACATAATTGAGTGTTTTTTGTCTCACCATGAATTCCTGTTACCAGTGCCTCCTCTGGCAATAGTCCCTCAGGAGTACATATCTCCTCATCCTTCAGCATTACAGACTGAGAGAATCCTGTGTCCCTTAATATTGTAAGCTCTTTACTTGCTACTCGTGACCAATGTGAATAAACTTTACTCTTGTATATATATATTTTTAAGCAGATCTGGCACTTTCGCCTTAACCAACCTCTAATCCTCTTATACATTCCGAGGCAGTTGTCTAACTTCACTTGTGCTTTTTGTTACTAGTTCAACAAAACTCCCAGGTTTGTCCGGTTTTCCTACATCTGGTTTTCTCTTAGCCCACCAACACCGGTTTCGTGTGACTCACTTTATTACAATTAAAACACCAGAGCTTTTTAACTTCTTTGTCCCCCTCAAGGGTTTCTTTTTTTACCCTGTGGTAAGTTCTCCTTATGATTTTCATTGAGATCCAGGAGAACGTGAGGACATCCACCTTTCCAGGTGAGAATCTCTCTTTGACCCAGTTTCTATCCCTCATGGACTGAAATTGATTCTGGAAGCCAAACCGTGTTTTATGGTCCAGCTCATAAGCATCAGCCAATTCAGCTGCTAACCTTGCTGTTTTAACTCTCTACTCTTCCACATGAGTTTGCACTATTTCAGGCAGTGAATTTTTGAATTCCTCCAAACAAATTACCTCCCTAAGGGCATCATAGGTTTGCTTGACTTTTAAAGCTCTTATCCATCTATCAAAATTACTGTGTTTGATCCTTTCAAACTCTATATAGGTTTAACCAGGGTCCCTCCTTAGATTCCTGAAACATTGTCCATCAGCTTCTGGTACAAGCTTTTAAAATGGCTTTTTTCACTCCTCATATTCCCCAGATACCTCCTCTGATTGTGATGTGAATACCTCACTAGTCCTACCTCCAAGTTTTGTTTGGATCAACAAAAACCACATTGCCACTGGCCACTGCATTTGTTTAGCCACCTTTTCAAACGAGATGATAAAGGCTTTCATATCCTTCTTATCAAATTTAGACAATGCTTGAACATACTTAAACAGTTTCTCACTCGGCTTCTGACTACCAGGGGCTTGCTCCTCCTCACAGTCTTTCTCACTAAGCCTACCCTCAGCCTATATCTCCAGCCTTTTAAGCTGACTTTCCTTTTTAAGTGTCAGCTTTTGAAGTTCAAAAGCTCTCTCTTTCTCTTTCTCTTCTGCTCCTCTCTCTTTTTCCCTCTTTTCTGCTTTTTAATTGTAACTCAAAAACTATTTCATTTCTGCTGCTCTTTCCTTATCTCTCGCCTCTAACTCGAGCTGCTTCATTTGCAATCAAATTCTTACCACCTCCATAGATTTTATTCATTTCTTCAGCAAGTTTAAATGCTGAGCTACTGCTGTAATTATCTCTTCTTTCCTCACAGAAGCAGGCAGTTCCAAGTCCAGCTCGTATGCAAATTCCTGCAGCTTGGTCTTATTCACTCTTTGCAAAACTTCCAAAGTCAACACATCAACATTCTGAAAACTTTTGGCAACTGAAAGAGCCATTCCTATCCCAAGCTTTGTCTACCCAACCAAACCTACACCCAAAATAAAGACACTAGCACCAACCACTCGCTGTTTAAAATCCCGCAAATAGGCCCGAATCTGTTATGGACCAGCCCAGACCACTCAAAACATTCTTGAGCTGGCAACCCAAACCATAACTTTGCAATTTGTTTTGGTAAGTGTACAGTGAAAATTACCTGGAGAAAGCCAACTAGGTTAACTACTAGGTTTTAAAACAGACAGAAATGTATTCACAAAATTTCACAATGAAAACAAAGACCAGGATAAAGAACCCCTACAGAGTTCTATCTATCCAAACTAGACTTAATTATGCTGTTCCAAATATACACAACAGTCCCAATAAACAAACCCCCCTTAAAACACAGTTCAAAATGGAACAGATGCTTACAGGTTGAAATTAGGAGAGCAGAAAGAGAGAGAGGGTTTCTACACAGCTTACTGTTGAACTCGCAACTAGTTCTGGACTGAACTGCTCAGCTAGAGAGCTGACCACTCCCCGTTCATTATACAGGTCTCTTCTAAAACATGACCACTTTGGCCTGAAGTCTCATCTTTTTAGATTCCCTACAGTGTGGAAACAGGCCCTTCAGCCCAACAGGTCCACACCAATCCCTCTGAAGAGTAATCTACCCAGACCCATTTCCTTCTGACTAATGCACCTAACACTATGGGCAATTTAGTATAGCCAATCCACCTACCTACACATCTTTGTCACTGTGGGAGGAAGCCCACGCAGATACGGGAAGAATATGCAAACTTCACACTGTCATCCGAGGCTGGAATCGAACTCAGGTGTCTGGCGTTGTAAGGCAGCAGTGTTAACCACTGAATCACCATGCCACCCCAAATATATAAACAAACAGGCCTCTCAATACCCTTTAATCTCTGCACCAAACCAGTCTAATCAGCACCGGGAGTGGTTTACAACCCCTCTGAAAAAAACCAAGGGCATAGTATCCCTGAGAAAAGGAACAGCTTTTAGAAAAAAGGAACTGGCTTTGTGACACTGGGTCCCTGGTGCTGTGAGGCAGCAGTGCTAACCACAGTGTTACCCAGCACCACACAGCACCTGGGTCAGTGCTGTGTTATATAAAAGCCAATATTCCACTGCAGCCATGAAAATGGTCCCTTTGAACACTTATCCCATGTGCAATTAATTACTGCTAATTAGCTCCTGGATTTTTACAGTCAAAAAGTGTCCAAGGAACAGGGGTATCGATGTTTTGTCCATAAGTCCCTCATCAGGAATGAAGGGCTTAAGCCTGAAATGTTGATTCTCCTGCTCCTTGGATGCTGCCTGATCTGCTGCGCTTTTCCAGTGCCACACTTTTCGAATCTGATCTCCAGCATCTGCAGTCCTCACTTTCTCCTGGATTTGGACAATACAACAATAAATAACAGAACAAAATGCAGACAGGATGAGATGACATAGGGAAGGAGGTTCATGTTGAATATAAATACCAGGAATTGGTCTAAATGGACTGCATCTGTGCTGTATTATTCTATACAGTTCAATTAATAGAGATGGTTTAAGATATGGGCCAAATGCTGGCAAATAGGACTAGATTAATTTAGAATATCTGGTCAGCGTCAACTTCTGTGCTGTACATCTCTATGACTCTAGGTTGGGATTAATCCTTTTGGAAATGCATGTGATTAAGGACAACAACATATTTTCTGAAGTTGTTCCAGATAAATGTTTCTCACTGTGCAGAATGATTCAGTTATTGAGAGGAAACAAGTCAAAAATAAATAGGTTAGGAGAATGATTAGCATCAAATAGGACTAAAAAGGAGAATAAGTGTTAAAAAAAAGGCTGGAATTAAAGGTTTCTATCTCAATGCATGTCAAATCTCAAAAGAAAATGGTTGAAGTGAGTATACAAATTGAGGTAAAAGGATATGATTTAGTTGGCATTATAGAGACCTGGCTGCAGGGTGACCAGGACTGACAACTGAATATTCAAGGATCTGCTACATTTAGGAAGGGTAGACAGAGAAGACACAGTAATCACACCTGGAATGGCGCATTGTAAAGGCATTTCTTCAACAGACGATCAAGATATAGATACCATGGGGCTTAGAATCAGTAAATGGAAGCAAACATTAGCAAGGTATTTTTAAAATTAATTCATGAAATGTGGGGGGGTCATATGACATTTGTCCTTTCCAAATTGCCCAGAGTGCTGCTAAGAGTCAACCACATTGCTGTGGATCTCGAGTGATATAAAGGCCAAACTGGATGGAAGATTTCCTTCACTAAAGGACATGATTGAACCAAATGGGTTTTTAATAACAATTAAGAGTGGTCACATGATTACCACTAGACTTGCTTTTTATTCCAGATTTTTCCTGAATTCAAATTTCACCAGTTGCTATGGTGAGATTTGAACCTGTTTCCAGGTCATTTGCCTAGGGTGCTGGGTCACCTAGTCTCTTGATATTACCACTACACCACCCCTCTCCCTTCTTCTCAGAACATCAAACTGTTGAGTTCGCACTGGGCATGCTATAAATCAGGGGCTTGGCGATGCTGGTCACACGGTTATACAATAATCAAGGACAACTTCAAATTGCATATAGTCTGGTTTCACCAAGTCAGTGCTAATGCTTTGGGAAGTGAATTCCTGGAGCATGTATGAGATGGGTTCCTGGAACAGTATGTTGAGAAGCCAATTAAAGATCAGGTTGAATTTGGTGTTTTGTAATGAGAAAGGGCTTATTAAAAACTTTGCAGGAAGGTAGTCTATCGTCAATAGTGACAATAATGTGACAGGATTTTACGTGAAGTTTGAATGTGACATAGTTCAGTCTGAAACTAAGATCTTAATTCTGAGCAAAGAAAACTATGAGGGTCTGAGAAGCAAAGTGGCTAGGTTGAATTGGGAAAATCTTTGAACGATTTTGATGGCAGACAAACAATGGCTAGTATTTAAAGAAAAACAAAATGGTCTGTAACAGATATGCACTCCTCTAAGTCACATACACCCAAAGGGAAATTAACTCAACTATGGTTAACAAAACACGTCAAGATGCACTGGACCAAAGGAAGTGGCTTACAGGAATGTCAAAATAGGGTAAACCAAAGGATCAGGGACAAATTATGACTGAGCAAAGGATGACCAAGAAACTGATAAGGAGAATATGAATATATGCTAGTGAGAAACACAAAAGCAAACTGTAAAAGCTTCTATCAATATATTAATGGGAAAATATTAGCAAGTATAAAGTATGGGCTAATTGCAGGCGGGGACTGGAGAATTTATAATGGAGAACAAACAATTACTTTGTGTTTATCTGCTCAGAAGAAGATGCAGAAAATGTGCCAGAAATACTATGCGACCAAAGAATCTGTGTGACTTAAAACATTTTTAAAAAATTAGGTGAAGTGAGGGCTGCAGATGCTGGAGCTTAGAATCAAGAGTGCGGTGCTGGAAAAGCACAGCAGGTCAGGCAGCATCCAAGGAGCAGGAGAATCGACGTTTCGCACAAAAGCCCTTCACAGGAATTCCTGATGGACTCCAGATTCCTGATGAAGGGCTTTTGCCCGAAATGTCAATTCTCCTGCTCCCAATTCCTGATGAAGGGCTTTTGCCTGAAACATTGATTCTCCTGCTCCTCAGATGCCGCCTGACCTGCTGTGCTTTTCCAGCACCACACTCTCGACTAAAGAAAAGTTTGTACTGGTCAAGAGGTAGTGGATGAAAAATGAGTTGAATTGAGGGTTGATGAATCTCTGGGACCAGATGAGTTGTATTCCAAAGTGTTGATGGAAGTAGTAATAGAAATGGTGGATGCATTTTGTTTCATAATTCTACAGATTCTGGAAAGTTTCCTGCTGATTGCAACTGTAACCCCACAATTTAAAAGAGAACAAATGGGGACTACACACCTTTAGCTTGACATCCATAGCAGGGAAAATGTTAGAATGTATTATGAAGGATGTGATAAATGAACGTTTAGAAAATGAAATTGGGCTTAGTCAGCATGGTTTATACACAAAATACTGTGTTTGACCATCTTAGAGTTTTTTGAGGATTTCACTTGTACCATAGAGAAAGGACAACCTATCAAGGTCATGTATTTGGATTTTCAAGGATTTTGATAAGGTTCCACACAGGAGGTTAGTGAATAAAATAAAGTGCATGGGATTGGGGGAACATACTAGTTTGACTTTAGAATTGGTCAGACAGACAGCAGAGAGTAGGAATAAATAGACCATTCTTAGAGTGGCAGGGTATCAATGATTTGGATGTGGGGACCAATCATTATATTTCCAAATTTGTTAATTGTCGGATGGGAATTTAAATAGTGGGGCAGACACAAGGAGACTTCAAAGGACCTGCACAGGATGGTGAATACTTTTGAATTAAGATAGATGGAATTTAATGAAGCTGTGTGGCAGAAAAAATGGTATAATATTTCTTAAGTGGTGAGAGGATGTAAAATGTGGGTGTCCTAGACTATGGGTCATTAAAAACTAGCGTACAGGTTCTGCAAACAATTCAGAAGGCAAACAATAGGTTGGCATTAATTTCAAGGGGATTTGGGTACAGAAGTGAATATATTTTGCTGCAAATATGTGGTACCTTAAGGGGCATACCCATGATGACATCCTCACGACATGGCATGTCTCCTAACGGTAAAAAGCTCACTATCTCCACCTTACTGACCTCTGTCCTCTTGCAGCATTGATGTGCTCAGACCTGCCCAGTGGTGAGGGAACATTGTTATTCAGTATTATGTTACCGATGTCTCATCCTTATGTTAGGGGAGTTAATATAAGTATCACAGCAATGATAGTGGCAATTGGACAGGGCCTTGTTCAGATCTCACCTGAAGTATTGTGTACAGTTTTGGTCTCCTTATCCAAAGAAATGTGTACTTTCCATAGAAGGAGTGCAACAGAAATTCACCAGTTATGTGGAGTAACTGAGGGACCTGGGCATGTGTTCTCTGGTTTTGAAGAGTGGATATCTCTTCAAGGTAGAGCCAAGGGACATCATCTCAAGATAAGGGGCAGGCTATTTAAGACCGAGATGAGAAAGGATTTCTTCATTCAGGCAGTGGTGAATCTTTGGAATTTTCTAGGCAAGACAGCTGTGGAAGCTCAAACGTTGAGCATTTTCAAGACAGAGATTGGTAGTTTTTTGGATATGACTAACATTAATAGATATGGAGATAAAACAGGAATGTAGCTTGGGGAGATGATTGGGCATCATTTCTGGGTAAGCTTTATGGACTGAATGGCCCATTCCTGATTCAATGTTCCTATGAATGACGGGAGGTCCAAGACTGGGGAATTGTTTATACCCGAGGGATTTAAGCTTTGTGGAGTAGAATACAGGAGAGGTCCACTTGCGGACAGAATGTGTGTCTGAGATATCCAAAATGTATATCCAAAGTGTCCAAAATCCATTGAACTGCAGTCCAGTGAAGAGCCATTGTTCTAAAGGACAGAAAAAAAACCTTGCAAAAATAAAGACAATTCATAAAATCCAGATTCCTTATCGCAGCAGCATACCATAGAGGAGCCCCACTGATTGCTGTGTGACAGTGAAAAGACAACATATTATGCAATCATGTTTTTTGCAGAATAAACAAAGAATTGCTGTTGCTCGAGATCTGAAACACACAAAAACAGAAATCGCTGTGAAACAGAGTTAACGCTTAGAGTCCAGACGTGACTTAGCCATAGAATCATAGAGCTGTACAGCATGGAAACAACTTGTTGGTCCAACTCGTCCAGATATCCTAAACTAATCCAGTTCCATTTGGCAGCATTTGACCCATATTCCTGATGAAGGGCTTTTGCCCGAAATGTCGATTTTCCTGCTCTGCGGATGCTGCCTGACCTGCTGTGCTTTTTCTAATATTGACTTTAATCTCCAGCATCTGCAGTACTCACTTCCACCACATTCCTCTAAACCCTTCCTGCTCATATACCATTCCAGATGCCTGTTAAAAGTTGTAATTATACCAGTCTCCACCAATTCCTCTGGCAGCTCATTCCATACATACACTGCCCTCTGTGTGAAAAAGTTGCCCCCTAGGTCCCTTTTATATCTTTCCCCTCTCACCTTAAATCTATGCCCTTTAGGTTTTTTTCCCAGGGAACAGACCTTGTGTATTTACCCTATCCATGCCCCTCATGATTTTATAAACCTCTAAAAAGTCACCTCTCAGCCTCAGCTTCTTCAGAATCTGTTTTGTTTGCAAAACTGAGCTTCAATAATAAAATTTGCACAGGCACAACAAATTGAGAGTTTATTATTGAAAAAAACCAACGCATATGAATTGTTTAAGTACAGCACTTTAGGATGCTCCATTCCAATAGCACGCTGATTGCAGCTACATTGCATTGAAACACTTTCAGCCTGAGGGATTTGACTCTGGCTGCAGAGCCTTTATGAATTAACAATCAATATTGAGATAAAGATTGGACACTTTCAATAGAAACTTCCTGCAGGTTTTTATTTTAATGAATGTAACTATTCCGTAAGAACACCACTGTGGATAAAGAGTTTGCAAAATCTCATTGATTCAAATTTATTATCCAGGAGCAGCAAGCAAGACCACCCTCAGCCACGCCCCCGCCTTTGACTGACAGATAGTGGGGTAACGCCCAATGACGTAATCAATTTGCGACGTTGACCGGGCACAGTCACCAGGGCAACAGGAGAGAAGATGGCGGACACGGTGAGAGACCTGTGGGCGGCTTTGGGAGGGGAGGTAACATGAAGGGTTCGAACTCGGAAACTTTCCTGAACTCTCGGAATTCCCGAACATCATCAATCCCTGAGTCAAGATATAGCTTCAGATACACCAGAGCCTCCCCATCAAACACTCCCAGGACTGGGTTAGATACAGAGTAAAGCTCTCTCTACACTGTCCCCATCAAACACTCCCAGGGACAGGGACAGCACGGGGTTAGATACAGAGTAAAGCTCCCTCTACACTGTCCCCATCAAACACTCCCAGGACTGGGTTAGATACAGAGTAAAGCTCCCTCTACACTGTCCCCATCAAACACTCCCAGGACTGGGTTAGATACAGAGTATACACTGTCCCCATCACACACTCCCAGGGACAGGGACAGCACGGGGTTAGATACAGAGTAAAGCTCCCTCTACACTGTCCCCATCAAACACTCCCAGGACAGGGACAGCACGGGGTTAGATACAGAGTAAAGCTCCCTCTACACTGTCCCCATCAAACACTCCCAGGACTGGGTTAGATACAGAGTAAAGCTCCCTCTACACTGTCCCCCATCAAACACTCCCAGGACTGGGTTAGATACAGAGTAAAGCTCCCTCTACACTGTCCCCATCAAACACTCCCAGGACTGGGTTAGATACAGAGTATACACTGTCCCCATCACACACTCCCAGTACAGGGACAGCACGGGGTTGGATACAGAGTAAAGCTCGCTCTACACTGTCCCCATCACACACTCCCAGTACAGGGACAGCACGGGGTTGGATACAGAGTAAAGCTCGCTCTACACTGTCCCCATCAAACATTCCCAGGACAGGGACAACATGGGGTTAGATACAGAGTAAAGCTCCCTCAACACTGTCCCCATCAAACACTCCCAGGACAGGGACAGCATGGGGTTAGATACACATTAAAGCTCCCTTGACACTGTCCCCATCAAACATCTGAGGGCAGGTAAATCACCTCCTACAATGCTGCAATTATGTGCCTCACTTCCAACCGTGTAAGGTGCTCTAACCCTGCAAATGTTTGACCTCTTTGACTACTTTACCAATTTTGTGTGAAGTCAGAACCAGCAGTTCCCATGGATGCCCATATGATATTGGATGTGACCTGTATAACTTATCAATTTCTTCTTGCAGGCTAGTGTGGCATTGTTGCGGGAGGATGGCAACAAGTATTTTAAATTGGGAGACTATGAGAAAGCCTTATCCTGCTATACACAGGCAATTGACCTATCCCAGAACTTGTCAGAGGGCATGATCCTTTACCGCAATAGAGCAGCCTGCTACCTTAAATTGGTGAGTAAAACCAAAATACACAAATGTTCACAGGTGACCTTTTGAAAAATGTGAATTGTGCCATTGTAGTTGCCAGTTCCCATGTCTGAATTTTGTTTTTTTTTCCATTACTCATTAGGAGGAGTACTCAAAGGCTGAAGCAGATGCCTCAAAAGGTAGGTGATAAGAAATGTATGTTTTGTGTACAAATTACCACTGCTTGGTGATGGTATGTTTACTTGGTTATGTGCACAAGCTGTTCCAGAGTGTTTTAATTTGGGGTTGTCTGAATATTTTTTGTCAGTGCCCTGTTTTTGATGTAATTACATTAAAACATGAGAGCAAAGTATTGAATCAGAAAAGACTATGTGGTGAACTTGGTTAGTTCATTAAACATCTATCCAAATTATTTTGTTCCTCATTTCTCTCTTGTGCTGCTCTGGGCTGTGGATTCCACCTGTTTAAATTAATTAAATTTCTGTGTAAATTTGCAATGACCCTCAAGAATGTTTGCTCCAAAGCAATGATTGTCTTTTTGTTCTCAGTAATCGAATCAGATGGGAAGGATGTGAAAGCCCTGTTCCGTAGGAGCCAGGCTCTGCAGGAACTGGGGAGACTGGATCAGGCGTTTGCTGATATCCAGAGATGTGCTGTTCTGGAACCAAAGAACAAAGTTTTTCAGGAATCACTGCGGCAAATTGCAACAAAGGTCCAGGAGAAGGTAAAGTGTGTGTGGATGGGTCAGGAGAAGAGAAACAGATTGGTTGGTGGGAAAAGGCAGTAGGAGGGCAAGCAAAACCAGAAGTTAGAAGGGCCAGATTGGCAGAGGAGGGAACTGTAAGAAATGATAGTGAAGATATGCTTCTGGGTTGCCTTTTTTAATTCTGATTTAGCACGTCTCTGGGGAGGGGTTGGTGCAGTGATATTATCACTGGACATGTAGTCTAGCGATCAAGCCTAATGCTCTAGGACGTGCGATCGAATCCCATCATGGCAATGTGGTTGACTCTTAACTGTACGCTGAAATGGCCCCAGCAACAAATGCTGGCCCTAGCAACAAATGCTGGCCCAGTCAGCAATGTTCACAGAATAAACAGAAAAGTTTAAAAATATTGTCAGTATTGCATGATATAAAAATTGACTTCAGCTTTTTCATACTGGTTATTTATTTTGTCAAAGCAACATTCCCATGTGTTCATTTTGGTCTTTTTCTGAGCTTCAGTAAACTAAAACACAGGGTCTGTAAAGTAAACAATTCTAGGGTCAGTTATTCCAAACTTAGGCTGTGTTTGGAGAGGGTTCTTCGGGCTGTTCACAAGAAATGTGTCAATCAAACTTGAAATGTAAACTTCAAAAAAAAATCCCTAAATTAATTTGAAGTTTTACTATTAATGAAAGATGCTAAATATCACCTAGGACTGCATCATTGCTGCTAAAGTTCAGTTTGTTGATGTGTTCTTTATATTCCCAGTGTAACGTTCTGATTGTGTTGTGTCTCTATCTCTGTTCAAGGTCCGACAACAGTCTTCTACAGATGCCCGAGTGGAGCAGATGTTTAACATCCTCTTGGATCCTAGTGAGAAAGATTCTGACAAGAAACAAAAGGTCTCTGTTTTCCTAAAAGTATTCTCATTAGAGATAATGGCATGTATGTGCTGCAGGCGAAAAGCATCTGGGTTAGGGAAGTTGTCTTGGGTTTGAGGTACAGCACAACACTGAGTCTGTAATGTTTCGTTCTGCATTCACCTTGAACAGTGGAGTAACAGCTAATAGTGTAATTATCGATTTTGTACTTACGTATGCAGGTTGCCTCTGGAGGGAAGCTGCATAGTATCAGTTAAATAATCAGAGAGTTAGTTTTCAGTCATGTTGACTGAAATTCCTGCTAGATAGCGAAAAAACTGGAATGATACTGTAGCATATTTTGCTGCCATGAGGCAGCACGGTGGCTCAGTGATTAGGACTGCAGTCTCACAGCACTAGGGATCCGGGTTCAATTCCAGCCTCAGGCAACTGTCTGTGTGGAGTTTGCACATTCTCCCCGTGTCCGTTCCAGTTTCCTCCTACAATCCAAGGATTGGCCATGCTAAATTGCCCATAGTATCAGGTGCATTAGTCAGAGGGAATTGGGTCTGGGTGGGTTACTCTTTGGATTGTCGCTGTGGAAACAGGCCCTTCGGCCCAACAAGTCCGCACCTACCCTCCAAAAAGTAAGAAATTATCAGTAGTTGAGATGGGAAGCCATGAATGATATATATAGAAATCTTAAAGAAAACCCTTTAAGAAAGGAAGTTGAACAACCATATCTGAGAGACTGCTTCTCTGACAGTGCAACACTCCTTCAGTACTGGGGTTTAAGTGGTCAGGTTCCAGCAAAAGGTTTCACCTGATAACCTCTTGACTCTGAGACAACCGTGCTGCCCATTGGGCTATAGCTGGAATTTAAACTTTCAAAGAAATTTGAAGCTGAGAATTCATATGTCTTCTTATTCCAATAAGATACCTGTTTCAAATATTTTATTTACCCTTCAGGCTGTTCAGAATCTGATTGTTCTTGCTCGGGAAGATGCAGGGGCTGAAAGGATTTTTCGCAGTGATGGAGTGCATCTTCTCCAGAAGATGTTGGACACTGGGAATACAGACACCGTGCTGGCTTCACTCCGGACTCTAGTGGGACTGTGTTCAGGCCATCAATCCCGGGTCAGTCAGGCGCAGAAAAATTAGGACTAAAACAATCTCACTTGCATTCATTTTGGATAATAATTGTCAGTGAAGAGCACCTACAGAGCTCCAAGCTGGAAACAGAATTGATTGGTTGGCTTGGAGTCATGATGAGCTCAGTGACTTCTTTCTGTGCAGTAAATTCACTATGTTTCTATGCTATAAAGCACGCAGTGACCAGACACTCCAACTTGACAGTTGTCATTGCAAAATTGAAGTGGAAAATGTGATACAGAAGTATGATGAAAAAATTGTGCAAGTTTTATTTATATAGAACCAGGGCATACAATGCAATAGCTAAAGTGCTGGCAAATGGCATTAAAATATTGGGTGGTTGGTTTTGGGTGGTGGTGATTGGTGTGGACATGTTGGGCTGAAGGGCCCTTTGTGTGCTGTAGATCTCTTTGAATCTATGTAGTGCCTTTTTAAAATTTAGTCTTTGGGGTATGGGTGTCACAAGCAAAGCCTGCATTTTTTCTCTTATCCCTAATTGGCCTTGAATTGAGTGGTTTACTCGACCATTGCAAAGGGCACTTGAGAATCAACCACATGGCTGTGGCTCTGGAGTCTCATGTATGCCAGGTAAGGACGGCAGGTAAGGCTGGCAGATTTCCTTCCCTAAAGAGCATCAGCAAACTAGGTAAGATTTTACTGTAGTTGATTGCTTACATGATCACCATTACTGAGGCTAGTTTTATAAATCGAATATAAATTCCCCAAGTGCCATGTTGTGATTTATACCCATGTCCCCAGAGCATTTAGCCTGGGTCTCTGGATTGCTAGTCCAGTGACCATTATACCACAATTTCTACCAGGCCTTTGTCTAGTCATGTGTCCCAAGGTACTTCATAGGTTTCAAACAAAATTTAATCATGAAAAGTAGAATCTCCAGGTAAGAAATGGGAACATTGTAAAACATGTTTAGTATAATTTTGTATTTGTATTTGCTCCCATTGTAAATTTTTATTCAGTGCTATATGAAATGTGTAGCAATTGACACTTGTCTATCATCAGACGTTTATTCAGTTTAAGCTGGATCTATTTACTTTGGTGTGGAAAAAGCTTGTATTATATAATGCCTTTGTTATGTTTAGTTTTGATTCCTATTTGCAGGTGACAGTGATTTTGCACACAATAGGAATGGACAGGTTCTGTCGCGTGATGGGCAGTGACCAGGAGCAGGTTTCCCTAGCAGCATGCAATGTTCTGCAAAGCATGTTTGATTCATTGAAAGGGGGAATAAAAAGTGATATTCGAGGAAAAGAGGAGGCGGTGGTTCTCGGTGAGTGATATCTCTGTGCGGAAATGATTTCCCATTCTTCATAACATTAGTTTCAATGTTACTATCGGTTTTCTGCAGTTAAAGTTCTGTTTTAGTTTAGATAACTAGTATTGCCTTTCAGAAAGGCAGCTCTCAAAAATGTTTTGGATTAGTGATACCTTGTGGAGCATTGGTAGCTACATGGGCTATAAAAATTTGAATATTTCTTGAAGAGTTCTCTCAGATTATGAAGCATTACTTAGATTTTGTGTTCAAATAACTAACAATTATTAATTTATCTTTAGAACCTTTGAAGGAATTGAAGATGATGATTCACCAGCTGTTGGAGATGTTGGTTCAGCCACAGGTGTCCACTCATGGCCGAGACAATTCTGTAAACCTCCTGATTAAGCATGTTCCCCGGAAATCCTTGCGTGATCCCAACAACGCCATGACCATTTGGGTAATTGACCAGGGTAAGGTGTAAAACTGAGGGAGCCAGTGCTTCTCGTGTGTGTTAGGGAAAAAGCTGCTTCTTTTCTCATATGCATTCACTGAGTGTGGATCTGTCACATGGAACATGAATATGACCAGACCAGTTGCTCTGTCAGTCAGTGTGTGCAATGCAGGTCATGCTAGAATGGCTGAAAGTGCTCTTGCTCAGACAGCAAGATTGTTTTCAAATTGCATTGGCAAACTAAATAGATTTTTATGACAATCTACTAGTTACATGGTCACAATCACTGATAGTGGCTTACTACTCTAAACTTATTTAGTTAACTGATTCTAATTTTCCTAGCTGCTGTGATTACGTTTGAACTCTTGGGCTCTCAAACTCCCAAAATTTTGGTCTCAGTCTATGAATTATTGATTCAGAAAGAGAACCACTCTTCATGAGGCTGATTGGAAACAAATATTAAGCAGCTCCTGCTGTTAATTTGTAGATTGGCTGAGCTACAGACACTAACACCATTCTGATTTAGGATATATTTGTGCAGCAACAATGTTAAGAGGAACTTTGTGGAAACCTCTAACTTCACAGGATTCAAATAAATCAAGGTAGGGTGTACGAAATGAGCATGAAAACAGTTTAAATAGAAACAGGAAATACCCCTCAGGTCCAGCAGCATCTATGGAGAGAGAATTGGTTAATATTTCAGATCAGTGACCATTCATCAACACACGACTGGGCTACCTGAGTTTTGAGGGTCTGCTTATCTGATCCCATTGGCAGGTTGTGGAGCCACCTTTTCTACTGTAGACATAAAACCAAAATATGGTTATGTTGTGGTAGAGGGTGTATTCAGAAATAAATCTGTGTTCCCTGTATCTGCCTGTGGTGAGATTGAATTCACAGAGTTGATCGTGAGGCATCATCTAGTCTTTGCAGAGGAACTGACCTAGTCCGATGACTCATTTTTAATACCAATACAAATCAAGAAGAGTGGTAAGCTCTGAGAAATTGTCATTGCTTACAACTTCACAATCTCTTCTCTTTGAGAGGTTTTGGATTTAAATTATTCATTCATCCTCACATTGATGCAATGTCCACATATTTCTGTGTTTTGAATTCCTTCCTAGATGAACTAGAGCAAAGGGGGTATTGTGGGATGGGGTGTTCTGAAGTACTTTGTGTTCACAACAGCTGCTGTCTCATTCAAGAATATAGAGAGATGTGGAATTTTCAGTACAGGTCAACAGATCTTGTGTGGATGGGATTCCTCCCATCCCTGTTTATCTCACCATAGCACCATGTATGACTGTGTCTTTTCTCTGCACTGATCAGGCATGAGGAAGATTCTTGAAGTGGCTGGCACAGTTTCAGAAATTCCCAACAGCGTCTCGATAACGGATAGTGGTCGGATGAGCGTGTCAGTACTGCTGACCAAGCTTTACGATGACCTCAAATGTGACGCAGAGCGAGAGGCCTTTAACAAACTCTGTGAGGACTATGTCAGGTAGGGAGTTTTGCAAGAATGACAAAATTCAGGTTACAGGTTTCTGGTCTGTGCTGAGTTAGCTGATCTTAGTTGTGATATGTGTACAGAAATAGTGCTTCTTGGCCCTGTTCACAGGGAAGAATCAGCCATTGTTCTGGTACGCAACCGGCGACATCTGGAAGAGAAACGTGTCTGATGCTAAGGCTCTGGCCTTACAGTGAAAGCTTGTTTCAATGTTTGAACCTCTCTGTGCCCTCACACCCCTCATCTCTGTAACCTCACCAGCTCTACAACCTTCCAAGATCCACATGTTCTTGACACTGTTCTCTTAAGCATCCCTAATTTTAAACACTTCACCTTTCGAGGCTGTGCTTTCTGCTATCTGTAACTAATACTCTGAAATTCCCTTCCTAAACTACTTCAGATCTCTATTTCCCTCTCCTTTAAGAATTTACTTTGAACCTATCTTTTAAATCAATCTTTTGGTTTCCTGTAATATCTCCTTATGTGGTTCCATGCAAGAGGTGCTGACTTGGATTAAAGCAGGGATTAAGGAACAATATAGATGTTTTTTAAAAATTGCAGCTGAACTTTTCTTCTGCATAGGGACCGCTTTGAGTCTTCAGGACTGGATGGAAAGCTGCAGGCCATCCAGACTGTGTCCACCCTACTACAGGGGCCCTCAGACGTCGGTAATCGAGTACTGGAGATGAGTGGGATCTTGGAGTGCATGATAGCATTGTGCAGCTCTGAGCGGGAGATTGACCAACTGGTGGCTGTGGAAGCTCTCATTCATGCTGCAGGCAAATCAAAACGGGCTTCATTCATCACAGCGAACGGGGTGACGCTTCTGAAGGACATCTACAAGAAGAACGAAAGTGATCAAATCAAAATTCGAGCTCTGGTGGTAGGTTACAACGGTTTAATCAAGTTCTACAAACTATGCAAGTCTTATGGGCAGCCAAGTATCTCCTCTCATTTCATTTCCTCTTTCCTGGAGCTGGAGGAGTCGAGATTAAAAATATATTTTTGCCTTCATACCATGCTGCCCTGCTTCTTACAGGCAGCGGTAATTAAACCAGTCCCAAAACTCTCTGATGTGTTAACTATTCTTTGCCAATTTGGCATGGAAGGTGTCTCAGTGCCTTGGACTAGGAGTTGTCAAAGCCCTCACTGGTGACACTTGTTAGGTACCAGATGTAGTCCATAATGCCTTTTGTACATTTTTCTCCACTGAGTCAGTATCACTAGGAATGGGTTGAGGGGGCAGGTGTGGTTGGAATTAATATTTGTTAAAAATGTTGAGGGACCTTAAGGCTTTGTCTGGGTCCTGAAATTTTTACTTTGAGTCATAATCATCAGATATTGCAACAGGGAAAGAGGCTGTTCAGCCCGTCGTGTCTGCCTGTGCCCCTGTATGCCATAGTGTTTCAAGTATTCACCTAAAAATGCTGTGATGGTTCTTGCCTCTAGCACCCTTTCAAAGAGTGAGTTCCAGATTCCTACTACCCTCTGCATGAAAAAAATTACCTTTAAATCCCTTCTAAATTTCCTCCCTCTTAATGACCCCTGGTTATTAGTTCCTCCACTGAGGGGAAAAATTCCTCCCTAATTACCCTATCTGTGCCTGTTTTTGTACACCTCAATCAGGTGTCCTTGCTATGTACAAGCACATGCACGTGCGCGGAGGCACACACACCCCTAGCTTACCTAGTCTCTGTGTAGCTGCAGCACTACCTGATGTAACATCCTGATGAAGCTCCTATGCTCCCTCTCCAGTGCAACCCCGTTCCTCATCTAGTATAGTCACCAGAACAGCTCGCAGTATTCCAGCTGTGGCTGAACTATTGTCTTAAACAACTCCATCTTAACCTCTTTTCCTCTGTATTCAACACCATCATTCGTGAAGGTAAATATCTCGTATGCCACCCAATCCACTTGCCCTGTTGTCTTCGAGGATCAATAGAACTACACATCAAGTTCCTTTTATTCCTCAGTAATTCCCGGGGTCCTATCATTCAATATGTATTCCCTTTGCTGTGTAAATCCTCACAAAATGCATCACCTGGTTCTTTTCAAGATTAAACTCCATCTGTCACTGTTCTGCCCATCTGAAAACCCTGTGTATATCATCCTGGATTGTAAGGCATTCCTTCTCACTATTTAGCATGCCATCAATTTTTGTTTGATCTTACTGAACATACTCCTGTATTATTTATGTCTAGATCATGAATGTGCACTACAAACAGGAAGGGACCTAGCATTGAACCCTGTGGCATGGTACTGGCAACAGGCTTCCAGTCACAAAAGCAGCCTTTGATCATCACTCTGTGCTTCCTGCCATTAAGCCAATTCTGTATCCAATTTACCAAATTGCCCCTGTCCCATCCCATGGTTTTTATTTTCCTTCTTGACCAGTATCCTATGCAAGGTCTTGTCAAAAGTTTATTGAAATTTGTGCAGACTACGTCAACTGCAGTCCCTTCACCGCCTCAAAAATTCAGTGGTTTATTTTTAGACGTGATCTTCCCTTGAGAAAGCCATCCTTGTCTTTCCAAGTGGAGATTAATTCTGTCCATGAGAATTTGTTCTAATAATTTCCCAATCGCTGATGTTAGACTCACTGGCCCAAAACTCCCTGGTTCAGCTCTGCCACCTTTCTTGAATGATGGTACCACATTAGCTGTTCTCGGTGCCTCTCCTGAGGCCACAGCAAATGTGAAAATGAATGTCAAGGCCTTCCAGTTTCCTCCCTAGCTTTTTGTAGTCGTCTGAGATATGTCTCAACTGGGCCTGGGGATTTATCCAATTTTAAGCCTGCTAAAATTAGTACTACCAATACTCCCTTAATGCTATTTTGTCTAAGTTTCTCTCAGTTGTCCTTCCATGAATTTCTATACCTGCATTGTCTCTTTATATTGAATACAGATGCAAAATTTCAACGTCTTCTGATTCCACACACACATTGCCACTTTTATCTCAAACGGCTGAACTCACCTTGATGATCCTCTCACCCCTAATACACTTAGTAAACACCTTTGGATTCTCCTTTATTTTTGTTTTGAGCTATCTGATTATGAAAGGAACTGTTATAAATTTTGAGTTTTCTTACACAGGAAAATTTGATTCCAGCTCTACCTCTTGTGTAGGCTGTACAAACTTACTGCCCTAATTTTCAGTTATGGAGGTCCAGCCAATGTCAATGTAATCTCATCCCTCAATCTGTTTCCTCTTTCAGGGTCTGTGCAAGGTGGGATCTGCTGGTGGGACGGACTACAGCATGAAGCAGTTTGCTGAAGGTTCGACTTGCAAGTTGGCAAAGCAATGTCGCAGGTGAGCCGGGTTCTGATGTTGTGACAGAAGAATCACAAGTTTTCAATAGGTCTGATTTTTTAATTAAATATTATTCACATTTATTGAGTATTAGGAATGCTAAGGAATAGAACTTCTTATTTTAGAATGCTCCCTTTGCTCTGTGAACAACGTTCTTCAGAAAAGCATTTCCTGCTAGATCAGTGTAGTTTTTTTTGTAATTTCTACACCATCCACACAGTGAGATTGCTAATGAAAGAAGTTTGTTTATCATACTTGCGCAACCATCAGGAGTTGGATTTGTGGGTCTATCAGTCTGTATATATGAACGGCCATGATCCTTTGATGCTTTTTTTTTATAGTTGTGCATTTGTAATCATTTGGTTACGTCCACACAGTAGTTTGATTTCAGATATATTCTGATCAGCCTGCTCAGGGATGTTATTACACACTCCAGGAGCAGGTGGAACTTGAACCTGGGCATCCTGGCTCAAAGGTAGGAGGAACACTACCACTGTACCACAAAAAGCCCTGACACATTAGCTTCAAAAAGATTACACATGGTATTACACACAGCTACCGGTCAGAATGGGCACATATGGATCTAGCTGGTGCATGTCAGAGCTTCCTTCAGCCCTCCTTCATCTCACCCTATCAGCGCATACTTCCATTCCTTTCCCACATGTTTGTTCAGCTTCCTCTTAAATGCATCTATACTGTTCACCTCAGCTACTCCCTGTGGGAGTAAGTTCCAACTTCTCACCAGACTGTGGGGAAAGATGTTTCTCCTGAAACTTCATTTGGATTTATGTCCCCTAGCTCATAGCTTCCCAACGAGTAGAAGCATCTTTTCTAGGGCTACCTTGAGAGAATAAGTTCTGTATGAGCTCCACGCTCTTCCATTGATCTTCTAGTTTATTTTGACTATTACAGTTGTTTAAATTAGAAGACGATGGCCTAGTGATATTATTGCTGAAATATTAATCTAGAGACCTAAGTAATGTTCTGGGAACCTGGGTTCAAATCCTGCCATGGCAGATGGTAGAAACTGAGTTCAATAAAAATCTGAAATTGGGAGTCTAATGATTGCCAATTATTGAAAAAAACTCATCTGGCTCACTTAGGAAAGGAAACTGCCATTCTTACCTGGTATGGCTTACATGTGACTCCAGACCCACAGCAATGTGACTGAGTCTTAACTGCCCTCTGGGTAATTAGGGATGGGCAATAAATGTTGGTCTAGCCAGTGAGCAAAAAAAAGTACTGGTTCCCAAACAGGAACAATATAAGAACAGTCCAGGAGAGGAAAGCGACAGGGACTGAAAGTGCTGCTGAATAAATTGCTAGTACAGTGACAGTCTGTGAACTGAGCTAATTGAGGAGATGGTGTAAAGTGATGGATAATATATCAAGGCTGCTTCTGATCAAATTGCTGGTCCACTCTCTTGCTAGGTGGTTATGTAACAACTCAAATCAGTGCAGCACTCGGCGTTGGGCAGTGGAGGGACTGGCCTATCTGACCTTCGATGCTGACGTGAAGGAGGAGTTTGTGGATGACCAAGCTGCAGTACAGGCTGTGTTTGAACTGGCAAAGGTAAACATTGAAAACAATGAGCAAAAGAGGGAAAAGCATGTCCTTTGTATGTTTGCTGATCTTACCTGTTTACTGGCCAGCCACTAGATATTTCCTTTGAATTGTTGGAGCAGATGTTAATCTTTTGTGTGGCCTTCACATGCTTGCTTTTCTGTGCAATTATATCAAGATAGAGTGCAAGTCTGCTAATGATGGCACTGTCCTTTTGATCCCTATTCTGTGCTGAATTATTAATCAGGGCATTAGTAAAGATTGCTGTTAATCTCTTAACCCCCTGGGATTGACCATACGAATGATGGCCAGCCTTTCATAGAAACATAGGAAAAATAAACAGAGTAGGCATTTGAACCACTCTGTTAATCAATATGATTATGGTTGATCATCCTGAAGTACTCTGTTCCCACTGTCACCCCATACCATTTGGTCCCTTTATCCCTGAGAACTATGGTGAGTCCCCTCCTGATTGATGTCTGTGTGAATGTATGTATGTATATGAAATTAGGACATGATTGAAATCAGCTCTGATAATCTCCACAATCAAACAGGATGCTTCAGCTCAAATGAAAACATCTGGGTCAGATATTGGAACTTCAGTTGGGAGCGGAAATTTGGTTGATATATCATCTCTGTTAATGATCTATCTGAGTTGTTTGTGATAAAAATCGTTTAGCATGAGATGATCAGTGTCTACGGTTCTTCCATTCTTACTGCTTTGTGTACAATGATCTCTTGCTTTTATTCCTTTCTAGTCAGAAGATAAAACTGCTCTTTTTGCAGTTGCCTCCACCCTTGTGAACTGCACGAACAGCTACGATAAGGAGACTCCTGATCCACAGCTTCTAGAACTGGCCAAATACGCCAAACAGCATGTGCCAGAGGAGCATCCCAAGGTGCAATACAAGTGCTATCTATATTTACAGGAAATTATACTTGTAACTCTTGTTCTGCCTGTAAGCCATACAAATCTACAATTTATTCCTCCACTCTCTGCTGAGTTTGCAGGGAAATTTTTAATGGTCCTTAATGTTAGTTGGAACAAGGTGGGGGAATAACCGCTAATGGTTCAGTTCTTCATCCACTGACTCTTGTGATGATTGCATCTGTGAGGATGTTGGGAGAACAAAATCTCACTGCATTTAGCTGTGACCTTCCTTTACCACCTTGAAGCATCCTGTTGACTTTTATTGTCGGTCCAGCTGTGAGGAACAGTCCTTTAGTACTGAGGAGCCAGTAGGGCTGTGAAGCCAACCCAGAAAGAACTCATGCAGAAGCAGGTCCTTTTTGTCCAGCAAATCCGTGTTGCTGGCTTTTCTTTACATTTCATTCATTTTAGTCCCATTCCCAAAAACCTTTAAAACCCCAACGTTTGTAATCTGATTTGATGTACACTTTAATATTCCTTTTTTCAAACAATTGTATAAATTCTTTTATAAAAATTAAAGTTGTAGTACCAAGCAGATGCCATTTAATCACTCAGCCTTGTTTTACAACTTACAGTTTGCTCTTGAATTCTATCTACCATTTTTATTCTATATCCCTTCACACCAAGGAGAAAGTTCCAAGTGACAATCATTGCAATGAAGTGCTTCTTGATTTCAGTCCTTGTCAATGATTGCTGGCAAAGAGTTTCACATTGTACCCATGTCTGAAGCTGAGGACATTATTTTTCCAGCCCATTCCTCAATTCTTTGGACGGTGATTGATCTAGCCATTATATGTGTATTTTAAAAATACGACTGACTAAGAAAACTGATTTGGTGCTAAACTGGCATTTTCTGAATTGCAGGATAAACTCAAGTACGTGGGGAAACGGATTGGAAAACTCCTGAAGGCTGGGGTGGTGTCGGCATTAGTTTGTATGACAAAGAAGGAGAGTCCAGCCCTGACAGATTCCTGCAAAGAGATGATTGCGCGGTATGTGTGTGGCAATAGTTGAACAATGGCTAACTAGGAAGACTTTCACAGACAGTGACGTATTAAATGCAATGATCTGTTATTTTGTGGGCAAAAATAGCAGCTATATTGTATACAGCAATTTACCAAATTACAAGTTGTTTGAGTGGATGGATTTCCTCCTTCTCATGGAGTGTCATGGAACAATTTGTGAAACACAGTAACAAGCAGAAGGGGCCTTTGTCAAAAGGGTGGACCCTTTAACTTGGGAGAGATGGTGATGTGGTGGTAATGTTAGCAATCCAGATACCCAGGCTAATGCTGGGGTGATGCGGGTTCAAATCCCACCACAGCAACTGGTGGAATTTAAATTGAACTAACCTGTCTGGAATTGAAAGCTGGTTTCCATGATGGTAACTATGAAATCACCACTTGCTGCTGTAAAAACCCATCTAGTTCACTAATGTCAGGGAAGGAAATCTGCTGTCCTTACCCAGTCTGGTGTATAAGTGACTCTTAAGTGGCCTCTAAAATGACAGAGTCAACTCAAGGGCAATTAGTGATGGACAACGTATTCTGGCCTTGTCAGTGATACCACATCCCATGGAAGAATAAAGGGAAAAAATGCTCCTTCAGCACAATACAGAAGGCTCTGGTATGGGGCTCCAATTCTCAACAAAAGATGGCACATTCAACAGTGCAGAATTCCCTTGGTAATTCACTGAATTACTCCAGTCTCTGGAGGACAGCTGACCTCGCCACACTTTGAGAGATTGCTACAATTGAATACTTGCGTAACACAATAAAACTCCACCATTGTTTACTGGCTTTGCTCATCAGCCTAGTTTATTGCTCACTTGGAGGTGGTTGTGTTCTCATGTATCTGCGACATGCCGTTCTAGTGATCGTGGGTTTGGAAGGTGCAGTCTAAGGAACCTTGGTGAATTTCTGCAGTACATCTTGTAGATGGTACATACTGCTGCTACCAAATGTCAGTGGTGGAGAGAGTGGATGTTTGTGAGTGTTGTGCCAGTCAGACGGGCTGCTTGTCCTGGATGGCTTCAAGCTCTTGAGTGTTGCTGGAGCTGCTCCCATCCAGGCAAGTAGGGAGTATTTCATCTCATTCCTGACATGTGCTTTGTAGGTGGTAGACAGATTTTGGAGAGTCAGGCAGCAGATTCTTGCTACAGGATTTGTAGCCACTGTTTCCATGGTTAGTCCAGTTCAGTTTCTGGTCAATTGTAACCCCAAGGATGTTAATAATGGGGATTCATTGATGGCAATGCCATGAATATCAAGGGGCAATGATTAGATTCTCTCTTGCCTGGATTAATAGTTCTTTGTACTATCATCTTCCCTAAACTCTTGCTATTGTTTTATTAAGCAGCCGCTTAATAGGGGTATGGGTGGGTTACGCTTCGGCGGGGCGGTGTGGACTTGTTGGGCCGAAGGGCCTGTTTCCACACTGTAAGTAATCTAAGTAATCTAATCTAAGTAATACAGAGTGGAAACAGTGTATGACTGAGAACATCAAACATTTTCTGTTTTTCAGTGTATTCCTAGCTCTGGTAGAGGCTCCAGAGGATCGTGGAATTGTAGTAGCTCAGGGTGGAGGGAAGGTGAGTATGAGCATGTTAACTCCTTGGGATTTCTCCATATCAGTGATTCCTGTCTTT
This sequence comes from Chiloscyllium punctatum, assembly GCF_047496795.1. Lineage (NCBI taxonomy): Eukaryota > Metazoa > Chordata > Chondrichthyes > Orectolobiformes > Hemiscylliidae > Chiloscyllium > Chiloscyllium punctatum. The sequence goes on along the minus strand of NC_092771.1, from coordinate 6,299,255 downwards.
TTATAAATGAACTGTAGCCGTTGTGGGATAAGAATGGGAGATAACAAAGAGAAGGTAGCAAGGTTGTCAGAGAGCAGTTTTTCCACTTCTGAAATTACTTTCTGACATGAGAATATAATGTGGGTGCCAACATCCTGCCCTTTTCACTCAAGTTCCATTCTGTTTGGCAGTGTACCATGAAGTGAAGGCCGTCATAGTCAACTTGATCCACTGACTCTCAACAAGCACACGTCTACACAGACTTCCATAGAATATAAAGCACATAAGCAGGCAGTTCAGCCCAACTCGTTCATGCCAATGTTTATACCTGCAATAACCTCCTCCTGCCTGCTTCATTTTATCCCCTTCTCCTTTTCCTTTCTTCTTCAGTTTGAAACAGCACCTAGTTAATAACAGTTTCTTGTGATGTTAACAGTTTCTTCTTCCTGACCCCTCTCTGGGTAGAGAGATTTCTCCTGAGTTCATCAATGGATTTATCGATGACCATCTTATATTTATTGTTCTTCATTTAGAACAAAGGGAAACAGCTTCTCAATATAGGAATGAGAGTTGTGTCTCACTTACAAGTCCCTATTGTTAATTATATCTTTATATTCAGTTAAGAGCTGGTCGTGTGCACAAACTGAGGATTCATTTGAATTCTTCTAAATAGATATAAACTAAAACAATGGTTATTGAGTTAGTCGCTGTTCATACTCTGCAAATAGATTTTTTTTAAAAAGTGTATGTAAAGACTGGCTCTTTCACCAATTGGTTTCTGGAACTGCATACCTTGAGGGACTGTAACTTTATATTTGGCAGCCATTGCCATGATTGGCTTCAGGTTTGAATCACTGGACTTTGAATGCACATGTTTATTCAATGTGGCTTATCACTACTTCTTATCCTGTAGGCTCTGATTCCTCTGGCATCAGAAGGCACAGAAGTTGGTAAGACCAAGGCAGCCCAGGCCTTGGCAAAGATAGCTATCACCTCAAACCCTGAGATTGCCTTCCCTGGAGAAAGGGTGAGTCCTGAGAATTTGTGCAGTGCCTTAGGATTTTGTTTTTTCATATTGCATTAATTGCACAGTTTTTAAGAGCCTTATTTTCTGCTTCTAAATATTCAGCAAGAAATTTTGTACAATGTTGATCCATTTAAAAATTGATGGTATAATGGCTTTTCTATGTGGGAATTGGGATCAAATTCAGTTCTGAGTAAGAAGATGGATGCCTCGTTATCTGCACATTGTGAAGATTCTATGTAAAATGGGTTTGGATAGTCTTAATCTGATTACTACTGTACAAGGATCCACAGCTCAGTTCTGTCCCTAATCACTATATCCCTCAAAGAGTCATAGAGATATACAGCACAGAAACAGACCCTTCTGTCCAACTCGTACATGCCGACAAAGTCCAAGGAAGGTTGATCTCAAAAATGCCACAATTTCTAGTAGGTAACATGCTGTTGAGGTTGGAAGCGTGGCACATTGTTGATGCATTACAGTAGTGGTAAGTGATTAAATATTCTGCTTTTGCTCTTTACTCCCTCAGATTTATGAAGTAGTCCGACCTTTGGTCGGCCTTTTGCATCTTGACCGTACTGGGTTGCAGAACTTTGAGTCGCTGATGGCATTAACCAATTTGGCTGGTATTAGTGAGAGACTACGGTAAGTGATTGAGTAAAGGGATGAGACTGTGTTGTGGGAGGATTGCTCCAGTGATTCAGTTGGATAAACACAAATGAATAAGTCAGCAACTTCATTAGTAATTGTTTCCAAAGCTCTTACCCACTGGTTGATAAAGTTCCTTCACCTACATAAACCGTTTCCTGTCAAGTGTGTCAAGTCTCTCAATCTTTAATTAGGTTACTTTGATGTCTCATAGAAAGGAAACAAGTGGGCTGGACCTCACTAGCACTGCTGACCGAGAGGATGTTAGTCAATATCCAGTATGATATCAATATGAGACGTCCAGAACCTTATGCCTGAGGTATTCGGCCCTGACACCACATGGAAAATTGAAGTGGCCCAAGCTTGCCGTGGATTCCTGGATGAACTAACCTCTGTCTGTTTGAAACCTGACATTTGCCCTGCACCCTGGACCTTCTCCTGTGGCGCAGCACCCTGCAAATGGAGTCATATCAGAGGAAATACATCCCCCATGCTCTTCAGAACAGTATGGAGACATTTCCTGTATGGACAGCTGCTGCATACTGTCCACTTCCTCACCTTTGACCACTGCTCAGATACAGGTGTAATGTTTTACCCTCTGGTAGTGGAAATCCTCCACCTCCCCCCGCCCCCTCCCCCCAGACTCTCCACAAAGAAGTCCTTTTTTTCTGTTAGGCACCAGGGATGGAGAGTTCTACATGCTGCAGCCCCATACAATCAAAGGTTAAGCCATTGCACTGGGTGCCAGGTCACTTGTAGTTTTTGTGGTGGAGGAAATGGTTTTTCAAATTAATGTTGAATGTTTTCATTTGCAACCCTCTGTAGTTAATTAAACTCCTAAATTTTCAATTGGACTTCAGCCCCACTCACCTGATTTATGGGCACTCTGTGTAGTGAGGGACAGACAGGTCACAGGGCCTTCTCATGGATCTGTTCTTTGGTTGGGACAAAATGACCATTAATAGGTCCAGGCAGAAGTTGCAGAGGGGATCCTAGTACCTGACTGTCTGCCCCTTTCTCGTGGTTATATCCGCACTCAGGTGCGTGTTGAGAGGGAATATGTGGTGTTCACTGACACAGTGGAGGCATTCGGAGATTGGTGGGCACCACAGGCTGGGATCATCACCCCGAACAATGTTATTTTAATTTAGTGAATTTCCATTCACTTTGTACCAGTTCCTATTAACTGTTTATGATTTTTGTTACAGAGTCCCTTGGGAGTTGTTTCATCCGATTATAAATTTGTTTAAAAGAGTAGAAAGGAAGCTATTTCCTTCAAAGCTTTTGTTTGTGTTTGCTCTGCTTTGCATCTTTTCCTAGCACCAGTGTCTTTTCTGTGGTGAAGTAACCACACATCAGAAGCATTTAATTGGCTGTAAAGTGCTTTTGGGGATGTCCTTAAGTCATAAAAACAATTAACATTTCACGTTTGTCTCTCTTAAGTGAGCAGAACTACCAGTGCTGAGGAGCCTCAGATGGCTGAGTATGTTCAAACTCCAAGCAAATGTATATTTAATACATTGAGCAAATCAAACTTCGCATTCAGATGAGTTCCCAAAAGGTTAAACAGATAGCAGTCCCTCAGAAACACACTGCAGTGGACTCCAAGACTTGAAGCCAAATTCCTGGGGGGGGGGGGGGTTTGTCTCAATAACTTTCTAACTCTGGTGAGAGTGTTATTTGCTGGGTCAAGGCTGGCACTCATTAATTGATTAATCTCTTGACTTCTTTTAGCCAGAAGATAATTAAGGAAAAAGCCATTCCAATGATTGAGAGCTACATGTTTGAAGACCATGAAATGATCCGATTGGCAGCTACTGAGTGTATGTGCAACATGGTCCTGAGTGAGGAGGTGTGTTAGTGCTGCATTGCTGCTTTCTTTAAACATCCCCGCATTGTGATTTGTGGCTATTAAGAATTCATACTATGGGTTGATACACTTCCAATATGGTATGCTTCATACCACATTAAGGAAGAGCATGATACAATCCCCAGCTGTTTTGCTAACTCACATGGGGCAGTAGCTGTTGAGAAAACCAGCCCAGATGCCCTGTCATGATGATTATCCAGTACCCATGGAGGGAACCCCTCGGTGTTTGGGCGATGGGTCAGATTTCTGAGGGTTGAGTACCTTGCTGACAGTCTGTGTCTTCTGCCTGGAATTCGTCACATGGTGACGCACAAAGACCTCTGTTGCAGATAGAACTGTTTCCCAATGAGAAAATATCTTGAAAAAGTAGCTAGCCAAAAAACTGTTCCTTTGGATTATTGGTTTGTTGGGAAGGGAAACTAATTCTCAGACACCTTCACCTTTTCTTTTTTGTTTGCATCTTGTTTCAGGTCCAGAATCTATTCCTGGTTGAAGGGACGGATCGTCTGAAACTGCTGGTGTTGTACAGTGGTGAAGAGGATGAGAAGTTGAGGTGTGCAGCTGCGGGTGCTGTAGCCTTCTTAACATCGCTGCAGCCAAAACTCTGTACCAAAATGACACAGGTGGTGAGTGACCACATATCCTGCTCCACTCTGTGCCTTCAATTTGCTGTTTTTGACAGTCACCTTCGCTCCATCTTACTCATTCCTTACCTCCTTGCATCTTCCAACCTGCTAGCAGTCTGCTACTGTCTATTCCGGAGGGTACAGGGATGCAGATGATTTTTGCTCACTCGCTTTCTCTCTTCTGCCCAAATGACATTCTTCAGTTTTGAGCCTAGAACTTTGTCTGTCAGCAAGATATTTGACAGAGAGTGTCAACAAAGAACCTAAACTTGTTGTCACCTGACCTCACATTTCAGCAGGGGGTTCTGGTTAGTGGTCAAAAACAGGACCCCTGGCTATCGTTGCTAATTCACTTCCCAATTGAGAACTAGTGTAAGTGCTAATTCTAATTCCTCCAACCAGGAGTGGACTCCTCAACTTTAAGGGCATTTAAATGGTCATTGGATAAACATATAGATGCAATTGGAATAGTGTGGATTAGATGGGCTTCAGATTGGTTCCACAGGTTGGCACAACATCGAGGGGTGAAGGGCCTGTACTGCACTGTAATGTTCGCTGTTCTCCTGCTACTACCCTCCAGCTGCTGTTAACAGCAAAGGCTGGAGGTTGGACCTATGATGATCAGTAATTGAGGGTTTCCTTCTGAAAGCAGCTGAGGACACAGAGTGTTGATCGGAAAAATTCAAGAGAAATATTTGCAAAGTTAAATAAAAGAGAATCTGGTGATCGAATCTGTGCTCTTCCAATACTATCACAAATTGATAGTGAGTGGCAACTGATGCATGTGTGGGAAGTGAGAATTCAACAATTTATGACTTTTCCTTGTGAGTTTTGGGTTTTAAATTTCAGTTTTAGTTGTGCTGAGAATATTTTATTTCTGTGGAAATCCAAGCCAGTACAGACGGCACTGGCTTTCCAGAGAGAATGCAGTGTCCTATTGATGGCCTTTGTGGGATTAAAGATGAGGTTTAGGAAACCACAGTTATAGAAACCTATAGTCAACAGTGATGGTGGTGAAATGTGCAGCCTCTTGTATAAAGTGAAAGTAGTTCCCAGGTTCATTCTTAGTTGAGGAAAGTCAGCTGACCGCACCTGACTATGGTGCTTTGACTGGCCTCCTATCCTTGGCTGGACAGAACAGGGGAGAGGATAAATCATTGCCCTTGGTCATTACGAAATGACCTATGCTGAGAGGCTGAAATAGTCCATTGAGGAAAGACTCACCAAGCACCCACTAGGAGCAATGGGATAATAACCAGACAATCTCAATCAGTGATATTGATTAAGGGATAAGTATTGGCCTGGATATAAAATGGTATAGTGGGACATTTTCAGAAGATCGAACTGCAGGTTAATGTCTCAGCTGAAGGACACTGAATCCAAATGTGGGAATGGGGTTTGAACCTAGAGCCTACTGACTTAAGAGGTGATGCCTATGTTAGCTCCCATGGTCAAATAGCTTGCTGACCCTTGATGTCTAGGCTGTGATCCAGAAAGGATTCATGAGAGCAGCTGGCATCTATGAAACTCATGAGGAATGATCTGAGGAAACTTAATTGCCATGGTACTGTGCTCTGTCCCATTTGTTCCTTTTGACACAAATTTGCAGTGCAGCTGAAAGTTACATCCTTGTGCTTTACTCTCTCTCCCCTCCGCCACCTGCAACAGACAAGCCACTGGTTGGAGATCCTTCAAGCACTTGTGCTGAGCTCAAATGTCGACCTGCAACATCGAGGGCTCGTCATCACTCTCAACTTAATGAACGCTGAACGGGAGCTTGCAGCCCTGCTCATGGAGACAGAGATGTTCGAAATCCTGTCTGCTTTGAGCAGGGAGGGAGATGAAAAGAAATGCAAGGTGTCAGCTGTTGCCCAGGATTGTCTCTCTCAAGCAGTGGAGTATGGACTAATAAAACCCACTGAGGAGGAGACCAGCCCTTAGTGAAAGCAAAACAGGACATTCCAGGGACACATGAACCAGCTTACAGACAAGAAACACTCCCACTGTGTGATACACTGCTGATTGCTAATCTTTGGGTGTTAAACCATTCTGCACAATGTTTTTATATACAGCATCTATTGGCTCTTTCAGTTATACTACTTTGTTGTGAGAGGTACCAACAGGATGTTGCACCTGTATTATATAATTAGGTATGAAGAAATTTAATTCAGTGTTAAAGTCCTTCAGGGGAAAAAAGCTCATGGTTCAGAATATTTATCATTTTTTCCTCGTGCTCATCTCTGCTGTAGATGCTAGCTTTTACTCATTCTGTGGATACCTGAACCCTCTCATTGTAGCCCCAGTGACCACCCATTGATTTTGTGGATGGGATCAGTGACAGTCAACAAACTAATGGACCCCAGAGGCCATTGTAGACCATGACCTTGATCTGCTTCTGGCCTGGCTGGGGAAGCCGGGATATTTTGAGCAGAACACTTCTGAGATTACTGGTTTAGGTCATTGAATATTTACTGCATTCACTCTAATATTTTACACATTCTCAACTTGGATTAGCTTGTAGCATTTTATTATGCTGGCTTTGAACTTCAAATCACAATGTGAACATCTGATCTGCATTGCCACTGAGGAGTTCAGTAAGACTCTTAGTGGAACGAACTCACATTATGATTCAGCTTTGGAATCTAGGTGGGAGTCAATATCTGATTTTTACCACAGAAGCTGCTCCACATGAATACTAATCTTTTAGTGTGATTGCAGACTTAGTAGCTTCCTATAAACTAGTTGTCTGTCTGTGATGAAATGATAAATCTGTTTAATTATCAAAATGAGCTTCATTGACACTCTGCACCTTGCACATTCATTGTTTTTCACATCATCAATCTTTTGTTTATTAATGTATCATCAGTACTGATGCCCCATGTTTAATTAACTAGACCTATTCAAAGCTTGGCCTGCGAGTTGTTGATTATGTTAGTTGCAGGCTAGTGTCTTTTATGTTTAGAATGAGGTGGATGTGAAACTGACAGATGAGAGTAGTTCGTTCATCAACTTGTCCCCACAAACCCAGTGGATGGACCAACAAGGCTAATATTTTTCCCTTGCATGATTTCTGTCCATGCCCCTCCCCTCCCCCCTCCGAATCTAAATGGGTTCATGAAGTGGCATAGACCAAGCATCACCAAAGATACTTCAGGATGATATAGCTTGTATTCCAGGGAGGAATTGATGGAAATCGTTTTAAAGATGTGGAGAGATCATTAGCTACACAATCAGTGGCAACTAATTTTGGAGACACTATTCTCCAAGAAAAGAGGAAGGACCCAATCTGCAGACTCAATCCTAAGCATCCACTGTTTGTTTGAATTTAATTGATTTGATTTTTTTTATTGTCACATCTACCTAGGGACAGGGAAAAGTTTTGCATGTAGTACAGGCAGATCATACCATCAGAAGTCTGATAACAGAGAGAAACCAGCTTCTTGAATCTGTTGGTACGTCTGTTTAAGCTTTTGTATCTTATGGCTGATGGAAGAGAGTACAACTAGGATAAGATGGGTCTTGGATTATGTTGTCTGCCTTCCTGATGCAACAAAAAGTATAGATGGAGTCAATGGATGGAAGGTTGGCTTGTATGATGGATGTTAAACTATCAAGGAGAAAGTGAGGACTGCAGATGCAGTCCCCCCCCCTCTCCCCTCCCTCCCCCAACCCCTCCCCCCCCAACCCCTCCCCCCCCAACCCCTCCCCCTCCTCCCTGTCCCCTCCCCCTCCCTGTCCTCTCCCCCCCACTCCCTCCCTCTCCCCCAACCCCTCCCTCTCCCTCCCTCTCCCTACCCCTCCCTCTCCCCACCCCTCCCCCTCCCTCTCCCCACCCCTCCCCCTCCCTCTCCCCACCCCTCCCTCTCCCCCTCCCCACCCCTCCCTCTCCCCACCCCTCCCTCTCCCCACCCCTCCCCCTCCCTCTCTCCACCCCTCCCCCTCCCTCTCCCCTGGGTCTCCTGATTCAGGTAGGGACACGACAACAGTGCCTCAAGAGCCCTGTTCATTAATTTTTGCAGCAATTTAAAAATCACTATCATTGTATATATTGCCAAATTGATAAATTCACTGGGAAGCAAAATATTTGAAAGTAATAATAAGGATTCATATATTTAGCTGTTCTTGTGGCGGCTAAGGGTGCTGTGTAATCCTGGTTCAATTTGATGATTGTGCATTGTGTGCAATTCAACATTTCTATATATTGTACCAGAGTTCGTATCCTCTTGTCGCTTTTTTTTCTTACAAATCTTGTTATTTGGCTGTAAAGTGCAAAGGAATAGACGGCACCATTTGCATGTACATTCCTTCCAGTTATAAAAATAATCAGCAATAAAGTCACTTATCTTTTTGCAGCAGCTAATTGTATGATTTGGTGTTGAACTGAGGTGTTCAAAGTTAAAATCACATAACACCAGGTTATAGTCCAACAGGTTTAATTGAAAGCACTAGCAACTACTTCCAAATAAACCTGTTGGGCTAATTGTATGGGCATAGTGCAGTGGATTCTGGGAGTGAGGTCGTATGGTTTCGCGCTGCCTGCTGGGAGTGAGGACTCTGGTGTTTTCTGAGTCTGCGCGATTGGATCTTCGTGAATTTGGTGGGTGGTAGCCCCTCGGGAAATGGCGGTGTCCACTGGTCGCTGGTTTGGCTTCGGGTTTAATCAGTTCGGGCAGGTCGCCAACCGGAGGGAGCGCGAGGGGGACGGGAAAGTCCTGGAGCCCGTCACGGTGACCGTGCACAGCCCGGGGAAAGCCGGACAACGGCCGGCGGACAGATCCTCCCTGAGGAAGATGAGCCCAGCCTGGAGTTACACTGCCTGCCTGGGAGGTTAGGACTCAAGAGGCTTCATGTGGTACAGGGAGGGGTGAGCCTCAAGGTGAAGGAAGGTTCCCCACGGCAAGGGGGTGGAGTCTCAAGGGATCGGCGGGGTCTGTGGGAAAGGAGGTGGGGTCTGTGGGAAAGGAGGTGGGGTCTGTGGGAAAGGAGGTGGGGTCTGTGGGAAAGGAGGTGGGGTCTGTGGGAAAGGAGGCGGGGTCTGTGGGAAAGGAGGCGGGGTCTGGGAAAGGAGGCTGGGGTCGTTGGGAAAGGAGGCAGGGGTCTGGGGAAGGAGCCGGGGGTCTGGGGAAGGAGCCGGGGGTCTGGGGAAGGAGCCGGGTGTCTGGGAAAGGAGGCAGGGGTTTGTGTGAAAGGAGGCGGGGGTTTGTGTGAAAGGAGGCGGGGGTCTGGGAAAGGAGGCAGGGGTCTGGGAAAGGAGGCAGGGGTCTGGGGAAGGAGCCGGGTGTCTGTGGGAAAGGAGCCGGGGGTCTGTGGAAAGGAGGTGGGGGTCTGGGAAAGGAGGCGGGGGTCGTTGGGAAAGGAGGCGGGGGTCTGTGGGAAAGGAGGCGGGGGTCTGTGGGAAAGGAGGCGGGGGTCGTTGGGAAAGGAGGCAGGGGTCGTTGGGAAAGGAGGCGGGGGTCGTTGGGAAAGGAGGCAGGGGTCGTTGGGAAAGGAGGCGGGGGTCGTTGGGAAAGGAGGCGGGAGTCGTTGGGAAAGGAGGCGGGGGTCGTTGGGAAAGGAGGCGGGATCTGTGGAAAGGTGGTGGGGGTCTGGGAAAGGTGGTGGGGGTCTGGGAAAGGAGGTGGGGGTCTGGGAAAGGAGGCGGGGGTCGTTGGGAAAGGAGGCGGGGGTCGTTGGGAAAGGAGGCAGGAGTCGTTGGGAAAGGAGGCGGGGTCTGTGGAAAGGAGGTGGGGGTCTGTGGGAAAGGAGGTCGAGTCTGGGAAAGGAGGCGGGGGTCGTTGGGAAAGGAGGCGGGGGTCTGTGGAAGAGGAGGCGGGGGGTCTGGGAAAGGAGCTGGGTGTCTGTGGGAAAGGAGGTAGGGGTCTGGGAAAGGAGGCGGGGGTCTGTGGGAAAGGAGCCGGGTGTCTGTGGGAAAGGAGGCGGGGGTCTGTGGGAAAGGAGCCGGGTGTCTGTGGGAAAGGAGGTAGGGGTCTGGGGAAGGAGCCGGGTGTCTGTGGGAAAGGAGCCGGGTGTCTGTGGGAAAGGAGGTGGGGGTCTGTGGGAAAGGAGGCGGGGGTCTGGGGAAGGAGCCGGGTGTCTGTGGGAAAGGAGGTAGGGGTCTGGGAAAGGAGGCGGGTGTCTGTGGGAAAGGAGGCGGGTGTCTGTGGGAAAGGAGGCGGGGGTCTGTGGGAAAGGAGGCGGGGGTCTGTGGGAAAGGAGGCGGGGGTCTGTGGGAAAGGAGGCGGGGGTCTGTGGGAAAGGAGGTGGAGTCGTTGGGAAAGGAGGCGGGGGTCTGTGGGAAAGGAGGTGGAGTCGTTGGGAAAGGAGCCGGGTGTCTGTGGGAAAGGAGGTAGGGGTCTGGGAAAGGAGGCGGGGGTCTGTGGGAAAGGAGGCGGGGGTCTGTGGGAAAGGAGGCGGGGGTCTGTGGGAAAGGAGGCGGGGGTCGTTGGGAAAGGAGGCGGGGGTCGTTGGGAAAGGAGGCGGGGGTCGTTGGGAAAGGAGGCAGGGGTCGTTGGGAAAGGAGGCGGGGGTCGTTGGGAAAGGAGGCGGGAGTCGTTGGGAAAGGAGGCGGGGGTCGTTGGGAAAGGAGGCGGGATCTGTGGAAAGGTGGTGGGGGTCTGGGAAAGGTGGTGGGGGTCTGGGAAAGGAGGTGGGGGTCTGGGAAAGGAGGCGGGGGTCGTTGGGAAAGGAGGCGGGGGTCGTTGGGAAAGGAGGCGGGGGTCGTTGGGAAAGGAGGCAGGAGTCGTTGGGAAAGGAGGCGGGGTCTGTGGAAAGGAGGTGGGGGTCTGTGGGAAAGGAGGTCGAGTCTGGGAAAGGAGGCGGGGGTCGTTGGGAAAGGAGGCGGGGGTCTGTGGAAGAGGAGGCGGGGGGTCTGGGAAAGGAGCTGGGTGTCTGTGGGAAAGGAGGTAGGGGTCTGGGAAAGGAGGCGGGGGTCTGTGGGAAAGGAGCCGGGTGTCTGTGGGAAAGGAGGCGGGGGTCTGTGGGAAAGGAGCCGGGTGTCTGTGGGAAAGGAGGTAGGGGTCTGGGAAAGGAGGTAGGGGTCTGGGGAAGGAGCCGGGTGTCTGTGGGAAAGGAGCCGGGTGTCTGTGGGAAAGGAGGTGGGGGTCTGTGGGAAAGGAGGCGGGGGTCTGGGGAAGGAGCCGGGTGTCTGTGGGAAAGGAGGTAGGGGTCTGGGAAAGGAGCCGGGTGTCTGTGGGAAAGGAGGCGGGGGTCTGTGGGAAAGGAGGCGGGGGTCTGTGGGAAAGGAGGCGGGGGTCTGTGGGAAAGGAGGCGGGGGTCTGTGGGAAAGGAGGCGGGGGTCTGTGGGAAAGGAGGTGGAGTCGTTGGGAAAGGAGGCGGGGGTCTGTGGGAAAGGAGGTGGAGTCGTTGGGAAAGGAGGCGGGGGTCTGGGAAAGGAGGCGGGGGTCTGTGGGAAAGGAGGCGGGGGTCTGTGGGAAAGGAGGTGGAGTCGTTGGGAAAGGAGGCGGGGGTCTGTGGGAAAGGAGGTGGAGTCGTTGGGAAAGGAGGCGGGGGTCTGTGGGAAAGGAGGTGGAGTCGTTGGGAAAGGAGGTGGAGTCGTTGGGAAAGGAGGTGGAGTCGTTGGGAAAGGAGGTGGAGTCGTTGGGAAAGGAGGCGGGGGTCTGGGAAAGGAGGCGGGGGTCTGTGGGAAAGGAGGCGGGGGTCTGTGGGAAAGGAGGTCGAGTCTGGGAAAGGAGGCGGGGGTCGTTGGGAAAGGAGGCGGGGGTCTGTGGAAGAGGAGGCGGGGGTCAGGGAAAGGAACCGGGTGTCTTTGGGAAAGGAGCCGGGTGTCTTTGGGAAAGGAGCCGGGTGTCTTTGGGAAAGGAGCCGGGTGTCTTTGGGAAAGGAGGCGGGGGTCTGTGGGAAAGGAGGCGGGGGTCTGTGGGAAAGGAGGCGGGGGTCTGTGGGAAAGGAGGCGGGGGTCTGGGAAAGGAGGCAGGGGTCGTTGGGAAAGGAGGCGGGGGTCGTTGGGAAAGGAGGCGGGTGTCGTTGGGAAAGGAGGCGGGGTCTGTGGAAAGGAGGTGGGGGTCTGGGAAAGGAGGTGGGGGTCTGTGGGAAAGGAGGCAGGAGTCGTTGGGAAAGGAGGCGGGGGTCGTTGGGAAAGGAGGCGGGGGTCTGGGAAAGGAGGCGGGGGTCTGTGGGAAAGGAGGCAGGAGTCGTTGGGAAAGGAGGCAGGAGTCGTTGGGAAAGGAGGCGGGGGTCGTTGGGAAAGGAGGCGGGGGTCTGTGGGAAAGGAGGTCGAGTCTGGGAAAGGAGGCGGGGGACGTTGGGAAAGGAGGCGGGGGTCTGTGGAAGAGGAGGCGGGGGGTCTGGGAAAGGAGCCGGGTGTCTGTGGGAAAGGAGGTAGGGGTCTGTGGGAAAGGAGCCGGGTGTCTGTGGGAAAGGAGGCGGGGTCTGTGGGAAAGGAGCCGGGTGTCTGTGGGAAAGGAGGCGGGGGTCTGTGGGAAAGGAGCCGGGTGTCTGTGGGAAAGGAGGTAGGGGTCTGGGAAAGGAGCCGGGTGTCTGTGGGAAAGGAGGCGGGGGTCTGTGGGAAAGGAGGCAGGGGTCTGTGGGAAAGGAGGTGGAGTCGTTGGGAAAGGAGGCGGGGGTCTGTGGGAAAGGAGGTGGAGTCGTTGGGAAAGGAGGCGGGGGTCTGGGAAAGGAGGCGGGGGTCTGTGGGAAAGGAGGCAGGGGTCTGTGGGAAAGGAGGCGGGGGTCTGTGGGAAAGGAGGTGGAGTCGTTGGGAAAGGAGGCGGGGGTCTGGGAAAGGAGGCGGGGGTCTGTGGGAAAGGAGGCAGGGGTCTGTGGGAAAGGAGGTGGAGTCGATGGGAAAGGAGGCAGGGGTCGTTGGGAAAGGAGGTGGAGTCGTTGGGAAAGGAGGCGGGGGTCTGGGAAAGGAGGTGGAGCCGTTGGGAAAGGAGGCGGGGGTCTGGGAAAGGAGGCGGGGGTCTGTGGGAAAGGAGGTGGAGTCTGGGAAAGGAGGCAGGGGTCGTTGGGAAAGGAGGCGGGGTCTGTGGGAAAGGAGGTCGAGTCTGGGAAAGGAGGCGGGGGTCGTTGGGAAAGGAGGCGGGGGTCTGTGGAAGAGGAGGCGGGGGTCAGGGAAAGGAACCGGGTGTCTTTGGGAAAGGAGCCGGGTGTCTTTGGGAAAGGAGCCGGGTGTCTTTGGGAAAGGAGCCGGGGGTCTGTGGGAAAGGAGCCGGGGGTCTGTGGGAAAGGAGCCGGGGGTCTGTGGGAAAGGAGGCGGGGGTCTGTGGGAAAGGAGGCGGGGGTCTGTGGGAAAGGAGGCGGGGGTCTGTGGGAAAGGAGGCGGGGGTCTGGGAAAGGAGGCAGGGGTCGTTGGGAAAGGAGGCAGGGGTCGTTGGGAAAGGAGGCAGGGGTCGTTGGGAAAGGAGGAAGGAGTCGTTGGGAAAGGAGGCGGAGTCGTTGGGAAAGGAGGTGGGGGTCTGTGGGAAAGGAGGTCGAGTCTGGGAAAGGAGGCGGGGGTCGTTGGGAAAGGAGGCGGGGGTCTGTGGAAGAGGAGGCGGGGGGTCTGGGAAAGGAGCCGGGTGTCTGTGGGAAAGGAGCCGGGGGTCTGGGAAAGGAGCCGGGTGTCTGTGGGAAAGGAGGCGGGGGTCTGTGGGAAAGGAGGCGGGGGTCTGTGGGAAAGGAGGCGGGGGTCTGTGGGAAAGGAGGCGGGGGTCTGTGGGAAAGGAGGCGGGGGTCTGTGGGAAAGGAGGCGGGGATCTGTGGGAAAGGAGGCGGGGTCTGGGAAAGGAGGCAGGGTTCGTTGGGAAAGGAGGCGGGGATCTGTGGGAAAGGAGGCGGGGGTCTGGGAAAGGAGGTGGGGGTCTGTGGGAAAGGAGGCGGGGTCTGGGAAAGGAGGCAGTGGTCGTTGGGAAAGGAGGCAGGGGTCGTTGGGAAAGGAGGCAGGAGTCGTTGGGAAAGGAGGCGGGGGTCTGTGGGAAAGGAGGTAGAGTCTGGGAAAGGAGGCGGGGGTCGTTGGGAAAGGAGGCGGGGGTCTGTGGAAGAGGAGGCGCGGGGTCTGGGAAAGGAGGTGGAGTCTGGGAAAGGAGCCGGGTGTCTGTGGGAAAGGAGCCGGGTGTCTGTGGGAAAGGAGCCGGGTGTCTGTGGGAAAGGAGGCGGGGGTCTGGGAAAGGAGCCGGGTGTCTGTGGGAAAGGAGCCGGGTGTCTGTGGGAAAGGAGCCGGGTGTCTGTGGGAAAGGAGCCGGGTGTCTGTGGGAAAGGAGCCAGGTGTCTGTGGGAAAGGAGGCGGGGGTCTGGGAAAGGAGGCGGGTGTCTGGGAAAGGAGGCGGGGGTCTGTGGGAAAGGAGGTGGAGTCTGGGAAAGGAGGCAGGGGTCGTTGGGAAAGGAGGCAGGGGTCGTTGGGAAAGGAGGCAGGGGTCGTTGGGAAAGGAGGCGGGGTCATTGGGAAAGGAGGTGGGGGTCTGGGAAAGGAGGCGGGGTTCTGTGGGATAGGAGGTAGAGTTGTTGGGAAAGGAGGCGTGGGTCTGTGGAAGAGGAGGCGGGGGTCTGGGAAAGGAGCCGGGTGTCTGTGGGAAAGGAGGTGGGGGTCTGTGGAAAAGGAGGTGGGGGTCTGTGGAAAAGGAGGTGGGGGTCTGTGGGAAAGGAGATGGGAGTCGTTGGGAAAGGAGATGGGAGTCGTTGGGAAAGGAGATGGGAGTCGTTGGGAAAGGAGGTGGAGTCGTTGGGAAAGGAGGCGGGGGTCTGTGGGAAAGGAGGTGGAGTTTGGGAAAGAAGGCTGGGGTCGTTGGGAAAGGAGGCAGGGGTCTGTGGAAGAGGAGGCGGGGTCTGGGAAAGGAGGCGGGGGTCTGTGGGAAAGGAGGTGGAGCCTGGGAAAGGAGATGGGGTTCTGTGGGAAAGGAGGTGGGGTCTGTGGGGAAGGAGGCAGAATATGTGAGGAAAGGTGGTGGAATGTCAGGGTGAGAGCACAACCACCTGATGAAGGAGCGACGCTCCGAAAGCTAGTGCTTCCTATTAAACCTGTGGGACTATAACCTGGTGTTGTGTGATTTTTAGCAACGTGAGGGGACAGTGTCTAGGAATGGGGTCTCGGGGAGGGGTAGAGTATGGGGATGGGATGGGATGAGATTGAGTCTCAGGAATGAGGGGTGGAGTCAGGTGAGTTGGGGAAGAGTCTTAGGTAGGGGATGTCTCTGGTGATTGTGGCGATTCTGAGGTGGAAAATATTTGCATCCAGAGCCATGAGTCTGCAAGTTATATGCACGCACAAGAAACAATTCTGAACGTGCAAATTAGAAGCATAAGTAAGCTATTCAGCCCCTTGAGCCTGCTTTGCCATTCCATAACATCATGCCTAATCTGCTCCCGTGTTACACTCTATAGATATTCCCAGACCCGCTAAGTTTCTCCAGCTTCAGTATTCTAGGTTCTGCAGTATTTTGCTTTTATTCACTATTTTTATTCTTCATTTGTTTTTGAAATCAAAAGGTGGAGGAGTTACTGATAGCTAAAGTAGGGTGGTAAGTGGCAGTCATGAGGTTTTCTTGATGGTGTTTGACATTGACTCCAGTTACTCAAGGCACAATGTTGAGGATTCTCAGGGCTACATGTTCCCAAATATGCCATAGTGCTCCTGTGTTTCCTCAGGGATGGTGCCTTTACTTCATATACCCTGGTCCCCATATCTAACAAAATCTATCCAATTGAATTTTATTAAAGCTGGTCAACAGTTTGTTTCAATACTGATGTTTTCTGCATCTTGGCCCATTACAATTGCAAACGAGCAGTACTTCTATTAAGGTGAAAGTTGGCCCATTAAAAATGTAATGGAAAAATGCTTGGATCAGTGCTTTCAGGGGAAGGTAAAAAAACAGGTTTACAGATTAATATCATTAAATGATTTTATCTTCCATTCTAGTTTTTTGTAGGCAGAATAAACCCAAAGAAATCGTTGCATCTCATTAACTTATTTCAGTTTTGTTTCAGATGATGGATCTACTTATTTGTTCGGCTTTGTTGATGGTTGCCCTTGGCGACAGATGTGCATTAATAAGCAAGCCCATCAGGATTGCACGGACATCCTGTCCTCTGAGAAGTACTTATTAATGTTATGGCAGGATAGAGTGGAATGCAGGGATATCCAGAAGCTTTGTACTGGAGCGGCCACTGGTGACTTGACTTGGACGAGGCAGCTGAAGAACGGGGAAAAGCAATGTACAGGTTGGTAACTAAAATGCAGTACAAGCCTTTCACCTGCTCCTATTCCTACTGCTCTCTTTTGCTTTTTTAATATTTTCATGCATTTTCTGCCTCCTTGGGCTATTTCCTTGCTGTATATATAAACATAGATGCCAATGGTTCATTAGTGGCTCAGTTTCAGTTGGAGGTGTGATTTGGCCCTATCTGTGTATAGTCTCTAGATGCTAGGTTTGGAGCAGACTTCCGACTTTTTCTTTCATGTGCCTATTTCTTCCCTCATCTTGTAGGTAGTATAATTCAAGTCAGTGGTAATATTGAGTACCAGCTGAGACCGACTCCATCAGCAGAGATGGAATTGAACTTTCAAGTGTGTGTAACTGAGCTGCTAATTACTATATCAAAAAGTGTGGCGCTGGTAAAGCATAGCAAGTCAGACACCATCCGAGGAGCAGGAGAGTTGACATTTTGGGCAGAAGCCCTTCATCAGGAATGTCAAATTACTATAACTGAGTTAATCAAATCTTGTAGTCAGAGACTTTTGCCAATTTATCAATATTTTCCTAAGTATTAAGGGTCTTCAAATAGATTTCTCACCACATACATATAGAAGAATTTGAAATGGGATGGGTTTTTTTTGTAATTAGATGCTGTTGGTTCATGCTTTGGTAAAATTTGTTTCAAATTTCAAATTTGTTTCAATTAACACTGGTAATAACTCAGTGTTGATAGATCCCTGGTGCTTACAGTATGGCAGTTAGAAGATTTGCTGCTTTTTGTCTTTTGGCTTCCATTTAAAGCCACTTGAACTCTGTTGTGCAGCCCTAGCTTAGAATCTAACATCTATCTCAAACTCTCTCTGTCCTGGGAGTGTTTGATGGGAACATGTAGAGAAAGTTTTACTCTGTATGTATCCCTGTGTTGTCCTTGTCGTGGGAGTGTTTGGTGGGAACAGTGCAAGGAAGTTTTACTTTCAGTTTAGAAGAGTAAAATTTAACACATTACTGGCAAGACACGTTAGACCTGTCCTGGCGTTTGTCTGGTGAATGAGGCTCCCCCCCATTAAAGTGACATTGTGTATTTGCAGTAAGCTTGTTTTGTTTTTCTTTGTGTGGGGAAGTCTACACAGTGACATTACTGATATGAATTGGAAAATCACAGGTGAAGTTCAATGTGCTGTCATTTGTAATTACACACTGATCAGAGCAGCTCTTGAATAAGACATTTGGTAAGTTTGTGGCCATTGGCACTGATAATGAATAACATTGTTCTGCAGCAATTACACCCAATTATTGAACTAACCTATTTATTGAGTACTTGTATCTAAAGCTAAATTAATGTTTAATATTCATTGGTATGCTGCACATTAGGACATTGAAAAACAGTTTCTGCATTCAGAGCTAATGTGTTGTGACAATATCTCCTGTAGAGGTAAGTTGAGTACTTTGTACAACAGCCAACCCAAAATCCCATTGCTGAGAACAATGTTTAAACTCTCTTGGTAATCTTTGAAAGGATATTCACTTGCTTATAATTTCAGTACAGTTGTTGTATAAACACACTCTACATTGAATTTGATTCCACTGTGCAGGTGTTGGAATACAGTTAATGCTGCAATGTTATATTTTCTGCCATGAGGAAACAGGGAATTAATTGGGAATGGTTCCTGGTGATGTTTAAATCAGTGGAAGATGACTTAGTGCTCTCCTCTCATTAATCAAGATGTGCAGTTGACTTATGCATCAGGATCACATTACTCCTCAAAGAGAATTCAATTTGACTGATGTGGCTTGCTGGTTAAATACATGGCTGAGATTAATAACAAGTCACAGGGCCTGACAGTCCCTGATTCTGTGCCAAGATGGTGGGGGTGCTATAACTTGCTTCACTCTCCCTAATTTAAGAAGCAAGAGAAGAACCTAAACATGCTGTAAAATTGTACCATGACTCTTAGAAACTTTATTGTGAATACATTAATCTTCTTTTACTGTTGTTGATTGACTATACATTTTGTGTTGCAATTGGAAGAGCTGGGTAATGATGTGGAGTGGCACCTTGGGCTGAGTTACTGTTATCTGGCCCAGGAACACAGATGCCATTAAAACACCTTTTTTTCATCCAAACTAATTAATTTATTAACTCAGTGAAGACACTACGTCTTTATGTTTTTGCCACTTTGGGTAGTTTTTCTAATTACCAGGGAATGACAAGGTAAAACACTTATTTTATTCCTCTGTTTTCCCCCTCTAAGCACTTCCACTGATCCCTGGTGGATATGTCACAACAACACCTCCATTTTACAAACCATTGTCACCACAACTTCGTGCGAGAAAGCTGGCACTTGGCAGTGAGCATGCTGTCCTCCTGAGTTGTGATTTAACAGTGTATTCCTGGGGCTCAGGACGGTAAGACTTACTCTGTAGCTATGTGTGTGCTCGTAGATTATTGACTAATATTCTAGATTTTAGACTCAACATAACAGTTGTTAAAAGGATTCAGTAGCAACCAAGAGGTTGGTTTAAATCTAGTTATTCAAATATGTTTTTGTACCCAGTCTTAAGGGATCTATGCATGACCCATGTGGGTTAAAACACTATTTTTTGCCTAAATTTGAAGTGATGATGGAATTCCCATTTGTCATTAGTGACCATAACAAGCTGATGTAAATTTTAAAAATTTCTTATATAGCATGATGTCACTTTCTATCTTTTATTAATATTAAAGGTGTTATATAATTGCTTGTTATTGTTTTTGATATTAGAGCCTCTAAATATGGTTAAAATTCAGTGGTAATGTTAGATATTCTGAAAATAGCTCTGATCATTGTACCATATCTCCCATTCACTTAATATTGATTTTATCTTTAAGATCAATTCTGCTTCAGTTTTCAAACCATTATTTCATTCTGTACGTACTTGATTTAATCTTTGTTATGATATTGAATTATACTATCCTGTACATTAAGCATTGTACATTGTTTGATATTTGACCTGGTACATTTTGACCTGACTTGTGGAAATATGCTTCTGACCTCAGGAGCAATAATGTGAAAATTGGACTTGGCCTTGAATTAAGAAATGTAGATTTGATTGGTTACAGCTTAAATTTAGCCATCCAATAATTCTGGATCTAAAATACCATTAACTGATGAAGTGAAATCCACAAAATGAGCATTCTTGATGCTCCATTGCAGAATAAAAACCATAAAAACAAGAAGGTCTAGTTTATTTGCTTGTTTCTGCTGAGTTGATTGATCACGGTTAGATGTAACCACTGAATGACTGCCCTTGGGCCATGGTGAAAAGTACCAGCCAATGTTCCAATTGCTGTTTAATATCCACTGAACCATTTGGAAAGTGAACATGGTTTGGCAGCATTGGACTTGGCCATAATAAAATTTCAAGCAGAAATAACGTGCCGGGATTAATTATACAGACTTGTGCATGAAGTACTGAAGGGCAGTGAGCACCACTACAAAAGTACAGAAGCACCTCCAGCATTAGGGGAAAGAGAATATCTGGGGAAAAAAAATGAAAACTGAACAGCTTTCAGTTTAGAAAATGCTTTGTGGTTGTTACCATGGAACTGATTTCACACCTCTATAGGTGCTCTGATCTTTATTAAAATAGCATTGACAGCATTGTATGGTAATTTTAATTGAGAATACATCTCCTTCTCTAAACTTACAGCTCTTTCAACACTATTCTCCGAATATATCCATCATTACGTATTTCCTATCTTTACAAATATCTTCGGTATCAACCTTTTCTGTACGGTGTCACTCCTGCTATTGTTGATTTGTTTTTTTGTCTGTGAAACCTCTTGGGACTGATTTACTTTGGGAAGGAACTTGAAGGTTGTTGAAGATATTGAAACAAGGCTTGTTTTTCATTGTAGTGATATTTTTGCAGGCATGGTCAGTTGGGACATGGTGGTGTTGAGGATGAAGCAGAACCACGTATTGTGGAGGCATTACATGGGCTGGCTATGGCTGAAGTAGCAGCTGGAGGCTGGCATTCTGTGAGTTCAAGTGGTAAGGTATATTGCTGCAGTAGCATCTTCATTTACAATATATTTACAGACACCTGAACTTCCTCTCGTACGCCCTTCTCTGACACTGGTATTTGGTAGTACTGGAGACAAATGGTCGTGCAGTTTCTTTTCCCCATAGGAATACTATGTCAGTATCCTCACTACTGTTTGCTGATAAGGGTCACTTTTCTCCATGTACTGATGGCAGACCTTGCTGTTGATGGTATATTAACCAAGTGTTTTAATTGTATTCAGCTAGTGGACTTGAACTGGGGATTCATTTAACCTAATATAAATAGAAGACTCTGGTTGTTGCATTTGGCTCCTGTTCTATCCTTCACTGCCTTTATGTCTGAAACTGAGTGTCACATCTACAAGACTGTTCCAAAACAACTTTTCACCTAGTTTCTTCTCCTGTGCCTCTGCAGATATTGAGGCATACTGGAGCATCTCATACCCCTGGTGCCTCATTCATGTGATCTTTTTATTTGTGAGCCTGAATATTCATTTAAGGAAACCAT
This sequence comes from Chiloscyllium punctatum, assembly GCF_047496795.1. NCBI lineage: Eukaryota > Metazoa > Chordata > Chondrichthyes > Orectolobiformes > Hemiscylliidae > Chiloscyllium > Chiloscyllium punctatum. The sequence goes on along the minus strand of NC_092771.1, from coordinate 6,278,447 downwards.
ATCATTTGAGCCAGGTCCTGTCCTTATCTGATTGGCCAGGGATGGCCATTTACAGCAGTAGCATTAAGATTTGTTTCTCTAAGGTCCATCTGATGACTTTACTTGGATCAACTAATTTAGAATAGAGCAAGAATCAAGCAGGGGATTGTATACTCCAGTATACTCCAGTAAACACTATGCGTTTACCCAATAATAGCAGTTTCTAAAATAGGTTGTTTAGGAATGACAGTGGGGTACAATAGTTGGTCAAGGCTCTCTGAATAACTGAGAAATTACAGGAATCTAAAGCACAACTGTTATAAAGTCTAGATGTTTACCCACATCTGCCATTGGCAATACTTAAATGTGTAAGTCTGGTTTCTGAATATATTTATTCAAAACTTGCCATTATTTGTCCTTGTGTTTTCTTTTTAAATCCCTTTAGCATCAGGAGATTTGTATGTGTGGGGATGGAATGAGTCTGGGCAGTTGGGCCTTCCTGCGAAGTCATGCTCTGAGGAGAAGCAGCGAAAGACCTCTTGGCAGAAGGGGCTCTCAGGAAAGGGTAAGATGAGAATTATTGTGTACCTCTGAACTGTAAGGATACTTTCAACAAAAATTGAGTTGCAAGATTTGCCCTTGCTATGCTACATGTTCCTTCTTTACATTGACGCTTTTCACTCTTGGTGAATACTAATGTGTAGTGCAACTGAAGGATGAATGTTTGTTTTATGCATAATCCAAAGACTGACGAGATCACTAATGGTCTTGAAGAGTCTGTTGTCTCACACAAGCAGAGATATGTTTAATGTTTTGCTAATGCTTGTGATAAAATTACGTGTTCTTTTCTACTAATTGCCAGAAAAAAATGTGTACTTTTTAACTATGTTTCATTCTTTTGTTCCCTCCTAGAAGTGAGATGGTCTCATATTGCAGTGTGAAAATTTTGTACACACAGGTTGCCCTATGCATAAAGAGATATAAGAAATGTGGTATATGTTCATGAAAGCTTATATGTTCTTTGAAAATAAAAGAAACTATTTCTTGTCACTTGTGCTTTTCCTTGAAAATGTTCTTTTAAGCATTTGTTGCAGAAAGGGGTTTTAATATTTCTGGGATACCGAAACCGATGACATTTCAGGTTTATGAGCCACAACCCAGCAATGGCTGCCATGAAGCTTTCCTGGGTCTTACATCTATAAAATCTCTTCTAAATCATCACAATTTTTAAATGATAGATGTGACATAACTGACCTTTTTTAATTAGGGATCATGGCAATTTTCAAGCTTTGAAATGCAAAGGATGGGAAATGTTTGGGGATCGCTGCACTATGTATGCACCAATGCATTGTTGGAGAAAACAACACATGTTTTTGTTGAAGCTTTTTGCCTTGCACTCATCAGGACAGTTCACAAGGAAAACATTTTAAGGGGAAAGCCAAGTTTAAAATATTGGGGGAGGAATAGTCATGGGTTGGCAAGTGAAATCTGGTAGAACTATTACACTAGTCAACAATGACTGACAGTTGACTCTCAGCCTCTATTTAACTTTTAACCCAGGCAGGTTCATTCCGATTGGTCAAGGTATTGAATTTACACTGTGCAATACTGCAGTTTGGTTATGTAATACCTCACATCTGAAACTAATCCTGTATCACCTTGTAGTGATACATAAGGAAGGATAAACTTGCCATAGAGAGAGAGAGTGCAACAAGGGTTCAACATCTAATCCCTGGGATTTAGAATTGTGCTATGAGGAAATATAGAAAAACCTGTGTCTGTACTCTTTAGAGTTTTGAAGAATGAGAGGTGATCACATTGCACTTAGAAAATTCTTACCGGGCATCACAGGGATGTTGATAAAATGCTTCTTCTGGCTGATGTGTATAAAACAAGGCAACGTAATCTCAGAATAAGGTTAGAGTGTTTAAGACTGAAACGAGGAAGTTCTTTACTCAGAGGGTGGTGAATCATTGGAATTTTGTACTCTAGAGTACTGTGGAAGCTCAATAATTGCGCTTTTACAAAACCAAAATTGCTAGATTTTGGAAGACTAATGACATCAAGGAATACAGAGAGTGTGTGGGAAAGTGGTGTTGAAACAGATGATAAGCCATGATCTATTTGAATGGTGGAGCTTGATGGGCTGATTGGCCAACTCCTGTTCCTATGGACTGATCTGGTGGACATGTGCATTTTCAAGCAGAATTGCTTTATTGGGAGAGAAAAATGCTTGAATTTAAACGTAGGAACACTGAGTGTAGTTGCGTTGTCTACTATGGTTCCATTAGCTATTTCAGATGAGTGACTGCCAATTCTGAAACCTCCCTGGTCAGTGTGACCATAAAACATAAGAGCAACTGTATCCATTCAGCCCAACAAGCCTGCTCCTCCATTCCATGAGATCATGGCTGATCTGAAAATCCCCAACTCCACTTACCTATCTTATCCCCGAAACCCTCAATTTCTTTTCTGATTAAAAGTCTATCTGATCCTTGAATATACTTATTGACCTAGCCACTGCAGCCCTCTGCAGAGAAGAATTCCACAGATTGATTACTTGTTGGGAGGAAAGATTTCTCCTTGCTCTGTCTTAAATGGGCAACTTCTTACTCTGATACAGGTATCATATCCTCTGCTCCTAAATCTCTTTACATCCACACTGTCAAGCCACCTAAGAATTGTGTATGTTTCAATAAGATTAGCTTCTCATTTTCTAAACTCCAGTGAGTACAAACCCAACCTACTCAAACAACCTAGTGAACCTCTGGAAGGTTCCAATGCTAGAATATTTTTCCTTAGTTAGAGTAGCCAAAACTGTTCACAGTATTCCAGATCTGGTCTGACTAGTGCCTTGTGTAGTTTTTGCATGACCTACCTATTTTTATCAAACACAGAGAATACAGGTCTGGCAGCACCTGTGGAGAGAGAAAGTGTTTATGTTTTCGGTCTGATATGACTTCTTCAGAAGAGTTATATCAGACTTGGAGCATTTTCTTTGTTGCTCGCTCCAAAGATGCTGCCAGATTTGCTGTGTTTCACCAGTGTTCTGTGTTTGTTTCAGCCTTCACAGTAATTTGCTTTTATTCCCTATTTTTACATTTCATTTTTTAAAAATAAAATTTAACAGTTCATTTGCCTTCCTTATTACCCACTGAATCTGGATGCCAGCTTTTTATGGTTCATGCACAAGGATCTCCAAATTCATCTGTGCTGGAAATTTCTGCAGTCTTTCTCCATCTAATTATTATTCAGCTCTTTATCCTATCAAATTGCAGAGCCATACGTTTTCCTTCCATTTTCTCACATTGTGTTCCATGTGCAATTTTTACCCATTCATTTTGTGTCATCCTCAATACTTTTTTCCCACCTATTATCATGTCATCTGCAAAGTTTGCGTCTATCAACACGTTGTTAATATATATCATAACTGTGGCCTCAGTACTAATTCTTGTGGAACTTTGAGTTACATCCATCCTGAAAATGTCCCCTTTATCCAAACTCTTCAGCTGTAGCCAATCTCTATCCATGCTGAGTTATTACCCCCAACATGGGCCTTTAACTTAAGTAGCCTTACATACAATAAACGTCAAAAGCCTTTTAGAAATCCAACTGTATTGCATCTACTGATTCTCCTTTATATATCTTGCTTGTTACCTTCTCAAAGAACCATTAGAAATTGCCAAGTATGATTTCTCCTTCATGGAGCCATGCTGACTCTGCTTAATTATGTTATGTATTTGTACATTCCATACTATTAAATAATAATAAAACATATTTTCTTAAAAACACGTTTTCCAATGGTGTGGCTCAGCTGCTTGCTCTATTAATTAGCTAAGCTTTCCATGTCCAAATGTTTAAATGTTTTAACTGTGTGTTGCTATCTCAGATTCTGCCATGCCCCTTGGTATTACAGTATTACCTCCAAAAATGAGGCAGACAAACTCTCAAGCCATTGAAAGTCATAAAATCGTTCAAAAATGGTGATTTTACTGTCTTGACCCAAAAGCTCCCACTGCATTTGTTTTTGTGCCAGTCTTTTTGAGTGTAACTGAATTCTCAGCATGTCTCTACAGAACGTTGGCCTTGGGAAGACCACACTGCGAAGTTACAATGTTGGATTTGCACTAACCTAATGTAAGAGATTAGCATGTGTAGATTAGAGTTGAAGTTATTCAGAGCAGATGCATACTAGTGACCTTACGTCGTTGCAGCATTGCCCCAGCATACAAATGACACAGGTTGAGCATCAATGAGAACTGACAAATTACTCAATGACTTCTTTATATTTGATGTGATTCATTTCATGGTCATCACTTTTCATGTTAAGTATTTTTAAACAGCAATAAGTATTCACTTTTTGTTTAGTAGGATTAGCTGATGTTTATGTATTAACGTTAAGCTTAGTCTCTGATTTTACATACATTTTACTCACAGTCACGCCGTCCTTGGGTGATGCAAACAACAGGGTTATAAAATCTGCAAATAAGAAAGCAGATGGGGATGATTCTAACGTCTTCATCTCAATTCAATCATTTCCCGCACTGCTGGATTTACCAGAAGAGTCAGAGGTCAGCAAAGTGAGCTGTGGGTCACGACATAGTGCGGTCATCACCAGTAAGTAACAGCTATTACTGAGTACTGATAATATTTTTGGCTTGGTAAATTGACTTGAAGAAAACTGATTGTTTTGAGAGGTTCACAGGATGTAGCCACTAAGCTCCATTGTAAAACAAGTCACTTTAATATGATAATGTTGAATTTTAACATTGGGAGAGTCTATCTCCTTCCATGCTGTCTAAATGAGATGGTTAACTCTGAAGGTTACTCACTGGTACTGACTGTCCTGATAAGCATGAAGTATTATATTCTATTTACCAGATTATCGATTTGCCATACTATTGGTAGTGAACAGAAAATCTACTCCAAAAGGAACGCTCAAAACTAAAAATGAGAAGAATAAGCTAAAACTGAAACGGGAATGATACAATAAAGCTAAATTAATATTTGAAACATTAACATGTCTTTCTACCACTTTGTGATAAACTGTCATAGCAATTTCATTAAAGCTCTTGGGTCTTATTATTTGAATACATTGCCGACGAGATAAATCAGTGAAGATTAGTCTGTTCTCAAAATTATAAATGATTTATTTTCATTTCTTTCATGATGTGGAGGCATTATTTATTTGCTATTAATAACGAACCTTAGAACTTGAACTTACAATTGAAATTCTATTTATGGGCTTTTTTTTAGATTACTTACAATGTGGAAACAGGCCCTTCAACCCAACAAGTCCACACTGACCCTCTGATGAGCAACCCGCCCGGACCCATTACCTTACATTTACCCCTTCACCTAACACTACGGGCAATTTAGCATAGCCAATTCACCTATCCTGCCCGTTTTTTTTCTTGGACTGTTGGAGGAAACCGGAATACCCGGGGGAAACCCACGCAGACAGGGGGAGAATGTGCAAACTCCACACAGACAGTTGCCTGAGGCAGGAATTGAACCCACATCTCTGGCGCAGTGAGGCAGCAGTGCTAACCACCGTGCCACCCCATGGTAAAATGTGTCAAGGAAAACTCATATGAATTAGGAGCAGGATTAGGCCTTAGACACAATTCACTAGGGTAATGCATTGGAAGTGAAACCCCATTATATGTGGAGTCGTACAGTTATAAAGATTTGATACAATCATGGAATTGCCCAACTGCATCTACCTTACCGATTCAACTTTTAAATAATATACAGACCAGGATTTAACTATTAGCAAGTAAATAACCATTTACTGTAATTAAACTGTTTTGAACTAATGGCTGGAAAGAAACATGAATTGCTAACTTTTAACTCTATAACTTAAATTCTGCCCTTTTTTTTAACGTTCCTGAACACACACAAGTATACACTCAGTGAGCCAAGAGAAGACACAAGTACTGTATTATGGGTTGAGAGTGAGTAGAAAGACTGAAACACAGTTCTGCCACTAGTGTGAATCACAGATATCAATGACTAGTTTTATTTTAGCTTTCTTTGCTAATGACAAGTTTGTGGATATATTGATCCTTAGTCTATCATTAATTGAGGAACGTGTTTTTTCCTTTTCGTTTTCCTTTCAACACAGGAATTTATAGAAAGGGCATTTACAAGGAAACAGTGAGTGAGAGAGGATATCAGGAGATTTTCTATCTCTTCTTTACACAGGAGAGAGAGAGAAAGAGATTTAAGTGCCTTCACTCTCCAGGCTAGAAGCTTTTGCTATTGACCACACAGAGCTCTGGACCAGGAACCAATAAAGTGGTCGTTATTATACTGAGCCCAGAACAATTGACCATGATCAGAAAAAAAATCAAAAAACTCTATGGGCAAAACTGCTGTGAATACAATTAGACTGCAATTTTGTCTAGAATTCTCCTTCGTTGCTTGAATAAGGTAACATTTGTGGATTGGGGTGTCAGTGTGTTCCAGTAACATGTTCTTAAAACTGCAAATATCATCTTCCACAATTTCCTTTTCTCAAGCCATCATCATCTCCCATAATTTAGACCACAGTTCGTAAAAAATAAGGATTCTTTGCTTCATTTGGCTCCTCGGGCCTGCTCTCTACAATTCAGCAACTGATCTGAATGTAACCTGATGTTCATAAATCTCCAAATTATTTTTGATATTATTATTGACTTGAACCGTATCAATTTCCCTCTTTTCCAGGGGAAGGTAACCTCTTCACCTGGGGCTGGGGTAAGTATTAATCTTGTTGGCGGTTGAAATAAGCTTTTGTGTTGATCTTTACTCAGCTGGTTTTTTGCACTAGAAGGTTGAGAGTTTGGGCTCTTAGTCTAGCTTGCCAATCATGATGTATTGAGCATTATTATAAATGCCATCTTTTGAATCCGTTTCTGTTCTGACAGATATTGAAGATACCATAGCATTCTTAAAGCTCTTTGTGTGTCCTTTGGCGCAACCATTACAATATCAAACAGACTAATTATATAATTTGTTGATAAGTGGTTGAATGTTGCTTTTGTAAAACAGCAGATACATTCTCCTATTTTCAGTTACTGTGCTTCAAAAACAATTTGAGTGATGTCCTTTGTGACTTTCTTGTATGGATACAAGTGTATTATTTTCACAGGTTTGTTTACAGATTATTCATGTTTTCCAGGTAACTATGGGCAGCTTGGCCATGGACAGACTAATAGTTCTGATCTTCCAAGACTTGTTGAGTACTTTGTACAAAACCGTCTTTCTGTTCTCGATGTTGTTTGTGGAACATGGAACACTTTTGTGTTTGCACAACAAGAAGAATTTTGAACCTTCGATGATTTTGTTCTATCAGTCACTGAAATACAATTGAGATCATGTCAAAATTCAGCACAGTGGTGCAGTGAGTAATCAAGCACTGAACTATATTAACTCTCGATTGTCAATTGAATTGTTGTTAAGTTACTCATGGTACTAATTGGCATTCCTGTGGGGTAGGAATGGGACAAAATGGACTGGTCTTTGTTGCTAATTTGTCAAGTGAACTGCATTTGGTGAGCTTGACTGTGGTGCTTCTGTGATAAAATTAGTCTGTGGACAATTTTAGTCTTGACCTTTTGAGAAGAGTACCTACAATGGATAAAGTATTGGAAGAGCAAAAGTGCTCACATGACTTCAGGAAGAGAAAGTCTTACTGAAGCTAAAACATTGGAATCAGAACAACCAGTGACGTGGGAAGGAAGCAGCTGTTAGGACAGCAGTAAGTTGGAGACTTTATTAACTTATTGGTTCATATTGATGCAGCAAGCATCACATGCAGATCAGATTTCATGGGCAATTGCTCAATTGAACATGTAAATTGTTGTAACATCTCAACTCTAGTCTTTTTTTTAAGAATAGATTCCCCACAGTATGGAAACAGGCCATTTGGCCCAACAAGTGCACACCGATCTTCCGAAGAATAACCCACTCAGACCCATTCCCCTACCCGATATTTACCCCGACTAATGCACCTAACACTACGGGCAATTTAGCATGACCAATTCACCTGACCTGCACATCTTTGGATTGTAGGAAGAAACCGGAGCACCTGGAGGAAACCCATGCGGACATGGGGAGAATGTGCAAACTCCGCACAGTCACCTGAGGCGGGAATCGAATCAGGGTCCCTGGCACTGAGGCAGCAGTGCTAACCACTGAGCCACCACCGTACTCTTCTTCACTATTGCTCCAACCTGCTTCATCTCTCCATCTTGAGAAAAACTTGTTTATCACTTTGTCTTTAGCTGCTTCCTCTAGCACTTTCCGAGTTGCAAACATTATTTGAAATCTGTTAAATGTGTAACGTTTAACAAGGTTTTAAAATGAAGAATTTTAGATCACAGAAAAGCATTTTTATCAGCACCTAACAATCAGATGTTTGAAATTTGAAATTAAACACTTTTTCATTTTAATTTGACGCATTTTAAAATGTTGTAACTTCTCTGCAATCACTTTTTAGCAGGTTAATGGAACTACTCACTGCTCACTTCTGTAAAGGAGTGTCAAAGATGAAGGCCTGTGGTCTCTGGCTTCTTTTACCTAGCTCGTGATTCATTTCTTCCTTCTAGTTTTGAGCATGATGTTGATATTAGGTGATAGCCCATATTTGATGCTATTTTTGCAGCCTTTTCATCAGATATTAGAATTTGCAATTGGTGTTCTGACTTGGATGTAGATGTAATTAGCACTGGCTCAGCCACCTCCCGCTAAAGAATTCCCTGAGATTATAGTCTGTGTCTCCTGCATATATCTTGAGTAATCATGATTTGGAGACGCCAGTGTTGGACTGGGGTATACAAAGTTAGAAATGACACAAGACTAGGTTATAGTACAAAAGGTTTATTTGGAAGCACTAGCTTTCAGACCGCTGTTGAAGGAGCAGCGCTCCGAAAGTTAGTGCTTCCAAATAAACCCGTTGGACTATAACCTAGTGTTGTGTGATTTCTAACCATGTCTGAGTAAGAGTTCTGCCTCCTTCTTCTATATTTAACATCAGTGATGCCTTTCTTCCACAGAGGTGTACAGATGTGCATATAGGTTGAACAGGCAAAGCATGGGAATTGATCATCTGCCTTTACTCCTTGATTCTTTATCCATGAATATGTTTAGGGCTGTGGCTGACCTAGGAGAGAAGGCTAAAACACAGTTCTCCAGAATTGAACCAGTGTTCTACAATCTGAAGGAAATTCTCAGGCTGCCTTGTTCGGAAGATTTAAATTTATCCCGCTCTGGATGAGAAATGACAGACATGTGCGTTCAGTGAAGTATGTTCATCAGGTTTATTAATCCCCAAACTTAGTTCTTTTCCTGTCATTGCTTGCTAGCTGTCAAACATCTATCTTCAAGCTTGTTACTTACTTTCTTCTCTTCTGCAGCACAATACAGAGAGATTTTTTGGAGTTCAGAAATACTTCACGGTAATGCTGGTGGCTTCAGATCTTCAAACATCTTTGTATTTTGATTCAAGGTTGTTGGAAGCAGATTCGATAGTAACTTTCAGAAGGGATTTAGATACATACTTGAAAAGGAAAATATTGTAGGTCTTTGGCGGAATGACCATAAGAAATAGGAACCGGAATAGGCCATTTGGTCCATCGTGTCTGCTCCACCATTCTATAGGATCATGGCTGATCCAACATTCCTCACATCCACTTTCCTGCCCTTTCCCTGTAACATTGATTCCCCAACTGATCAAAAATCTCTTCTTAATCTTAAGTTTGCACAGGAACTCTGCCCCACAGCTGTTTATGGCAAGGAGTTCCAAAGACAGACAACCCACTGAGAGAAGAAATTCTTCCTCATCTCAGTTTTAGACTGTGCCCTCTGGTCCTAGATTCTCCAATGAGGGGAACATCCTCTCAGCATTCATCTTGTCAAGACCCTTAAGAATCAGATGTTTCAATAAGACCACCTCTCAATCATTCTTATATACTCCAATGAGTAAAATCTCAACCTGCTTAGTCTTTGCTCATAAGATTATTCCTCCATCCTGGAGATCACCCCCCTCGTGAACATTTTCTGAACTCCCTCCAAAGAAATGATATCCTTCCTTGGGGGGAAAAGAACTGATCTAGATGTGGTCTCACCTTGTACAATTGCAGTAAGATTTTCCTACTCTTATACTCCGACACCCTGTAAAATAAGGGCCAATATTCCAATAGCCTTCCTGATTACCGCAGCACTTGTACTGGATTTCTGTGTTTCATGTATAAATACCCACAAGTCTCTTAGTGTTGCAGCCTTCTGCAGCTTTTCTCCATTTAAATAGTACACTGTTCTTTTGCTTTCCCATCTGATTAGATTCCCTACAGTGTGGAAACAGGCCCTTTGGTCCAACAAGTCCACACCGACCCTCCAAAGAGCAACTCACCCAGACCCATTCTCTTACACTTACCCCTGCACCTAACACTACGGGCAATTTAGCATGGCCAGTTCACCTAACCTGCACATCTTTGGACTGTGGGAGGAAACCCACGCAGACACTGGGAGAATGTCCACACAGACAGTTGCCCGAGGCAGGAATTGAACCTGGGTCCCTGGCGCTGTGAGATAGCAGTGCCTTTCAAAGATTCAGCTTTTTGTGTAAAATTAATAGCGCGGATTAAGAGTCTTGTGCTCTACCGACTGAGCTAGCCGGGCTACTAAACTGAACCATCTACATTTTTCCAAATTTACATTCCAATCGCCCACTCCACTTACTTAACCTATTAATATCTCCTTGTAAACTGTTTGTTTCCCTCTTGCAACTTCTCTTTCTTCTGAGTTATTTATATATATTATATACAGTTGCAGCCCAACCACTGCTCTCTGTGGAACCCCACTGGTCACAGGTTGAAAAGGAACCCCTTACCTCCACCGTTTCCTGTGCATTAGCAAATTCTCTATCCATACCATTATACTACCTCTAACACTATGGACTCTTATGACTTAACCTTTTGTGAGGTATCTTGTTGAACACTTTCTTGAAGTCCAATACAACACATTTACTGATTGCCCACTACGCACTTGAGACTTCCTCAAAATGTGTTAATAAATTCTCTTTCATAAAGCCATGCTGACTCTACTTGATTAGATTGAGATATCCCTAATAATTGATTTCAATGTTCTTCCAACAGAAGATCTTAGACTAATTGACCTGTGGTTGCCCACTTTTTGTCTCCCTTTTTGAATGGCGATGTCACATTGGCAGTTTTCTAATCCTTTGATACTTCTTCCACAATCCAAGGATAATGTCTCCATTATTTCAATAGCTGCTACTTTTAGGATTCAGGGCAAGGGAACTTATCTGCCTTGAACCCCATTAGTTTGTCTATTAATATTTTTTCTGGTGATTTTGAAAACATTCAAATGATTTGATTTTAGTGTATAGCTTGTGGCTGCAGGTTTCAGGGGCTCTCCACATACAGAAACCCTCAAGTCCCTTTGTTTTGCAGATCTCTGTAGTTTTTTGCCATTTATGTGATATAGTTCTTTTGTTCTCCCTTCCAAATTGAACAACTTTATCCACATTTATATTCCATTTGCAAACTGAACAATTAACAATCCTAAGATCAGATATTGAATATTATCGACAGTTGGGGTGAGACCTGTGGGATTCTAAACAATCAGTAAACTCTGCTGGAAATTGCTTCTCTTGACACTGGTTGTGTTCTCTACCATGGAATTTCAAAATTTACTGAACAGCAAAGTCTTTTCCATGTCCTGGAATAACACTGTGTTCTTTAAGATTTGGAGGATACTTTCTGATACTTACAGCAAGGTTGTTGGTAGTGGTACTTCCTTTTCTAAACCCTCTTTCGAGTGGAAGAGCAGGTTATTGTCCAGTTGCTATGAGATGGAGTGGGATGACCTTATCCGAGGCCTTTCCCAGACAGCTCAGCAGACTCAGGTTGGTAACAGCGAGAATCTTTGTCTGGTATGCGCAATATGATTCGTAACTCCCATTTGCTCCCAACAATTTGGTGAATACCTCAGCTGTCTTTGTTTCCCCAGGTGCTTTCCTGATTGTACATATGGTGGTAGCAGCCTCTCCTGGAGCTCCCTCGCAAAGGCTGCAATACAGCAGTAGCAATTACCTAGGCTGAGAGGTGGTGTTTGGTTACAGTCAGTCATCCCTTCAGGTTCCCTTGAAGCAATTATGGTTATGTTGGATGAAATGGTATACTAGCTTCTCCCAGCAATGATTGCATTCCTTGTGATTTGGCTTGATGTGACAATGTGATCTTGGAAAAATGAGCTTTCACCAATCCTGTCTCTCTGTTGTACAATTAAAGTTATGGAGTGTTGTTTCCATTTTGGCTGTGTCTGGTCATGTTGGAAACACATGAATTCCTTTGTTCACTGTTCTAGAAAAGCTTCCACTGCTTTTGGGTTTTGAGGAGTTGTCAGCTTCTAATACACCCATCCCATTTTAGCATGAGTTAGGTAACTTGGGTAAAACATTATGGAGAATATGAAGGGGCAAAGAGATTTCAAGAGGGGGAGAAAAAAGGGCAATTCAACTTTCTGTAACATTTTTCGTGGCTAAAAATGAGTCTTACAACGAGTGCTCGGGATGGAGAAATACCTTTATTGCACATTAAAAATATTGAGTTTGTCATTGGAAACAATTGTCACAAAATATAAAACATTTTCTGGTGTAAACCATTTTGAAACATGATTACTTTGAATACTGTAACTGCAGCTGTAGAAAGTGATGCTGTGATAGATAAATTATTTGTCAAAGATCTACTCTCTCTAATTCTGTACCCCATCTTGAGGTGAAAAAGCATTGAAGGCCGTCAGTTGCTGGAATCAGGAGAACGTTGATCCACGATTATTTTAAAGTACAATCTTGAAGGAGCTGAAAGGCAAACAAAATATCTAAATCTCGAAGAGGAAATCAGAAACTGTGACTGTTTACTTGCAAGTGTACGGCAGGAAAGCTAACAAAACCTTAGTGGATACAAGAGGAGTCTTCTCACTTTATTAACAAAAATATTGGGTACTTTGTAGGTGTTGTATAGCTTAATTCAGGAGCTTCCAACAGGTGAACTATAAGCAGTACATTTCTATTCGTACCTCAAAAATAGAAGTTTTGATATGTCATGTGACCTGGATTGGAACCTTACTGGAATGAGCTCAGCTGAAACATTTCTTTTAAGACTACACCACATGTTCTCACTCAAATCAGTAGATTATTGAATCTAAGATACCAGGACACTTAGCACCCTGTTTATATTCAGCAAAATAAGTTAAAATCAGCGTTATCCTCGTGGACAACCACACAGACATTTTGCATCAGAGACCAATTACAAAGTTCCTGAACTGTTGACCCAGTCATGTTTAATGAATCACCAGGCTAGAAATCAAATGTGCTCCCTTGGAGACTTTAGTATTCCAAACAGCATTCCTTTTCTCAAAGGACACATAATTGTCTTGCACCCTTTTGGGCTGTCGCTCAATTTATAGCTCAAACACGTTTCAGCTAGTGAAAGAAGAACCATTACGTTTTGTTTACTGTACCTCACAAAATCAGGCGACCTGGAGATGACATGCTGAAATTCTGAGAGGTTCACGGTTCCATCTTTATCAATGTCGGATTCTTCCAAAATCTGAATGACACAGTGAGTACATGTAAAGTATTTTAAAAGTGGATTGGATATACACCCTTTACATTTTCTTGGTGTTAAAACTGGCAAAACACTCTGAACCCAGTTATCGAATACAAAAAGTATCTAAACTGGAGTTTAAAGTTTACCAATTAACCCAATATGTTTTCACCTAATGACTTTAAAAAGCTAGTATCTAAACATCACAAATATGCTCTAGGCACCAAGCAATCAATAGGCAGCTATAAACCAGTACTTGAAATGCTGTGTATCACTAGATTTAAATCTCAGAATATTGATTATTATACACATGCAAACTGTCTTTTGTCTCTAATTCTAGTGTTTGTTCTGTACCAGCTGACAGGCCTCCACCAATCATGAAGCTGGGTTGGTGACTATCTAGGCTATAGACTTGTTACATAGAGTCAAAACTGATCAGATTTTCTTTTGGAATGACAGGAACATAATCTTATAAAGGAAAATCAAATCTCCCATATAATGGAATTTACACAGCTCACCAAGACTCCAAGCACCTTCCAAACTTGTAACCTCCACCATCTAGAAGGGCAAGGGCAGCAGATACAAGTGAACACCACCACCTCCTGCAATTTCCCCTCCAACCCACACACCATCCTGACTTGAAAACATATCACCATTCCTTCGTGGTAGCTAGGTCATAGTCCTCTCTAAGGACTGCTGTGGTTTAAGAAGACAACTCACCATGCTACCTTTTCAAGGGCTTTTTGGAGTGGGCAATAAATTCTGGCCTGTCCACTGACACTCATGCTCTGTGAATGAATCAATTAAAAAAAAAACACAAACCATGGGCCTTGGAGCTATATTATAGAGTCATATAGCACAGAAACATCCTTCAGTCCAACCAGTCTATCCTGAACATAATCCCAAACTCAACTAGTTCCCCCTACCCACTCCTGGCCTATATCCCTCAAACTTTTCCTATTCATGTACTAATCAAAGTTTTGTTTAAAATGTTGTAATTGTGCCTGCATCTGTCACTTCCTCAAAGTTCATTCTACACACTACATCATGATTGGTTATTCGAGGTGATACCAAATACCCTTGACTAATTAAAATCTCTTATGGTTAGTAATAAGTTAACTAATTCAAATAAAATTAACCAACTGGTATCCTAGTCACAGTAGGCTCACTTGTTCTACTTGAAAGGTTGTCAATCTGTGACGTGAACTGTCCATCTATTCTGCCAGACTTGCTGAGCATTTTAACCATCTGCAGTATTGTACTTTTGTTGTAGTGTCACTCTTAAGCTTCTCATTGCAAGTGAGAGGATCTAACCAGGCATAACTATGGAGTACAACTAGCTATTGAAATATTCCTGCCAAAAAATTAAGTATTCTATTGTTACATGTAAAATTATGATTTTGTCAGAATGCAATTTGAAATTTCCTTAAATTAATTACTGTAAGTTGTGAAATTCCAGCTGATACTCTTGAAGCACTGAATATTTTACTTTTTCCACTTCATTGCCACAAAGTTCCTCCGTTGAAAATTAATGTTTGAGGGGCTGGAAGGAAATTATTTATTTCTCTAAACTTGTTGCTTATTATAAAACAATGTCTTCTGATTAATTTGATGGCTGTCAGTATGGGATTTCAATGCCAACAAGAAAACTAGTGACACTTGGCGACTCTAGTTGAAAGGATATACAGGCTTATTTGGACACCGTTCTAGCTTGGTTGGTGTGCTTCTTTTAATCAGTTAGATTATGACCATAGTCTGCTGTTATTCACAAGGAATGGGTGCTTGGGCTAGATACTGGACATTTGTGCACCCCTTACCCTGCCTAGAATCTATTGCTAGAAAACAAGATTCAGACTTTCGCTGAAGGAGAAAGTAAGGATCTTATGTCTCAAATGCAAATAAGTTGATAAGCCAACACCGATCCCTACTTGATGACCCTATATAGTGCTTCCTTGAGGTAACTCTTATCCAACTGCAATGCAATACTTCAAACATCCTGAGCCACAGTCAAAATTCCACCAGAAAAGATCATGAAATATTTAAACACATTACTGTTTTCTCTCCATTAATGGAAAAAAACTTTCAGAGATCAACAAGGTTACTGGCCTGCAATGTCAGAAAGAAATTGATGCATGAAGGATGATGAAACCAGACTAAATAATAAATAGAGAGTGAGCTTGATTTAAAAGCCCACTTCCACGACCTTAAGATGTAGCAAAGCACTTCACAGCTGCTTGAAACACTGAGTTCAGACACTTATTACAGGAACGTAGCTGCCAATTTTGACACAGCAAATGGATTTCTTACCTCAACATTTCTCTTTACTCCTGAACTATAAATACATTATTCTCGTGCTATTATCTAAACTGTCACTGAGCTCATTGCATTACCACCACCTACTCTAAAACTTTCCCAGGACTTTAATTCTTTTCTTCCACCTACAGCTGCAGACTTAGTGGGGAAACTATGGGAGCAAGCAAGGAGTTGTATTTCACTTGTGTCGTACTGTTCTACACTTAGCGTTATATCAAGATTCCCATTTTAAATAAAGATGTTCTTTTAAATATATTAAAGTTTGCAACTTTTCAGTAAGAGTTTCCTTACATTTTGAATCAGCTGGTTCATTTCTGCCTCTGTCAGTTGTGTATCAGATGTACCTCCTGTTAGACAATTCACCAATTTCTTCAAATCCTCCTTATCTAAGGTGCCATCATCATCAAAATCTGTAAGCAGTGTCAAAATAATAAATGTTTTAGAACTAGCATCATGTTAAGTCATTGTTACCCTTTAAACAGACCTAAAATTCTTCCATATGAAGCCAACCCTCAACTTGTGCAAATAGATGGCCTCCATTCTATATCCATGATATATTTTATGTACTTTACTCCATTTTAATCTGGGGTCAGAGGTTCCTTGCAGGGACTACAAAATCCCAAGAGTGATAAATTCTCGAAGACCTCCGTGTTGAAATAATAGGCAACCTTTTATACCTTCCCCAAATGTTCAGTTCTGCGTAGTGAGCATGCACAATGAGTGTTTGTAAGGAAGGTCATTAGGTACTATTCTTATCCAAAAGAACCATTAGATAGGGAACCTCAAAATCCTCCTAACTGGATTCTGGGTTCTAACCCAGCTAAACTTAGCTTCAAAGAAAGGTTAGATTATGAGAGGCATGAAAAGGGTGGATAGGAAGCAGCTGTTCCTCTTAGTTGAAAGAGTCAGTAACCAGAGGGCATAATTTTAAGATGAAAGACAAGAGATTGAGGGGATTTGAGGATTTATTTTCCCCACCAGGGTGGTGGGAATCTGGAATACACTGCCTGCAATATTCTTGATTGGGGATTCCAGTTGGTCCCTAAATACAGGATAAGAATTCTCCTTTTTCCTCATTCTTATTGGGAAACAGAAAGAGGAACACTGAACATTAACTTGTTCAGGAATGCTACAAACAGACAGGTCTATACATGGTGGTCCAGAGTATATGGGAAAACCAGTCTGCTAAAGTCCATAAGTGGAGTACAAGAATTAAGGCACCGGTGTATTTGCAACAGGCCATAGTATCTGCATTGTTACCCCCGGAAGATTAGACTAACCAAAAATTCTGAAAGCATAGTGTGACTTGATCTCAGGAGTTGCCGAATCACTAAAAGCACTCAGCATGTCTAAGAAATCCTCAAAAGACATACTCCCGTCCTTTTCAAGTGCAGTTGAGAACACCATACAGATTCTCTCTCTGAAGGGGTTAGCCTGTAATTGAAAGAGAAAAGTTAGTTAAAATTGTTGATGATTTTGTTACAGATCTTTGCAATTCTGATCATTCACAAGTGAGTTTTAACTGTGAATGGTAGTTAATCATCTTGCAGTAGCCATCGCAATTCTGTCTAGAACATCATGGGAGCAGCCAGCAACTGTTATACGAGAGAGCTGATGCAGTGAGTGTTCACAGATTATTCTACTATAAAGGTTGTCATGGCCAAAAGCAATCCTATCCTCACCCAGCAACATCTTCCAGGAGGTGATGAACAACAATGTTGACATTTCCTCCTCGAGCTCAGAGGACTTTTAACATGACCCATTTGCTTTAACCAATCCAGTTCTATGTTAGCACTACCTAAAACATTGCAGTGATGTTAGCACTTCGCTGAATTGTTTTCGCTGTTGAGAACAACTGGGACATAGAGATTTGTCCAGACTGATAATTGAACAAGAATCATAAAGACTACTTTGGAGGTCTTTTCATACCTTCAGTTCTGGCATCTCACAGATTCTGTCCTTTGAAACTCGTGTGTTTTGGAAGTCAACCAGATCTTTTGAAAGCAGCTCCGCAAATATTCGATAAGCACTTTGTGGATAAAAGAGTTAATGAGCATTAATATTTTAAACCTCTTTAGAATGGTTCAAAATAAGCTGCGCACATTCTTCAACCAGAACTGCAGATTACAATGTAATTTAGGAGCAGGATGCAGGTTAATGTTTAAGGTAAAGAACCAGTACTTGTGCCCAAAACTTTGACTGTTATGCTCCTCGAATGCTGCCTGATTTTTCCATACTTTTCAGCTCTTATAACATTGCCTGCTAATGGAGAGCAGGGCAATTAATGAATTAATCTTGTATTAATTGTGAAATCTTACATCAAGGACTTAAAAAATAGTGGATGTAATTGGATGCATTTTTGACAAATTTATTTGCTCCTTATAAACCCTACTCTGACCAGTAGCTCAGCAATTTCAGATTGCAATAACCTCTTGTTTTCACAACTCTTTCTACCGTTATTTAATCTTCCATTCTGCAGGGTTTGTTTCATTTTTTCATATTCTTGTTTAGCCATGCCATGCATTCAGTTCAGACATTAACATGTTCTAGATTATGCATTAATTCAATTAAAAGATGAAAATGAATAAGAAATTTGTCATAATCATCATGAAGTAGCTATTTATTCACAATTATCAAGCTACTGACTATATTAATCATTACTCTTTATATGTTATGCTAACTCCTTTCTAGGAACAGTTTCACAGTACCAAATTTCATCCAATATCTCACCCAAGCCATTCTTGAGAGCATCTACACATTGAATGTTGACTGCAAATTTGTGTTTTAGTTCAATATAATGCCTTTGCAGGGGCTGTTTCATTATTATTTTCAACTTTAATCAGAATAGAGGAAGCTTTACTCTGTATCTACCCCCTGTGTTGTTCTTGTTCTGGCAATGCTTGATGGAGACAGTGTTGAGGGAACTTTACTTAGTTTATTTCCAGTTTAAAAGAGTCAAGTGGGCTTTAATTTCAGTTAAAAAAAAGAGTAGAGGCAGCTTTACTTTGTATTTAACCCACATTCCTGTGCATGATACAACTGAACGAGAGATATAGGTTTATGCAAGTGTTTGATGGGGACAGTGTTGGGGCGTTTTACTTACACTTTCCTTTCAGATTAAAAGAGTAGGCATTGAGTATTGATGACTAGTTGACTGCAGAGGCTTCACATCAAGTCTATTGCTCTCCCTGTATAGTTACACAGTATATACAACAAATAGATGCAAGACATCTGGATGTTTCTTATCAGAGAATCAAATGATCAATTCCAGTGTCAAAGCTGCCACATTTGATAAGATCAGCATAATCCAAGGATTGAATATTTACTGTTACTGATCTAGAACAGTCATTGCCAGAGTGGAAAGTATACTTGACAATAAGCTAGAACCACAGCACTCCAGTGGATGCTGGATGTCACATCAAACAATGGTGAATTGAGGAACATTTCCATTACTCTACAGAGACCATGAAACAAAATATAAAATCCTCCACTTACTGCAGAATGTCTTGCTTTGTTAAAAATGTCAGTTCCTAAAACAAAAACAAATCACATTTAAGCACTGGTGCTGGCACATCCCTGTCAGCTGTTATAGTATGTTCAGGCAAGTCAAGCTGTTTATGATCCAACCACTGACGAAGAATGGATGTCTGGGCCTTTATTTCATTCAGGAGATTAAAAAACAAAATATATCCTCCATGTTTCTTATAGTTCACTTAATTATCACAGAAAATGCTAGAAATATTCAGCAGGTCAGGCAATATCTCTGAAGAGGGAAACAGGTAAACTTTCAAGTCAATGACTTTTCATTAGAACATCCCTAAGAAGCTGATTTGTTTTCACTCTCCACACACACTGCCTGACCGGTTGAGTATTCACAATATTTTCTGTTTAGATTTCAGATTTCCAGCAGCCCCAATAATTTACAATTTGTTATCAGTTTGGTTCATTCGACCTTCTCTAGGATCAAGCCATACTTCAAGGCTGACTCTCCTGTCCATCAAAGCTATTGCATCAATAATGCAGACTGTTAGGCTTCATTTTAAATTGCTACAGAACTTTAACGAAGGTGAATAGCTCTAATAACCTTGGAGAAAGTGGGGACTGCAGATGCTGGAGAGTTCCAAGTCGAAAAGTGCTGCACATTGTCAACATTGCCAGCTAATGGAGAGCAGGGCAATTAATGAATTAATCTTGTATTAAATATGAAATTTTACCGTGTACAGCTGGTTTCCAAATTTACATCAGGGACTTCAAAAATAGTGGATGTACTTGGATGCATTTTTGATGTGTTTTTTTTTGCTCCTTATAAACCCTGCTCTGGCCAGTACCTCAGCAGTTTCAGACTACAATAATCTCTTGTTTTCCTAACTGTTTCTACCATTACTTAATCTTCCATTCTGCAGGGTTTGTTTTGCCTTTTCATATTCTTGTTTAGCCATGCCACATCCTTACATTTAATTCAGACATTAAAATGTTCTTTTCCTGTTGCTGCAAAGTCTCATTCCCTTGGCTAAGTCAATAATATTAGAAACCAATATGTTTAGTTCATAAAGTTTAAAAAAAAGTGCTGAAGAAAGTCAGCAGCAGTATCTGTGGTAGGAGAAACACTGCTAATGTTTTGAGCTCAATGACATTTCTTTGGACTTTGTTTTTATTTCTATCTCCAGCATCAGCATTTGTTTGTTTTTAGGTTCTTTTCATAAATGGGTTTGAGACAATACTGCAATTAAAGCAACAGTAATCATCCAGACCAACTTACGAATTATTGAAAGAGTTACAATAAATATTTTGGGTTTAAATTTATTCGAAATACTTAGAAATTAAAGTTTAACTTATCTATGCTAGGCTCCATGTGGGGACAGATTCTCCCAAGAAGAGTTTTTTTTGTTAAAGTTGCATTTTATTTTCTCACCTGATATTCAGAAAGTTGCTCTTTTGAGAGGTGACTGGCAGACCCCCCCATGTTCCAAATTTGACCTGGATGACTTTGATTTCTGGATCGTTTGAAAAACACACACAGTGGTATCAGCAGTCCTTCTGAAACTTTGTCACTTTTACTTAAGTTGGACCTGAAAGGAAAAACAGGTTAAAATGTGTATGAAGATCTTAAGAACTGGCTGTTGAGAAATGGATGAGTAACTTTATCAGGTGGAGGGAAGTGAACAATAACAGGTAAAAGTGGAGCTAGGGTTACTGATTCGAGTTGTATGTAGTTACTGGCTTTAAAGTAACTGCAGAGAACACTTTTGAAAGAAATTGAACAGATGAAAACTGCTAAATAATATAAAAATAATCATTTGATGAAATACAAGAAGTATTAACAAACCAGTGACCATGTTTCACAAAAGTCCTCTCTGCTTCACACACAGTTACATAATGTAGTTACTGTCTCAAAATGAACAAATAAGCCCAGAGAAATGAGACATTTCTTAATATCATTCTGGTGGATTTGATTGAGCAGAATGTTGTCTGGCACCCTGGAGGATGCTCATTTTAACTTCTGAGCCAAGGGGCTGATTGTGTTCAAGCATGGGTCTTACTAAACATGAGCAACATTTCCCTTGTGGTCTAGATTCAGCACTTGCTGGGTCTGGGTTCACTTCCTGGTCAAGGGATGAGAATTTACTGTTCTAAACATCTCTGGTGGTGCGGTAATAGTTCCCTACCTGTCCTGGGACAGAAAGTTTTGGTTCAAGTCCCACCTCCTTCAGAGCTATATAATAACATCTCCGAACAGGTTAAATAGAAAATATCGAAAATGCCAACATTAAACCTCCAAAATGTAAGGAGATAAAGTGATGGCAGAAAGTCATGAAAATGAGAGATAGTTGCAGTCTGAAGTCAGTGGTCAGAACAGGGTTCCTTTCTTGATTCCCTACATTAATGTTAGTTGTACAACCAACAAAGAAAAAACAAAAATCAGTGGTGATCAAGGGAATTTGAAAACATGGAGAAATTGTGATCAAATGGAGGCACAGCAAATGTCATATTATGTAAGCCAGTTATTGAATGATTTTTTTTGTTGTCATATGAACCAAAATGTAGTGAAAAGTGTTTTGCATGCTATAGTGGCAGATCATACCATACAACGTGCATCAGGATAGCAGAACAGAGTGCAGAATACAGTAGAGGAGGTGCAGAGAGAGAGAGAGATCAACATTAACATTTGAGAGGTCTGTTCAGAAATGTGAATACAACAGGGAAGAAGCTGTTCCTGAATCTGTTTGTACTTGTATTTAAACTTTTATAACTTGCCCAAAAGAAGAGGGTGGAAGAAAATATTAGCTGGGTGGGAAGGGTCTTTGATTATGATGGTTGCTTTTCTGAGGCAGAGGCAAGTATAGATAAAGTAAATGGGTGGAAAGCTGGTTTGAGAGATGTTCACGACTCTCTGTAGTTTCTTGCGGTCTTTGGAAAAGCAGTTGCTACACCGCGTTGTGGTGCATCTATTAAAATCGGGAAAAGTCCTTATGGACATGCTGAATTTCCTTAGCCTGAGAAAGTAGAGGCGTTGTTCTGCTTTCTTAACCATTGCATTGACATGGGTGGACCAGGACAGAATGTTGGTGATCATCACTCTCAGGAACCTGATACTCTCAACCATCTCCACCTCAGCACCATTGATACAGGGGCGTACCCTTCACTCTGTTTCCTGAAGTCAGTGAGCAACTCCTTCATTTTACTGATGTTGGCTTTACACCATGCTGCTAAGCACTATATCTTACTCTGTCTCATCGTTGTTTGAGATCCAACCTACAATGGTGGTATTGTCAGCGAACTTATAAATGGATTTGGGGCAGAATTTGGCCACACAGTTGAGTGTGTGTAAGGGGTTTAGTAAGGGGCTGAGTTCACAGCCTTGCAGGGCACCAGTGTTGAGGATTATGGTGGAGGTGGTGGTGTTGCCTATTCTTATTGATTGCAGTTTGTGGGTCAGGAAGTCGAGGATCCAATTACAGGAGGTCTCAAAGTTTACAGGTGAGTTTGTTTGAAGTTATGGTAATAAATGCAGAAATCAATAGGCAGGAGCCTGATGTAGTACCCTTACTATCCAGATGATCCAGGGATGAGTGTAGGGCCAGGGATCTGCCATGGACCAGTTGCGCCGGTAGGTGAATTGCAAGGGATCAAAGCAGACTGGGAAACTGGAGATGATGTGAGCCATATCCAACCTCTCAAAGCACTTCACAATTATGGAAGTCAGAGCACCAGGCAGCAGTAATTGAGGCACACTGCATGATTTTCTGTTGGCACTTGGATGACTGTGGTCTTCTTGACACAGGTAAAGACTTCAGATTGTCATAAGGAGAGATTAGAGATGTTTGCAAGTACTCCCACAAGCTGGCCACACAGGATTGGACTGCATAGCCGGGGACTTCATTTGGGCCAGTCGCTTTCAGTGGGTTCACTCTCAAGGAGGCCAATCTAATGACTGCAGTGGTACAGGCGTATCTGAGGTTGTTGGGATAGGTACCATCGTTCCACTGCCTTTTGGTTCAAACTGAGTGTAGAATGAAAGAGCTTGGCGGGTAGGGATGTACTGTTGCCTGCAATTCTGTTCGACTTTGCTTTATAGCCTGTTATGTTGTGCCATTTACACAGAGGAATTAAGGATAATTCCCTCTTTAGGATCTCCTGGTATTTCATCCTGAAACATTAACTGGAAACGGCAGTGAGGGAAAACAAGACCGATGAGCCATAGCTCCTGACTACCAACCATTACGCTTTATACATACCTTCATACATTATAAATTAGATCATGATGGTTTGGTTTCTTGTTACAAAGACTACAATGTAATGGAGTGTAACCAATACTCATTCTTCTGATAATGGAACATAATGCTTGCACTGTGCTAAGTGGTTTTAGTCAGAGTTCTGACGATAACATTAGGTTCAATGTCCCAAATGATGCTGAGGTCCCAGTCTTCTTTTGAATTATTACTAACTTTTACTTCCTGAAGTGAAACTTTATAAGGTGTGTAGGAGCAGAGCTCCTCCTGGCAAAAATCTTACTGAGATTGGCTCCACACAGCTTTTGAGTTGCCTGCTGTTGTATGTGACTGTCTCACGGTGATCAAGGACTTGGTGACATGGTGCACAGACAACAATCTCTCCCTCAATGTCAGCAAAACTAAAGAGAAAGTCATTCACTTCAGGAAGCAAGGAGGATACACCTCTATCTACATCGAACGAGCTGAGGTGGAGAAGGTCGAAAGCATCAAGTTCCTAAGAATGAAAATTACCAACAACCTGTCCTGGACCACTCACATTAATACAGCAGACAAGAAGGCACAACAACGCCTCTTCCTCAGGATGTTAAGGAAATTCAGCACATCCATTAAGACCTCACCAACTCATTCAGATGCTTCATAGAAAGCATACTATCTGAGTGCATAATGGTGTGGTACAGCAACTGCTCTGCCCAGGACCATAAGAAACTACAAAAGGTTGTTCACACAGCCCAGACCATCATGGAAACCAACCTCCCATCCATAGACAGTTCTTGTTGCCACAGAAAGGCAGCCAACGTCAAAGACCTTTCCCACCCAGATTAATCTATTCCAACCTCTTCTGTGAGGCACAAGATCCAAAAACTTAAACATGTACCAACAG
The DNA here is from genome assembly GCF_047496795.1 of Chiloscyllium punctatum. Classification (NCBI taxonomy): domain Eukaryota; kingdom Metazoa; phylum Chordata; class Chondrichthyes; order Orectolobiformes; family Hemiscylliidae; genus Chiloscyllium; species Chiloscyllium punctatum. Next base: position 6,253,926 of record NC_092771.1, on the reverse strand, counting down.
GTTCAAGAACAGCTTGTTCCCCACTGTTATTAGACTTCTGAATTGAACTTTCAAATTTCAAATCTAATGTTGAGCTTGCTTTATGTGCACTTTCTCTGTGGCTGTAGGTCTTTATTCTTCACTCTTCAATCACCCTACCATCTTTTGTGTCCTTGAGTGTTATGATCTGTTTGTACTGCAGACAAAACAAAACTTTTCACTGTAGCTAGGTATATGTGACAAAAATCAAATCAAATCAAATCAAATCTAGTAATTGCACCTATATCCTGCCTGTTAACCAAAGACAGACTTTGTTGTGTGTTTTCTTTTTAATTTGCTAAACTCAATTCCTAGCTATAGGAATTCTTATTCTCTAAATATATAAGGAATGAGTGTCCAGTAAACAGCCATCACAAGATGTGACTAACAAGTGCCTGATTCAAATAAAAGTTCCAGTGCCTTTTAAAAAAGAAATCAATCAATCCTTCAAGCTCAAGTCCACAAAATGTGAAGTATATGAACAAAACTATCTTGAAGTAATCCAGTAGAGAACTCTCTTCTCACCACATTATTTATTAAGCTTTGGTCCTTATTGCTATCAACAGTTGTTTTATTAGTGACAAGATCATTATGCTACTTCAGCTCATCCAGAGAATCCTCCACAGCAATTGCCACGCTCCTAAATCAGTTTTGGGCTTTTTCCCTGCATGATCTTACCTAGAAATCCATCCTTATTAGTCAATCATCTTGGATGTGAGAAATTTTCTCTGGCAAATTTCAATCTCAGTTGTTCTGGAGATATGGTACATGTTTGAGGGCAGTTTCTTTGAACTGTCTCCTCATTATTCAGGGTCTGGGTAAGAATACTCAACCATGAATAACTTGGAGAAGTTCCACAAATGTTAGCCACACCAAAGAAACACAATTAGGAGCCTTACAGCAGTAGCAGGCATTGAACTATTAACTGGAAGTAGTTTTAAACACTCGAGTGATGCCAGTTACTGAGTTAAGGGACATGTTCTCAGCTACAAAGAATGTTTAAAGTTTGAACTCTACTGCTTAGAGATTTTAATTACCTTTTTCACTGAGAACTACCCAGGGAGGGAGTGCGAAAGCCGACAGGAATTAAAAATTTAATATTATACGGCAACACAGCTCGGGTTAGCTGACAGGCTGCAGGTTGGATTATTGGAAGACCGATTAATGTATTTCCTGAGATTAAAACATTGGGTGTTAACTTGCTGGATGTTAGCACAGAACTTCAAATAAGAAAATAAACAGCAGGAAAATGACACAACCCAACAAAGGGGCGTTACGTTTAAAACCACAATTTGTACACAGCACATCACATTGTCAAAGAAAGCAACAATTTTCCCACAGGGGAATACAAGTGCCCAGGTGTTACAAAACACCTGGAATGGCTCACAGCGCCGGGGACCCAGTTTCGATTGTACCCTCAGGCGACTGTCCGTGCGGAGTTCACACATTCACCCCGTGTCTCGGGTGGGTTAGCTCCCACAGTCCAAAGATGTGCAGGTTGGGTAGACTGGCCATGCTAAGTTGCTCACAGTGCTCAGGGATGTGCAGGTTGGGTGAATGATCCATATGGAATACACGGTTACTGGGATAGGGTGGGGGTGTCAGCCTGGGTGGGATGCCCTTCGGAGGGTTGGTGTGGACTGGATGAGCCGAATGGCCATGCTGTAGGAATTCTATGAAAACCTTTGTACATATTTACGGCAATTAGGAATTTTTTAAAAAAGGTAAACTTACCTCGAGAGAAAGATGCTGGCACAAGGTGACAAGCGAAATGATCAGAAGTTAAAACTGGAGGAACTAAATTCAGCCGAGGCCAGGGCTGAACAGGACCTTAACTATCCCAAACATTAAAGTTAACCAAATCATACTAATGTTGGTTTGCAAATATCCGTACGGGAAACATTCTCTCAAAAGATAGACGTGGCTTGTAATCGAACAGAAAACGCAGGGAAAGTGAGTCACTTCCAACAAGCTTCCCCTCTGCAGTTAGGATTGGGACTTCGCCCGAGTGAGTAACTCGCTCCTCCCTCAGGGTGCGGTTAGTAACTGGAACAGGCGAAAGCTTGAGAAGCCTCATTTCTCTCGGTATGTGTGGGCTACTGGTTATAGTCTCCCTAACAAAACAAAAAGGATTATAACTAACGTAGCGCTTTCCATAAAGTAGACTCCCTGCCACAAGCTGGGACTCCCCGGCAGCAAAAGAGGCTGAGGGGTGGCATAGATAAGGTAGAAAACCAACAGCTTTAACCCAGGCTGGGGGAATCTAAAACTAGAGGGCATATGGTTAATGTGAGAGGGGAGAGAGTTCAGAGGGGCATTTTGCTTCCCCATAGACAGGGTGATGAGTATCTGGAAAAGGCTGCCAGAGCTAGAGGTGGAGGCGAATAAAATTTCGTTTTTAGACATTTAGACACGGGATAGGTATGGAGGGCTGTGGACCAAATGCAGGGAAATGGGAGTAGACTCATTGTGAAACCTAGACAGCACGAGCAAGTTGGGTTGAAGGGCCTGTTTCCCTGCATTCAGTAAGTCCTAACTGTTTTATTCCCAATAAGTTTTCCATTAACTTGAAATTACATATCTAAATCAATAGCTTGAATATCTTAGTACATAGATAGAGGGCATATACGAATAGTCATACAGCACAGAAACAGACATCTTGGTCCAACCAGTCCATGCTGATCACAATCCTAAAGGAATCGCACCTGCCTGTGCTTGGCCCAAATCCTTCCAAACATTTCTTATTCATGAACTTATCTAGATGTCTTTTACACATTGTAACTGTACCCACATCCACCACTTCCCCAGAAGTTCATTCCATGCATGAACCACTCTATGTTAAAAATTACCCATGTCTTTTTTCAATCTTTCTCCTCTCATCTTAAAAATATGCCCGCTAGACTTGAAATCCTCCATCCTATGTGAAAGATACCTGCCAGTCACTTTATCTATACCCTGTGATTTTATAAACCTCTATAATGTCAAGAGTCAACATGTTGACAGGGTCTGAAGAAACATGGGGTAACTATCAATATCTAAAAGAAAAGGACATTAAATATTAGATTTGCTCAAGGATATGTGTTGTGCTGATTGCAAAACCCAAATACTCCCAACAGTTAAACCACAGAAGAGGAAATCTATTGAAATGAAAACCTATATGGGCACTGTGTTAATGTCACTGGACTAATAACCACTTTGAGGACATGTATTTAAATTCCAGAATGGAAAACTAGTCTCCATAACAGTAACCAAGAATAACTGTTGATTGTGGGTTAAAAAAATCCATCTAATTCACTAATTTCTTTAGGGAAGGAAATCTGCCACCCTTATCTGGCCTGCCTACATGTGGCTCCAGACCCCCAGCAAATCCCAAGTGGTTGACTCAACTAGTTTCTGAATGGACCTATTAAGTCATTTAGTTCAAGAAAATATTAGCCTTGCGAGTGACACTCACATTCCAAAAGATTTTTTAAAAACTTCTTAAAATTCTGCTGATAATGGTTCAACTTCAGAAAAGACAACAATTGCTGCCTTTGAATTTAAAGAAATGTAATAATGGGCTCATGTGGCTGCAGTAAACGGGTGTAAACAATCTCCACATAAATTTCTTTTAACTCAATTCGTGACATGAGCCTTTTGCCACTGCTTAAACAGTTTCATCAATCCTGATTTTTCTCTCAAGTCTCAATTTTCATGGCATCTTCAATTGTTTCTCATTGTTGAATCTGCTACGACACTGTTTCAAATGAAAATTATTTCTGTATCACCTTTTTGTTTGTTCCAAATCTCAGTCTAACAATGAAGAATGTATAAATCTCTCTCTCCTTTGCTACTTCTGCAGCTATGATGTGTCCTTAATAACTGTTCTGTACTTTAACCTGTTATATGTTATAGAACTGATCCAGTCATTACCATTCACCTTGTCTCAGTTCTCAATCCATCCACTTACATTCCAACTGGAAGACTTCAAATGAAGTAACTATAATCAACCATGGGCTGCTTTGGTTAGTTTGTGTCCTATCACAGAGGTTTTCCTGTCAGTTCCATTCTGACCTTCGTCCTGGCAGAACTGTGACTTGAGCATAAACCTCTAGATTGACCATTCGACGCAGTACCAAGGGTTGCATCTTTGGATATGTTAGTCTGAATACCACATTCACCTTCTCAGGTGGATGTATAAAATTCCACAGTATTAGTTTGAAGGTGAAGATGAAATTTCTCCCCACTGTCCTGGTCAAAAGTCCTTATCCCAATCATAAAATGATAGGATCTGTACAGTGTGGAAGTAGGCCATTCAGCCCATTGAGTCCACACCAACCTTCTGAAGAGCATCTCACCCAGACCCCCCACCCTATCCGTGTAACTCTGCATTTCTCATGACTAACTCACTCAACTACTCTGCACGTCCCTGGGCAGTTTGGGGAAAATTTAGTGTGGCCAATCCACCTAACGTGCATATCTTTGGACTGTGGGAGGAAACCCACACCGACGTGTGGAGAATGTCTTTGTGAAGTTTGCACAGTTGTCCGAGGGTGGAATTGAACCCAGGTTTGAGGTGCTCATCAATGAGCCACCACGTCACCCAATTAACATCGCACAAATAAATTATCATGCTACTGTCTCTCCTACATTAAAACTCTTTGGAAAGCACTTTGGAATGTCCTGTTGCCATGAAAGACACGAAAGAAACACATTCTGTTGTACTTGTCCTGACCTATTACAAATACATTGAAGATTTGCTGGACTACCAACCCTCTGTAAAACTGAGCTCTGAGCTCCTGGCACCAAACTCTCACCAGAATCAGACTGAGCTTATTCATTTTGAACTCCCGTTAAAATTATAGAATGAAAGTTCTCATCAGTTCTTGGCTGTAACTTCAATCCAAAATTCCCATCAGTGCCAATTTATGAATTTAGCAAACTTCCTCCTTTAAAAGCTCACACGTTTTTCCTTTCACCAATAATGAAACACAAGCAGCTATTTATTATTGCTGTGTATGAGGAAACAATGCAGTACTGAACTGTGGAAGCATTGTAAAGTAATAAACAAACAAATGTTGACCTGCTATCAGTTCTGCTCACTGGCTTTTTATGCAAATTATAGCTGTACTATTGAAATCTCAGCAATCATCCACTTAACTCTTGCAAACTCTTTCAAATTACAACAGAATGTAGGACTCCTGGAACAAAGTCAATAAAATAATTTTACTAAAACTATGACTAACCGCATTCAAATCTGAACTCTATATCAGTGTTTTGTCATGCATTGGGCTTCCTGGGTGACCAGTTACTCAAAACCAGAAGGGGATTCACAAATAATATGACAATAATTTCATTTTCAATTCCCATGTTTCCTTTTCACTAATGACATTGTCAAAATATTATGATATTAAGCCTGTGTTCTAAATCCTATTCCCTGAAAGACTCAGGCTTGAGTCTTCTTGAGTTTTCTTAAGAAATGAATGTTAAGAAAAACATACAAGTTATGAGTTGGTCACTTGGCCCCTTTAACCTACTTCACCACTCAATAACAGCATGGCTGATTTGATTATCCACATATCCACCTACCCCTGATAACCACCTTTCATCCTGTTACTACGCAAGAATCTATCCACCTCTATTTTAAAAGTATCAAAAAGATTCTAGTTATGCAATTTTCTGAGGAAGAATGTTCCAATGACTCATGACTGTCAGAGGGGGAATAAAAAGTACCTCATCTCTGACTCTGACACTGTATTTTTAAACAGTCGCTTAAAGTTCTAGATTCTCTCATTAGAGACGTTCATTCTACATCCATCCTGTTAAGACTCTTTATATAAATGATCTTGTATGTTTCAGTTCAAGGTGCCTCTTACTCTTCTAATCTCCAATGGATACAAGGCCAGCATGACCAAACTTTCCTCATAAGATAACCTGACCATTCCAGGTAGTCTAGAGAGGTAGGAAGGTATGTTGTGAAAACATAAGGAAGTTAGACATAGACATAGAACATTACAGTGCAGTATAGGCCCTTCAGCCCTCAATGGTGTGCTGACCTATGGAACCAATCTGAAGCCAATCCATCCTACACTATTCCATTTTCATCCATATGTTTATCCAATGACTATTTAAATGCCCTTAAGGTTGGTGAGTCTACTACCATTGCAGGCAGTGCATTCCACACCCCTATTACTCCGAGTAAAGAACCTACTTCTGACATCTGTCCCATATATATCACCCCTCAATTTAAAGCTATACTCCCTTGTGCTAGCTATCACCATCTGAGGAGAAAGGATCTCACTGTTGCTTTTTGGAACTGTGAGGGGGAAAATTCAAGACTGAGTGACACTGACAATCTACTCAATTAAGAAAATTCTACCTGACAATAGCTCTTTGATTGGCAGAGCTGCAGTGTTAGAAAAGCAGTAAGAGAGAAAATTTGAGACCCTATAACCTAAAAGCATTTCTCTCTCTGTGTAGGAAAGCAGCATAAGAACCAAGAAAGCTGAAAATGAATCATTCTAAGAAGACCCAGCATTGAATCAAAGAGAGACTATTACAGACAAACAACTGCATGTCATCAGTGCTGAAAATCAAAAAAAAGACAATCTCAATTGTTATGGACCAGGCCAGAAGCCTCAAAATATTTAAGAAGGATGCCTAGACCCTAATGTTTTCATTGCAGATGGATATAGGCAGGTTGAGTGAATGCATAAAAATCTGACAGGCAGAGAGTACAAGGTGGGGAAAGGAGAAAATGCTCACTTTTTAATTCTTTCTGTCAAAAGCAGAAGGATCTAGACAGGTTGGGAGAGTGGTCCAGGAAATGGCTGATGGAATTTAACGTGAGCAAGTGCGAGGTCTTGCACTTTGGCAAAAAGAATATAGGAATGGACTACTTTCTAAATGGTGAGAAACTTAATAAAGCCAAAGCACAAAGGGATCTGGGAGTGCTAGTCGAGGATTCTCTAAAGGTAAACATGCAGGTTGAGTCTGTGATTAAGAAAGCGAATGCAATGTTGTCTCTTATCTCAAGAGGGTTGGAATATAAAAGCAGAGATGTACTACTAAGACTTTATAAAGCTCTGGTTAGGCCCCATTTGGAGTACTGTGTCCAGTTTTGGTCCCCACACCTCAGGAAGGACATACTGGCACTGGAACGTGTCCAGCGGAGATTCACACGGATGATCCCTGGAATGACAGGTCTAGCATATGAGGAACGGCTGAGGATACTGGGATTGTATTCGTTGGAGTTTAGAAGATTAAGGGGAGATCTAATAGAGACGTACAAAATAATACATGGCTTTGAAAAGGTGGATGCTAGAAAATTGTTTCTGTTAGGCGAGGAGACTAGGACCCGTGGACACAGCCTTAGAATTAGAGGGGGTCATTTCAGAACGGAAATGCGGAGACATTTCTTCAGCCAGAGAGTGGTGGGCCTGTGGAATTCATTGCCACGGAGTGCAGTGGAAGCCGGGACGCTAAATGTCTTCAAGGCCGAGATTGATAGGTTCTTGTTGTCTAGAGGAATGAAGGGCTACGGGGAGAACGCTGGCAAGTGGAGCTGAAATGCGCATCAGCCATGATTGAATGGCGGAGTGGACTCGATGGGCCGAATGGCCTTACTTCCACTCCTATGTCTTATGGTCTTATGGTCTTATTACTTAAACAGACAATGCAGAACTGAGAAATGCAGAGAGATTTAGAGGTTATGTTATATGAGTCACAAAAGGTTAGTGAACCAATACAACATGTATCAAGGATATTGTTTTCTAACACAAGAGGAATTGAACATAAAGGGAAGAATATTACTGCTCCAGTTATACAGGACATTAGTGAGACCATATCTTCAAAATTGGTTGCAGTTTTGTCTCCTTATTTAGCGATGTAAATATATTAGGGAAGGTATACAAGATTGATACCTGAAATCACTAGGTTTTCTCATGAGGAACAGTTGGACAGACCAGGCTTGTTTCCACAAGAGTTTCGTAGAACGAGGGGTGACTTGGTTGAATGGTTGAATAGTCTTGACAAGGTAGACGTGGAAAGGACGTTTCCTTGTGTGGGTCAGTCCAGAGTTAGGGAGCATCATTTTAAAACTGGGGGTCACCATCTCAGGACAGCAGTGAGAAGAATCATCTTCTCAGTATCTCCCCTGTCTAGACATTTCAGAATAACTCATTCTAATTCCACGAGTGCTCAATCTTTCAGAACGCAATCCCTTTCTTTCCAAGGACTGACCTTGTGAACCCTCTCTGGACCACATCCAGTGTAACTAACAGACTGTGAATCAACTTTCCCTTGGTCACAGATTCCCTCATTGGCGTTGGGGAGAGAGGAAAGGTTTTGGGTGGAATTGAAAAGACGGAGGGGAGGGGTGGGGGAAGAAATTGAGAAAGAGTGTTCTGTCCCAAAGAAAATATCCAGTCTGTCTTGAGTCAAACTCCTCCGAGGTGGTTCAGTTGGAAAATGCGGAGTTGGGCAGACGGATCAGGAGAAGCTCGCGAGTAGCAAACAATAACGCAGCCACTGACTTCCAAATGTCCACTTACTTTATGGGTTTCTCAGCCAAACCTCCTCCCACAAAAAAAAACTGTTGTCTCTCTCCTTCCCCACTCCCCCCCAAATAAACTTTACAGCAATGTCAAAGTAGGAAATAAATATTGTTCTTTTTAAGACTCTGTTCCAGCACTAGTCTCAGACTTGCTTCTCTCTCTCTCTAGGTTGCTCTTTTGCTCAGAGTCACCGGGTTACCTGCTAGGATTCCCCCCAGCACTGCGTCGCTCCGTTCGGTCTTGGAAAGCAGGAGGGACCGTTCCTTTTCAGAGGGAATCCCGGGGCTGGGAAGCAGCGGCTCAGAGCCCGACAGAGAGAGGGATGGGAGCGGGAGGAAACTAGAATTACTCAAAAGGGAAAGTAAAGTCCAACATTTAAAATAGAACCGAGTTTCAAAACTTTACTGACCTGAGAACAACTTAACGCGGAAGTTGGGGAGAGATTCCAGAAAGGGGCGCCGCAGAGCCACCTATTGTTGCAGTTCCTCAAGAGCAGCATGAGACCATTCGGGCCATCGAGTCTGCTCCTGGTTCACATGTTTCTCAACCCCACGGGGGACTAAAAGATTGTTGTTTAGAAAGTTACATATCTCAATAGGAATAAAACAATTAAAATAGCGACGTTTATTGGGAAACAACATTATAACAGAGCCAACTAGACCGTCGGCTCGGAAATAGGGAGGACTAGGGATCTGGGAGTGTTAGTTGAGGATTCTCTAAAGGTAAACATGCAGGTTGAGTCCATAATTAGGAAAGCGAATGCAATGTTGTCATTTATCTCAAGAGGGTTGGAATATAAAAGCACCGTTGTGCTACTGAGACTTTATAAAGCTCTGGTTAGGCCCCATTTGGAGTACTGTGTCCAGTTTTGGTCCCCACACCTCAGGAAGGACATACTGGCACTGGAGCGTGTCCAGCGGAGATTCACACGGATGATCCCTGGAATGGTGGGTCTAACATATGAGGAACGGCTGAGGATCCTGGGATTGTATTCATTGGAGCTTAGAAGATTAAGGGGAGATCTAATAGAAACTTACAAGATAATACATGGCTTGGAAAGGGTGGACGCTAGGAAATTGTTTCTGTTAGGCGAGGAGACTAGGACCCGTGGACACAGCCTTAGAATTAGAGGGGGTAAATTCAGAACAGAAATGCGGAGACATTTCTTCAGCCAGAGAGTGGTGGGCCTGTGGAATTCATTGCCGCAGAGTGCAGTGGAGGCTGGGACGCTAAATGTCTTCAAGGCAGAGATTGATAAATTCTTGATGTCACAAGGAATTAAGGGCTACTGGGAGAATGCGGGTAAGTGGAGTTGAAATGCCCATCAGCCATGATTGAATGGCGGAGTGGACTTGATGGGCCGAATGGCCTTACTTCCGCTCCTATGTCTTATGGACTATATACGCTGGAAAGTCAGAGTCCATGGAATATGGAGCTGTGCTTTTTCCAGTTCCACATTTTATCGATTGTTATTCCAGCTTGGCACAGCAGAAGGAATTGGAAATTCTGACACGATTTTTAATGGGGAAAAGCTAAGAAAGACAAGCCTATGTTGGCCTAAACCACAATTATTTGTATACAGGAAATTCAGATCCAATGCAGCACTTTTGAATATATAAATGCATATTGTGACGAAAGGTAGTTAATGCACATATTTTGCGACTTGGATTTTAAAATAGAGGCAGATGGATATAGGCTAGTTCTGTGAATTTTTTAATAATAAAATGGGTCAGAATGTGCTTTTGAACAGTGAGTGCATCAATTCCAAGAAAGCATTTGATTGCAGGTTAATGCATGTAATGTTTATACGGCTGAGTTTACAACAGATCAAGTGTGCCAGCATCTGAAGAGAGAAAGTAGATTTAATGCTCAGGTGGGTGACTGGACTGGGATGTTAAGTCTGCTTTCTCTTCACAGACGCTGCATGAACCTTCTACAATTCTGATGGTCTAAACATTTTCAATTCTAACAACTTGAAGATTTCTACTCAAACATTTCAGGCTTTGAAGCTCCACAAACAGAATTGCCTCTGGAGAGGGTAGGGTAACAAGCTGCCTGCTCAGCTTCCTAAACAGGAGTCCATATATTATTTGGAAATGTATCACCATAACGTTAACGAGCAGCACTTGGTAAGTAGACCACTGCACAGATATCTGTATTCAGTAATGAAGAACTACAATTCTTGATGTACACCATGTTCTTGTAATGTGCCTCCTGTAAATATGATTCACTTGCTTTTATAAATAATATTTAATAAGACATTGCAATAAAGTACAGACACCAATTCAATTCATGAAAATTATATAACATACATAAAAGTGCAATCGGTGGTACCCATCCAACCTATTCCCTACATTTTGATTAAACATTTTTCAGTAATTATCCAGTTTCCCTTAAAATTTGTGCATACTCCTTGGCCTTTTTATTTACAGTTTAAATCAAAGCTCTGTCCGTTCTTAGGCAAATGTAAGTATCTGCAGCCACTACTAGAACAAAAGCAGAGAAGCTGACCCTAGGAACCATGACAGTATTTAATGCCCAAACATCACAAACACGGATGATCTGTTTGTTTCTGGGCACTTTGTGCGCAAATCAGCAGCTGTGTTTCAAACATTATAACAATACCCACACATTTTAAAATTACTTAATTGGCAGTAAAATACTTCAAAATGTTCCAGTGTGGCAGAAGGGTCCACAGAAATGTCTTTCTTTAAAGGCCCCACCTGAGGAATGTATCCCATATTTGAACATCTTCACGTGGAACACAGGAATGTGCGGGAATTTTTATGCTAATCATCCATCTTTGTATATCCACATTACATGAACTTTATGTAATAAACACCAAACAGAAATCGATGATTTAATGGACTATGCAATTGTTCAATCACCTTTGTAAAAGAAAGTCAACATAAAGTTCCCCTGAGTTTTCCAAAAGTTAGGAAGAATGATTAATTGCTTCTGAAAACAATGGTTAATGAAGATCCTATTCTTCAGTTTGTACATCATAATTTCACTCAGAGACAGTGATGTTCCAAACTATTTTCACCCATTGGCATCTTCAATCAACATTTCAGAAATGTCAGTACATGTGGCTGTCAATGCTACTGGAAATGTTTGCCTATTCACTGTCTTCCACACTCCAATGCTGATCACTTGATGAAAAATCAGAATTATCCAAGTCCTGAAAGCATCTAAATGTTTCTCAATAGTGAAGTGGGTTTGAATCTGACAAAGGCATTGCACAGAGAGGGGTCTCAAATAGAGAATTTCCCTCCTTGCCCTCTGAAGATTGTGACTTATACTGCAAATTCATCTCCCAATTTCTGGCTGTGCTTCACTGACCACTTTGAGCAGGGGTTTCAATTGTATAGTGAGGCTGCTCATCAGTGGGAGAGTAGGGTTGTTGGCCAACTCTCAATGGATGTCCAAATGCATGTCTTTCCTCAAAAGGAGTCACCCCACAGATCAAAACCTCTAACAGTGAGCTTCTGTCTTGGTAAACATTTAAGCAGCCGATTCAATTCCTGAACTCAAGTAAATTAAACATCCAGCATCTGTTTTGCTATTTAGCTTAGCTTTGTGGCACAAAGGAATTGCAGTGAGCATTTAGGAATTCAAGAAATGCTGGAATCCACTATGGTCAGCCAAGGCATTGATAACACTGTGTAGATAAAATACACTTTACTCAAGAAATCGTTCCACGACTAGCAGTTCAGAAAAGTGATTTCTGTCTTGAGGCAACTTATCTTAGGTGGTCAGTTTGGACCTATGTCCACTGGAGTTTAGAAAAATGACAGGAATTCTAACAAGTATCACAAGTTGGTCATTCAGACTCTCAAATCTTACTGAAACACACAAGATCCCAGGGACTTGACAGGGTGGATGTTGTGGGGATGATCCCTCCCCCTTAAAAGGAAAGATCAGAGAAAGAGGATCCAAATTAAAGATAAGCGATTAAGACACAGATGAGAACATTTTTTTCCTCAATTAAGGATCTGTGGAACTCTTTGTTGGAGTGATGGAGGCACAGAGTTATCGAATATGTTAAAAGGGAGATGTTGTGAAACTTGACAGGATTTAGAAAAGATTTACAAGGATGTTGCCAGGGTTGGAGGATTTGAGCTATAGGGAGAGGCTGAACAGGATGGGGCTGTTTTCCCTGGAGCATCAGAGGCTGAGAGGTGACATTATTACAGAGGTTTACAAAATTATGAGGGGCATGGATAGGGTAAATAGGCAAAGTCTTTTCCCTGGGGTGGGGGAGTCCAGAACTAGAGGGCATAGGTTTAGGGTGAGAGGGGAAAGATATAAAAGAGACCTATGGGGCAACATTTTCACTCAGAGGGTGGTACGTGAATGGAATGTGGTGCCAGAGGAAGTGGTGGAGGCTGGTACAATTGCAACATTTAAGAGGGCATTTGGATGGATATATGAATAGGAAGGGATTGGAGGGATATGGGCCGGGTGCTGGCAAGTGGGATTAGATTGGGTTAGGATATGCAGTCGGCATGGACAGGTTGGACCGAAGGGTCTGTTTCAACGCTGTACATCTCTATGACTGGAAGTAGCTACCAACTTCTGTAGACAGAGAAAGAGTTCACTTCTGAGTCAGACGGGATTTTATGTGCTGCTGATAAAGGGGGGGGGCGCGGAGGAGGAGCAGAAAATCAAACAGCTGCCATAAAACAAAGGCAAAGAGATTGCTCATGATAGTAGAGAAAACATACAGACAAGTACACATGTGATATCAGGGGTTAATAGCAGAAACTGGGTTAGCTCTGCTTTTATTACATTGAATGGTGTGCAAATGTACTTGTTCCTAGAAAGTGGGCATCTTTTCCACAGGCAATTAAGAGTTAAGCACATTGCATGGGTCTGGGATCAAGTGCAGACTAGGGGAGGTAAAGATGGCAGAGGCTCCCTCCCTAAAGTGCATGAGGGAATAAGCTGGGTTTTTAGAATAATCAAGTGATTGCGTGTCGAAGGGCTTACGCCTGAAACATCAACTCTCCTGCTCCTCATATGGTGCCTGACCTGCTCTGCTTTTCCGGCATCACACTTTTCGACTCGGACTCTCTAGCATGTGCAGTCCTCACTCTCTCCTAGTTGCATGGTTGTTAGTAATCTAGCCTTTTTATTCCTGAATCTTTAAATTGTAAGTTTGTTGCAGTGCGATTCACATCCATGTATCCAGAACATTGAGTCTCTGGAACACTAGTTCAGACATAATATCACATATCAGTACTTCGTCATTGTGACAAAAACAGAGTCAGCAAATGAGAGTTGAGGCTTTAACTGGATCTTTGGGGTTAGAAGCAGGTGCAAGGGGTTGAATGGCCTATCGCTGCTCTTGTTGGTCATCCTGGAGGAGTTGTGTTATCTCCCAGAGGAGCTGGGAGTATTCCTCCTCGGGCAGTGAGTATCGGCGGACCATTCCCAACGCCTGCTCCTCGGTCAGGCTGCTGTACTCCTGCGGGGTTTTGAGGGGCCAGTGGCCGGCCAGCTCGCACAGAGCCACGGTGAAGGCCGTAGGGTCCTTGGCCCCGAAGCAGCTGCGGCGCGGCCACAGGACGATCCGGGCGCCGTCCCGGTCCCCAGAGGAGGCTGGGCCAGGCGCCGGAGAGCCGAGCGGGCAGCCCCGGGTCAGAAAGAGGTTGTGGGCGAGGGAACGGCGGATGAGGAGGCCAGTCAGGGCGTGGAGAGTGTGGGCAGCCCGGGCCAGGCCTCCATCACCGCCGTCCGTGTAGAGGACCAGGCCGCCGGCCGGGTGCTCGGACAGCAGGTGGACGGGGAGGAATTGGGCCGAGGCCTGTGCCCCGGACTCCAGCAGAGGCCGGGTGGCCGCCCACTCCAGTTCCAGGCGCTGGCCCAGGTAGTAACCGTGAAGGTGGAGGTGGTTGACCGAGGCCTCGGCGCCCAGGCTGTTGAAACCGACCCGGAAACCGGGATCCGAGCTCAGGAAGAGAAGCTCCAGGGCCCGGAGCACCGATTCCCGGGTGAGGAGCTGCGGGAGGCGGCGGGACGGTTCAGGCAGCAGCAGGACGTGGCCCCACTCTAACGGACTGACGTTGATCACCAGCAAGGCCTCGGCCTCGGCCTCATCCACATCCCCGGCCTCTCCCAGACCCCGCCTCCGGAGGCGGAACAGCACCTCCTGGGCCGGGATGCGGGTGAAGTTGAACCGCTGCGGGTCGAAGGGCTGCCGGAGGCTGAGGATCTCCTGCGGCGGCCGGCGCTCGCGGGCCCGCTCGGGGTTCAACTGCACCACCAGGCCCCGGGGCCCCGGCAGGACGCGGCTCGGGAGGCCCCGGCGCGGCAGGCGGTAACGGAAGCAGCCGGCGGACAGCCGCTCCTCCCAGGCCGAGAGCAGAGCCGTGTCGAAGCGGGAGCCCGAGCCCGAGCCCGAGCCGCCCCAGCGGACCCCGGCCCGGATCAGATCTTCCTCCGAGTAAACAAAGACCGGGGCCTGCTCCCAGGCCGGGCCCGAGCCTCCACCCGGCTCCATGGGCGCTGCCATCTTGCTCTGACGTCATGGACACTGTCCGTTACCATGGTTTCTCGCGGCTGTTCACCGTCAAAAATTAATCGGAGAGAGAATGAAAACTGAAAATCACAGGTGATAGAAATCTGAAATAAAATTGGAATTTAAGAAAAACCATTGACAAGGATCTCCAGGAGGAACCAATCAGAAATAAAGATTATCGCAACCAATTGAATCGCGTGGTCACCACCCAATCAGAGCACCTGGGCTCTACTCCGAGCCAATAGGGGGGGGGCCGACGGTTAACAGCCAATAATAGGCGAGCTGGTGTCGCTAGGCGACCAATCGGTATTGCGGAGGCCAGCTGGCCAATAGCAAGGCGTATTCCCTGAACCAATCGGAGGTGGCGTCTAGTTGCTAGGGCGACGATGGGGCCAGAGACGAGTGCGCGGCCTGGACTGGCAGGGGAGCGCCAGGTGAGTGATAGAGGGGCAGACGGGGAGAGGGTCTCCTTCAGCCGCTTCCCCCTCACATCACCGCCGACAGTGGGAGGCCGGGGTGAGAGCCAGGGCTTTCGGACCCCGCCGCCGCCCTCATCTCCCGCTTCCAACACTTAGCAACGGGGTGGGGGTAACTTAGCAACAGCACCTGCCCCTGCCCCTGTCTGACCTGCCCCTGCCCCTGTCTGACCTGTCCCTGCCCCTGCCTGACCTGTCCCTGCCCCTGCCTGACCTGTCCCTGCCCCTGCCTGACCTGTCCCTGCCCCTGCCTGACCTGTCCCTGCCCCTGCCCCTGTCTGACCTGTCCCTGCCCCTGACCTGTCCCTGCCCCTGACCTGTCCCTGCCCCTGACCTGTCCCTGCCCCTGACCTGTCCCTGCCCCTGACCTGTCCCTGCCCCTGACCTGTCCCTGCCCCTGACCTGTCCCTGCCTGCCCTGCCCCTGTCTGACCTGTCCCTGCCCCTGACCTGTCCCTGCCCCTGACCTGTCCCTGCCCCTGACCTGTCCCTGCCTGCCCTGCCCCTGCCCCTGTCTGACCTGTCCCTGCCCCTGACCTGTCCCTGCCCCTGACCTGTCCCTGCCCCTGACCTGTCCCTGCCCCTGCCCCTGCCTGACCTGTCCCTGTCCAGCCATAAGACATTGGAGCAGAAAGTAGCCCAGTCAGCCCATCGAGTCTGTCCTGCCATCAATCATGGCTGTTAAGTTTATCAATCCCATTCTCCTGCTTTCTCTCTATAACCCTTGAAGCCCTTGACACCCAAGAACTTTGTCTATCTCAGTCTTAAATATACTCAATGACCCACCTCCACTGCTTTCTGTGGCAATGAATATCATACATTCACCACTCTCTGGCTGAAGACGTTTATCCTTTCTCAGTTCTAAAAGGTCTAATCTTATTATTCTAAGGCCATGCCCTCAGGTCCTAGTCTTTCCTACCTGTCCAGTCCCTGCATTGAACAGCAGCTCTGATAAAGAGTCATCTCGTCTGGAAACATTAGCTTGCTCTCTGTCCAGGGGTTTTGGCCAGCATCTATGTCTGGGGCCCTCCAGGGTTCCAGTGAAGTATAACCTGGAAGAGCAACATCTCATTATCTGCTTGGAGATCCCACTGCCTTCAGGACTCAATATCGAGTTCAATAATTTTAGATCCTGACCACCACCTCCCATGTCCTTTACTCACTCCCCACATCCCTGGCTCTGTCATCACATAGGCTGCTTTCATCACAGCTAACCCATTTTCACCCACTAATGGTCCCAATAAACTGTTTTTTAAGCTCTGGCTCATCAATATCCATTCCTTTGTTTGAAGTATAGAATCCCCACATGAAGGTAGAGGCTATTCAGTCCATCGTGTCTGTACCAACCCTCTGAAGAGCATCCACTTAGACATGACCACTATGCCGGTAATCCATCCAACTGCTTTCTTCTCTCTCTGGCCCCCCAACTCTACCTCTCATTTCTTTTTATCTTCATTCCACACTCATCTTCAGCATATTTCATAGTTACTGTCAATTTTGAAGGTTCACTGGACCTGAAATGGTAACTCTGCTTTCTCTCTGCATGTGCTGACAGACCGACTGAGTTCTTCCAGTAATTTCTGTTTTTGTGTGAGAGAGGGGTTTCTTTGGCCCAAACTTTCATATTTTGCCTTGCATTGTCTTGTTGGCTCCAAACCTCCTTGGAAGAAATTTCGACTGCACATATGCAAGCTGCTCACATTATAGGTCTTGACTGTTGAGTGAGCACTTGTGGAAGGCTACCCTGCTGTTCCCGTCCTCACCCATCTTTAGTCTATTTGATCAAGCTTTTGATGGCCCCTTGTTATGTTTCTTCATCAATTGGGACAAAATTAATTTTTGTTAGTCCCTATTTCCACTCCTCAATTCCAATGAAGTGCTTAGGAATGTTTCACTGCATTTAAATATCTGTGCATTCAATTGAATGGTTATTCCTATGGTATGATTTTACTGAGATTTGAGAGTTTGGATAACTTCCTTGCCCTATAAGCTATTCCCTCATCAGAAGGATAGGTTATTAAACCATTTACTTTGCTCTGAAATATTTATGGAAGGAGCCCGGGAACAGTAAAGTCATGCTTGATTATCCCTGTTAAGTCTATTTTCTTTGTCTTTAATGGTTGTCATTAACTAACTGGAATTCCACTGTCTGGGGAGGCACATCTTGGAGATCACTGATGCATCATATTAGCAGAACTTCCTGCTGAGATCAGAATAACAATCAAGCTGTTGAACTGCAGCCATTTCAATCTCAATGTTGATCACACTTGGGTGAAGTAGATGGTGGCATAGTGGTACTGTTACTGGACATGTAATCCCTGAGTGCTAGACTAATGTGCCAGAGATATGAGTTCTAATTCCACCAGGGCAGTTGGGGGAGTTGAAATACAGCTAATCAATGAATCTGACCAAGATGCCACTAGATTGTTGCAAAACTCTCCTGGTACACCAATGAAATCTGCCGTCCTTACCTCAACTGGCCTACAGCAGATTCCAAATTCTCTTCACTCAGGTTGACTTCACTCAGATTTTGATAAGTAAATGCTGGTTTTGCCAGTGATGTTCATATCCCAAGAAAAATAAAAATAAGGTGACATTTGAAAGACTGAACATCCTGCCAGTGCTTGACAGGATGAATTTCTTCAGCCAGACGATGGTTAATCTGTGGAACTCTTTGCTGCAGAAGGCTGTGTAAGCCAAGTCATTGAGTGTATTTAAAACCGAGATGGATTGGTTTTTGATTAGTAAGGTGATGAAAGGTTATGGGGAGAAGGAAAGAGAACAAGGTGGAGAAACATCAGCTGTGATCAAATGGTGGAATAGACTCGATGGGCTGAATGGCCTAATTTTACTCTTCTATTTTATGGTCCTAGAATAGCTGATGATGGGCTGTTTCCTCCTTGCTTGGATCATAGTTCTCACAATGGTCAGCCATTTAGGTCTGAGATCGGGAGAATTTTTTTCACGCCAAGAACTAAGAGTCTTTGCAACCCTCTGCCAAAGAGAACTGTGGATTTTCAGTCGTTGAATATTTGAAGACTTAGAGGGGTAGATGTTTCCATTCCAATTAGAGAATCGAGTGGTATAGTTATAGTGTGAGGTGGAAGGTTGTACTGTGATATTACTGAATGATGAAGAAGACCTAGAGACCATATGTGAGAAGGCCTACTCTTCTGCTTCTGATGTTGCATAATGGAACATAGCTTTCTTTTTATTTGTTCATGGGCTGTGGGCATCATTGGTTTGGCAGTATATATTGCCCATCCTTAATTAATCTGAAGAAGGTTAAGAGTCAACCACATTGCTGTGAGTCTGGAGTCACATAGAGGCCATACCAGGCAGATTTCCTTCCCTAAAGGATATTAGAATGACATAAGGAAAAGTTTACAAAGTCACTGCTTCCAGTGCTATCTTTGGTACAAAGATACGTAGGTACAGATTCTGAGGAATAAATTAGAAAAATTAAGAAAAATGGTCCAACATTACAGACCTTTGCACCATCTTGGGTACAAAAGGTATCTAGGTACAAAGTCTTAGGAATAAATTAGAAAAATAAGAAATAAATTCAGAATTAAAGCATTACTAAACCACATTGATTTTATCAACATCAACTGTGGTTATATGTTCGCTGTTAGGTGAGCTTTTATCCCTGATTTATCATTGAATTCAAATTTTTACCACCTGCAATGGTAGGATTTGGATCCATATCCCCAGAAAAACAGTCTGTGGCTCCAGGTTACTAGTACAGCAATATGACCACTATGCCATCACCTCCCCTTCAGCTGTCTCAAACACAACATAATAAAATTTTCTGATGTTAGTGTAAGATCTGAAAGAGCTGAAAACAGATGTCAAATAATGTCTGTGGAGAGATTAGCAAAGATAATTTCTGAGCTGAGTCTTTGTTGAAAGAGTGAACTTAGAGCTAAGTTAGAGGTAATAGGAAATAGAATGATGTGATAACATGATAACCCATGATAACATTCATCCCTCTTTATGAAGTTATTCTGGCTGCGGCAGAAACATCACACCACTAAAAGAAGACACTGCAGGTCTGAGAGAAAATGCCCCAAATCCCTGTCACGGATCAGAAAAGGGAAAAGACAAATTAAAATTTCAGGAGTAAGGAGAAAGACCCTTCGCCAGAAGTGCAAAAGGTAGATGATCTAATTTTATGGGAATGGAAATTACACAAGTTAAGTGGGATTCAAGTTGATTCTGCCCTGCATTTTAAATGTGTAATACCCTCTGGGAAATTGCCCAAGTGGTGAGAGTCTAGTTGGTGAGTGATAGCAGCCTGCTCTGTTACACAAGACACCATAGAATGTCTGATACATCCAGACTCATATATATCTTTGTAAGTTTGCTTGCTGAGCTGGAAGGTACATTGTCAGACATTTCGTCACTATACGAGTAACATCATCAGTGAGTCTCCAGTGAAGCACTTGTATTAGTGACCCATTTTCTATTTGTGTTTAGGTTTCCATGGGTTGGTGATGTCATTTCCTGTGTGATGTTATTTTGTATTCTTTTTCTCAGTGGGTGGTAAATGGGGTCCAAGTTGATGTGTTTGTTGATAGAGTTCCAGTTTGAATGCATTCCAGTTCTCAAACCTCGCATATATATATAAATGTACGAGCTAAAAGCAGCAGTGGGCTACTCCTCCCCATAAACTTGCTCTGCCATTTGGTAGGATCATGGCTGATCTGATCGTGGTCTCTACTCCATTTTCCAACCTATCCCTGATAACCTTTAAATCTTCTGTTAGTCAAGAATCTATCTAATCGACTTTAAAAATATAGAATGACTTTGCCTCCACCGCACCCCCATGTAAAAGAATTTCGTAGATTCACGAAAGTCAGAGGAAATAACGTTATCCCTGTCTTAAATTTGAGACCCCTTAATTTTAAACTCTGTACCCAATTCCAGTTTTCACAAAGGGAACATCCTTTCACTATCAGCCCTATTAAGTCCCCTCTGGATCTTGTATGTTTCAGCAAGCTTACTTCTCATTCATCTGCCTCAATTTGTCTAACCTTTCTTCATAAAATAGCCAATGACTCTGAATCTCAGCCAGACTGGAATCACTGGATATTGATTCTGAGTAAGTCTTTGGCCACTTTAATTTTCTCAAACCCAGTGCTGAGCTCAAGTGCCACTGCCTAACTCCACCTATACTGAGAACTGATTCTGAGATCTTCTTGATCTAAATGTCTCAGTAGCACACAAGTAGATGCATTTATCCATGGAGGTATGAAAACATTCTGTCAATTAGAATTTGTTTATTGCAGCACACATTTGTGCTGTTGGAGTCACTTTGCAGCATGGTTTACAATGACCTGTGACAGTACTTCATTTTATTTTGGGCATTAAGTTGTTTTCCAGCACAGTTATTGTGTTCCGATAGTAAGCAGGCTGCATCCCCAGCAGGCAGTAGCATACTTTGTCTACTGTGGATTTCTTAATTTAATTCAGGTGATTTGAGCATTTATTGCCTGTACCTAATTTTCCTTGAGACCATGGTCGGAAGCTGCCATTTGCAGCAGTTGTTTGGGTAGAGGAATGCCCACAGTGCTGTTACCGGAGGGGTGGGTGTGTCCAGGATTTTGTGCCAGTGACAATAAAGCATTGGCAATATATTTCCAACTCAGGATGGTGTGGCTTGGCATGGGTTCTAATATATCTGAAAGAGATGAATCAGAAATTCTGACAATTCTGTCTTGAATTAATTCTGACTTTAAATCAACATAAGCACAACATTCTGACAATATTAATGGTTAATAATGTTTGTCAGCAGATTCTCCTGGGAGCTGCATTGTTCCATTAAATCTTGCAGTCTGCTATACAATTTATATTTTATGTAATAGAATTGTGAAATGTTCTTAAAAAGGTGTCTGTCTCTTCTCTTTTATTCTGTTGTTTTAAAATGTTATTTTCTACCCGACATGCAGAGTAAAGAAATGTTCTTGTTCTTTGTTTTTATTTCCTATGATTTTTAAGCAATTCTATATCATATGAATGTATCTTTTCCATATAGTCCAGTTCAAATCCTTGCCTGAACGTTTGTGATTTTAAATCTGCTCCAAGATATTATCTCTTTCTCCACCGTCATTGTACTTAACTGCAGTTCTTTCTATTATTTAAATGATTCACTTGAAAACTGTCATTGAAGATTTATATTTTATTTGTAGGTGTAGCTGGCTTTGCTGTTAAATTTTTAAAATGTTTACACTCCCTTCAATTAGATTAGAGTTGAGTTTTTAGCAAGCTTTTAAAATTAATTAGCTAACGTAGATGTGTTGCCAATAAAGCTTTATCATTAATGTGTTTTAATTTTTTTTTACTTCTGTCTCCTTTTCTATTCAGAAATTTGATTCAATTTTTATTAATTAAAGTTGTAGTTTCTTAATGTTTCTGAATTATCTTCCTATTTTTGCTGTAAAAAGATCTTTACAAGTATTTAAAATGAAGAAATACATTCAAATGTGCAGGAAATACTGTGTCATCTAGTGCTGTTTTTCTTTTCGAATTTGTGGCTTTTGTATCCTTTTTATCACGATGAACAACTTTGCACCCCTCCTGCAGCTTCTCTGAGCTTTCTGCATTTTTAACATTGAGACAAATGTCATTGTGCTGGTATTGCTCATTAAAGAGAGATTTTCACTTGAACAATAAAAAAAATTCCCTTCAAAACACGATTTTTAAATAAACTTTTATTTTACTATTATCTATTTTCACTCATTAGTCAAACTATACTGCTGAATTTCTTAATGAATGTGCTTTCTCACAATGATTTTTTTCTGAGTGTTGGGTCTGGGCTGAGAGGTAGCTTGTCTAGCAGAGGTGGGATGGGGAGTTTTGGATCTTGCAGGGAGAGGCTTGCCAGGGAGTGGAGGAGAATTGTGGAGGAAGGAAGGAATCAGAGATGAGGCAGAGGTACATTAAAATAGTTACCCAGGGGTTAACTCTTAACCCTAATCCTGTAGCCTTTTCTGGGTAAAGTATCAAATTTAAATATATTGGAACATTCTGAAATCTTTGAATTTAAGGGGAAGATTCCAGATACAATCTATCAGAACTTTCTCAATATGTTAGTTAACCCTATTCGATATTAACCATATTGTACAACAAAGGAGAATGAACAAGCTCCACACAGGCAACCTCACTATCTGCTTGGAGGGAGCCCAGTTTTTTTTTGTCTGGCTCAGAATTCAATGGAAGGCGTGAACATTCGAGTGACTCCATGCAGGACTAGATCACAACATGCACGCCACATTTCTTAGAGGTAGTGAGATGGATAGCATTTTCATAAAATAGTTCAAATTTAAATCACAGATTTTTGCATGTTTAAAATTTGTGTGTATTGTAATTATTGAATATTAAAGGTTCCTCTCCTGCCATTTTATTAAGCCTTCCCAATCACTAAAGCTTCTATATCTCTCAAGGTTTCAGCATGGGGCCACATCAACTCTTGGGTATTGAAACCGGTTCACAGTGGGAAAATGTTTGGGAAGCAGTGATCGAGAAAGATAAAGGTTCCTGTGGATGGGTTCACTGCCTCCCAACCCTCCCTCAAAATCACATGGTAACTTCACTTGGAAAGGTATCACAATTCCATCACTATCTGCACTTGTGGAGTGTCCAGACCTTTTCAGGTTGCTGTATTTGCTGAATTTGAACCAACGTCACTGAGTTGACGGGTCTAAGACACTGTGCTGCCCACCGAGATTATTTTTGTTGCTGTTCATTCTGAGATCACAGATGTTTTCCTAAGTCCCTTTCACCCATCTCTACATCTCACAGAATGAATGCTTCTGGGGGTGAGAGTGATTTTGAGGAGGAGTCAGCTGATGAGGACGAGAGTCTGGCTGAGGACTCGGAAGATGAAATTGAGCCAGTTCAGAAACAACCTAATGTGCTGAAAAGGAATGTAGCAGGCAGAGATTTGGGATTACGCATGAAACAGAGTAAACAGCTGGGAGACCGTGAGGGACTTCACAAGCAAGAACAGATACTAATCAATCAGAAAACTGAGGGAAATAACAAAGCTATTAAAGATGAAATGCTCAAGAAAAAAAAGAAGAAGAAAAGGAGGTAGAATGGCTCTTTTAATTTTAACTTCATTGTCACAATACTATCTCAGTTACTCCCTCGCGCTGACCTGTGACTCTCGTGGTTGCGCTCTCACACTGAACAGTCTTCCTCACTGTTTCCCCCTCTCACTGACCAGTCTCCTTCACTGCTCTCCCTCTCGCTGACCAGTCTCCCTTGCTGACCAGTTTCCCTCGCTGTTGGCCCCCTTGATGACCAATCTCCTTCCCTGCTTCCCTTCTCCCCCCCCCCCCCCCCCCCCCCCCCCACCCCCCCACCACCTCGCTGACCGGTGTCCCTTGCTGTTTACCCTCTTCACTGACCAGCCTCCCTCATGATTACTCTTTCATATGAACAAATTTGAGTGGATTCTATGAAACTGCTTTTCTATCAGGGAGACTCCTACAAAGTCTTGCTCACTTTTATGCACGAGATTTATGTGAAACCTGTTGCCTTCTAGTTGATCAGTCACTTTGCTCCAACCTCTCATTTCACTCTGTCACAGCTGCCAGTGTTTTTCTCCTTTCACTGCCACTCTGCAGGTTGCTACTCTGAAATGTTCTGTCTTGGTGCTCTATATTCTATCCCCATTGTGTTGAATTTGGGTCTCTGCCATTCTTCAACAATGTTGCGCAGAAGCCAGTCAGGTTTTTTACAGGGAACTTTATAATACCTACTTTGTTGAGATCTCAATCTTTTTTGTCTTGCAGGTGTATTGGAATAAATCTGCTTAACTGCAAGTATGAAAGTGGTGTGTATTACTCAATTAAGGTTATTGGGTTGGGGAGCAAGAGAGAGCCATACAGACGTATTCAATGCAAGTTTGATCTTTGTCCCTCCAAGTTTCTGTTTCGTCTCCTGGTGTCCAACCTTTGGCAATCTCCTATTGTCTTGTGCTATATATGATCTTAAACAGCAAGTGTTGAGCAGTTGTTCAACTTCGTACTAACCATTGTTCTCCTGGAGTCCAAACATATGAACGTTCCACCAAAAATCGAACAAGAATCCCAGCTAATTCTTCCCCTTCCAACTTGCATGTTCACTATCTGTTGGATACTGGTTGACAATCAGATATATAAAGTGTCTCTCAGTGGCTGCGTCAATCTGAATATCTGACTTATTGAGATAATTCAGTGTCAACTGGCAAATTGAATAAGGACTTTTCTGATATCTGCCGCTGACCTGCACCAAGCAATGTATTTACCCATCACTCTATTTCCGTGTATATAAGACGTAGAGACCAAAGTATATTTTGGTAGTCTGCTCCTTTTGGATAGTTTGTTGAATGTGAAGATATCCATTCCACTTACCTTGCAATTAAATACTGAATTAATTCATAAAACATTGTATAAAACATTTTCTCTAATTTTGTCCTACTCTCTTCCCTTCTCTATCTGTTCTACTGTTGGTCTTCTGAAACATTAATTTGTCCTCTGCATTTTTTTGTGCCATACATTCTTTTTCAGTCTTATTTCAAGCTCTGTTTCCTCACTCCGGTCTGTCTTGGTATTTTTCTCTGAATGTATCCGTGTCTCAATTCCTATCTTTGTATCTCTGTCCCTCTGTATCATTCTGTTTGAATTTCTTCTCTCTGTCCCTTGTTCTCTCTTGCACTCTCCTTCCCTTCTTTCTCATATGGCAATGTAGGTCAAAGCTTCAATTCTCTTATGCACTTACAGACACAAACAATGTTACACATTGCTCAGGGATATCAAGTAGTGGACTAGTCGTCTGAAAGGCAGCAAATGAGGATTGTACCACTTGACTCTGGAGATTTACATGCACTAAATATTAACAATAATAATACCTCTGATCTTGTGTTCCAGTTCGTCGTGCAGCTCGTCGATATGGACTGAAGGAGGTTGGAGATGATGAAGAGTGCATCTTGTTCTGGACTGACTCCTCTGTTTCTCATGAAAAAGTCATGGAGATTAAAAATTTTCAGGTCAGGCTAATGGGATTTGAAATGGCAAAAAACAATTAGCAACATGAGGTGTTTGGGGTTAAATTGAAAATACCAGTGGTCTGGTATTCTGTTTCTGAAGAACAATTTCTAAACTATGCTTGATCGCTGCTTGCTGTTATAATACCTTTTAATTGTTATCTTTAAGCTATATATTTGCAAAAAATCAAGGATATTCTTAGAATTTTTGTTTTCATTGCAAGAAATCTGATAGGTGATCCTTCTCTTATCTCTAGTTTCATGCTTATCTTGTCTCGATTGAGTCTCACCTTTTTTTTTAATCAATACTACAGTGGTTACTTCTTTCTTGAAACTTCATTTTTTGTTTCTTCCAGCCAATAGCCACGCTATTCTAAACACTCTGCGTTCTTCTTGCTGAAACAATGGTTCACTGAATCATCTCTCTCTCTCTCTCTCTCTCTCTCATTCATTCATAACCTCTGTATTGAACTCAGGGTATTCCTCAGCCTTCCCTTTATGCTACTATCTAAGGTTTTCAAACTAAAGCGCCAAGAAATCTTTTTAGTATCTTTTGAACTATCTGCAGTAAAGCACACAGCTTTGTTCCTTTACTTAAAGAAGGATGTAAACACGTTGACGACAGATCAAAGGAGGTTTACCAATTTGATAGCTGGAATGAGCAGGTTCTCTTATAAGGAAAGGTTGGAGAGGCTGGGCTTGCTTTTACTGGAGTTTAATGACATAATTGAAGTGTGTAAGATCCTGAACGGTTTTTACTGGCAAGGAGGTTTTTGTTATTCGTCCAGAAGTAGGGAAAACTGTATAAAGATTTAACAGTCCCCTCTCTCAGGGAGAGATGAGGAGATTTTTGTTTCTATCAGTATGTTGTACATGATTAGAGGCTGTCTGCATCAGAATTTGGAGTGGATAGATTCTTGTTTGGCAAAGCAAGATTATCAGGAGTAGATGGGAAAGTGAAGTTTGAAGTACAGACTGATCAATCATAATCTTACTGAAAGACCAAAATAGTGGCCTATTTTTACTCCTCGTTTGTACATTTGTATCTAACTCACGTTCTCTCCAGCTGTTCTTGATCTGCGTTTCTTTTTCCTTTTGGAGTTCTTACACGTGCCCCATTATTGATTTCTGTTTTCCATCCCATTTCTGCAGAAGATCAATCACTTTCCCGGAATGAGCGAGATTTGCAGGAAAGATCTACTGGCACGAAATTTGAATAGGATGCTGAAACTCTTCCCGAAGGAGTATAACATCTTCCCACGAACGTGGTGTTTACCTGCCGAGTGAGTGAAGTTAGGATTGACAGTGGAATGCACCTTTGGTGACTGGGTGAAGATAAAATGATGATTTCATTTCTTATGATACTGCAAAAACAGCTCATAAATAGCAAATGATTAGAAAGTAATTGTGTAGTTGAATGCACTGCATGATCCCACAAAGTGAAGTGAGTTGAATAAACTACATGCTCCCACTAGATGTGCTTTTGGCAGGATGGGGCATGTTAACAATTTGTTAAAGAATCAATTGAACCCAGTATTACCTGCCGACTCCATTATCTGGTAACCATGGTTAGGCAAATAGAAGTGGGCAATGCATTTCTTTGTCTATTTAAAATGGCAGGAAGGAATGGGTTTATTAACTTGGAGGTGCCCTTTGCCCATCAGTGATAGTAATCCTCTTCCTTTCTACCTAACATTTACTTTAAACGTCTCCCCTCCACCCTCCCTAAGCTAGCAAAGCCCTCCTTTCCCAACACTCCAGAGTTACCTGGATCCATTGCACCTGCTTTCTGGGTCTGCCCATTACTGGCAGTGTCACTGCACTCCGGCACTGCTGAGACTATGGGAGCTTGGTTAGAGACAAAAAGCTGCAGAGGCTTGAATCCAAAATAGACAGGCAGGAGGCTGGAGGAACACAGCAAGCCAGGCAGCATCACAAGGTGGAGAAGTCAATGTTTTGGGTGTAATCCTTGTTCAGGACTAGAGGTGGGTATAGGGGGAGCTGCAGATACAGGCGGTGGCGGGGGGGTAAGGTGCTGAAGTGGGGATAGGTGAAGACAGGTAGAGGGTACGACCTAGTTGATCAATGAGGGGAATGAATGTGAGAGGTGGCAGGGAGCAGTGGAAGGAAGGGGGAGCGGCTGGGAAGTGAGTCGGGGGATGGGAAGGGAGGTTAATTGAAATTGAAGAACTCCATGTTGAATCCTCCAGGCTGTCGGTTGCTCAGGCGGAAGATGAGAGGCTGGAAACCCTACTTTGTGCTAACTTAGCTGCCCACGCTATATTATGATTTGTTTTGTGTCATTCGGCTCACCCACACATTTACTCCCAGGATGGGGAGTAACCAGCCGTTTGCAGCCCACTGCAACACATTTTCACTGTTGGGTTTTTGCAGTATTTGTCCCGGGAGAAATTTGACCAGCTGATTGAAAGAAATTCCCCTTTTAGCTGGTCATTTGCTGTTTTTGGAACATTGTATTGTGTTGTGTGATCATCTTATGAAGATATTGGATAAGAAGAGAGTTTCTTGTATTTGAGTTGGGGAATTGGTAGCTGTGATGGTGGATCCATTGGAATTGACGCTTGTGTCTCCAAGGACTTTAGTTGCAACCTTTCAGGAGTTTGAAGGTGAAATTCCTATTTGCTGATGCTACTTGGGTATTTGTCATATGATTTTTAAAACATTCTGTTTGTATACTTCACAGTTTTGGGGATTTTCAGGCCTACTGCAGAATGAAGAAGACCAAGACGTATATCTGTAAACCAGACTGTGGGTGCCAGGGCCGGGGGATTTTCATTACTAGAAACTTAAAGGACATTAAACAAGGAGACCGCCTGATCTGCCAGCAGTATATTTCCAAGGTATTAAAACATACATCATGTTTATGCACAAAAACAGATTCTAGCAATAACAAACCAGTACTGAATTGTTGCACAATTAGATCAGGAAATAAAAAAAGGAAACATTTATAATTTTGTAATATTCATGACTTTAGGATTTCCCAAAACAATTTACAATCAGCCATTTACTTTTTAAGCACAGCCGCTGTTATAAAGGAGCAAATATAGAAACACTGCTGCCAACAGGTAGACTAGTTAGTGGGAAGGATTTTCCTGGGAAGGAACCAAGGGATCAGTTAAAGTGTGTTTGCTTTAACGCAAGGAGTATCAGGAATAAAAGTGATGAACTTAGAGTATGGATCAGTACCTGGTGCTATGATGTTGTGGCCATAACAGAGACATGGGTTTCTCAGGGGCAGGAATGATTGCTGAATGTTCCAGGGTTTAGAGCATTTAAAAAGAATAGGGAGGGGGGATAAAAGAGGAGGGGATGTAGCACTACTAATCAGAGAGGGGATCACGCTACAGAAGCATCCATTGTCGAGGAAGATCTGCCTACCGAGTCAGTATGGGTGGAAATTAGGAACAGCAAGGGGGCCGTCACCTCGTTAGGGGTTTACTATAGGCCCCCGAATAGCAGCAGGGAGATTGAAGAAAGCATAGGACGGCAGATTTTGGAAAAGTGTGGACGTAGTAGGGTTGTTGTAATGGGTGACTTTAACTTCCCAATACTGATTGGAACCTCCTTTGAGCAGAAGATTTGAATGGAGCTGTTTTTGTAAGGTGTGTTCAGGAGGGTTTCCTAACTCAGTACGTTGACAGGCCGACGAGGGGAGAGGCCATTCTAGACTTGGTGCTCGGAAACGAGCCGGGGCAGGTATCAGATCTTGTGGTGGGAGAGCATTTTGGTGATAGTGACCACAACTGCCTCACATTCTACATAGCTATGGAGAAGGAGAGGATTAGGCAAAATGGGAAGATATTTAATTGGGGAAGAGGAAACTATGATGTGATTAGACATGAGTTAGGAAGCATGGACTAGGAGCAGTTGTTCCATGGTAAAGGCACTATAGACATGTGGAGACTGTTTAAGGAACAGTTGTTGCGAGTGATGAATAAATATGTCCCTCTGAGACAGGCAAGAAGTGGTAAGATGAAGGAACCTTGGATGACGAGAGTGGTGGAGCTTCTCGTCAAAAGGAAGAAGGTAGCTTCAATAAGGTGGAGGAAGCTAGGGTCAAGCTCAGCTCTAGAGGATTACAGACAAGTGAGGAAGGAGCTCAAAAATGGTCTGAGGAGAGCCAGGAAGGGGCACAAGAAAGAACGGATGAGGGAAAACACAAAGGCATTTTTTTACACTTGTGAGGAATAAGAGAATGGTCAAAGAAAGAGTAGGGCTGATCAGGGTTAGCATAGGGAACTTGTGTGTGGAGTCTGATGAGGTAGGGAAAGCCCTAAATGAGTTTTTTACTTCTGTCTTTACGAAAGAAATGAACTTTGTAGTGAATGAAACCTTTGAAGAGCAGGTGTGCATGCTGGAATGGATAGAGATAGAGGAAGCTGATGTGCTGAAAATTTTGTCAAACATTAAGATTGACAAGTCACCAGGCCCGGACCAGATTTGTCCTCGGCTGCTTTGGGAAACGAGAAATGCAATTGCTTCGCCACTTGCGAAGATCTTTGCATCCTTGCTCTCCACTGGAGTCGTACCTGAGGACTGGAGAGAGGCAAATGTAATTCCTCTCTTCAAGAAAGGAAATAGGGAAATCCCGGGCAATTACAAACCAGTCAGTCTCGTGTTTGTCGTCTGCAAGGTATTAGAAAGGATTCTGAGGGATAGGATTTATGACCATCTGGAAGAGCATGGCTTAAGTGCAGTCAACACGGCTTTGTGAGGGGCAGGTCATGCCTCACAAACCTTATCGAGTTCTTTGAGGATGTGACTAGAAAGGTTGATGAGGGTCGAGCTGTGGATGTGGTGTATATGGACTTCAGCAAGGCACTTGGTAAGGTTCCCCATGGTAGGCTCATTCAGAAGGTCAGGAGGAATGGGATACAGGGGAACTTAGCTGTCTGGATACAGAATTGGCTGGCCAACAGAAGACAGCGAATGGTAGTAGAAGGAAAATATTTTGCCTGGAAGTCAGTGGTGAGTGGTGTTCCACAGGGCTCTGTCCTTGGGCCTCTACTGTTTGTAATTTTTACTAATGACTTGGATGAGAAGATTGAAGGATGGGTCAGCAAGTTTGCAGACGACACAAAGGTTGGAGGTGTCATTGACAGTATAGAGGGCTGTTGTAGGCTGCAGCAGGACATTGACAGGATGCAGAGATGGGCTGAGTGGTGGCAGATGGAGTTCAACCTGGATAAATGCGAGGTGATGCATTTTGGATGGTCAAATTTGAAAGCTGAGTACAGGATTAAGGATAGGATTCTTGGCAGTGTGGAGGAACAGAGGGATCTTGGTGTGCAGGTACATAGATCCCTTAAAATGGCCACCCAAGTGGACAGGGTTGTTAAGAAAGCATATGGTGTTTTGGCTTTCATTAACAGGGGGATTGAGTTTAAGAGTCGTGAGATCTTGTCGCAGCTCTATAAAACTTTGGTTAGACCGCACTTGGAATACTGCGTCCAGTTCTGCTCATCCTATTATAGGAAAGATGTGGATGCTTTGGAGAGGGTTCAGAGGAGGTTTACCAGGATGCTGCCTGGACTAGAGAGCTTATCTTATGAAGAGAGGTTGACTGAGCTCAGACCATTTTCATTGGAGAAAAGGAGGAGAGGGGACCTAATTGAGGTATACAAGATAATGAGAGGCATAGATAGAGTCGATGGCCATAGACTATTTCCCAGGGCAGAAATGGCTAACACGAGGGGTCATAGTTTTAAGCTGGTTGGAGGAAAGTATAGAGGGGATGTCAGAGGCGGGTTCTTTACACAGAGAGTTGAGAGAGCATGGAATGCGTTGCCAGCAGCAGTTGTGGAAGCAAGGTCATTGGGGACATTTAAGAGACTGCTGGACATACATATGGTCACAGAAATTTGAGGGTGCATACATGAGGATCAATGGTCGGCACAACATCATGGGCTGAAGGGCCTGTTCTATGCTGTACTGTTCTATGTTCTAACAGTATGGGATCAATTCAAAGGAATGAAAATGGCATTTGGGCATTTATTGCTGAAGGAGTAGATTATAACAGTAGAGAACTGTGCAAGGTATTAATGAGCCCATACCTGGAGTATTGCATACAATTTTGATCCCTTTCCTTGAGAAGGGATTACAGTTGGATTGGAGGCAGTTTAGAGGAGGTTCACTAGATTGATTCCAGAGATGAGCAGTTTTGTCTTATAAAGAGAGATTGAGCTGTTTAAATTTATACTCTGGAGTTTCGAAGAATGAGAGGGGGTGTAATTGAGGTCAATAAGATACTCATGAGGGCTGGAAAAGTAAATGTAGAAAAGATGTTTCCTCTCATTGGACAATCTAGAATAAAAGGTCATAGTTTTAGGATAGGGGAGGGAAGATTTAAAACCGATGAGGAGAAATTACTTCTCTCTCGGTGTGTGGTGGGTGCTGGGATATTGAGTAAATTTAAGGAGACAGATTTTTAGTTAGTAATGGGTTCAAGGGTTATTGAGAGCTGACAGGAAAGTGGAGTTGAGGCTAAGATGAGATCAGCCATGTTCGTATTAAATGGCAGGGAAGGGTGGAGGGGCTGAATTGTCTACTTCTTCTCCTAGTTCTTAATTTTCTGACCCAGAAATGAGTGCTGCTCAGTTAACCACAGCTAACAAAATCATTTTTTAAGCTGCATTGGATAAAATATTTTATTCATATGAACATATAGGTATGTGAATTTCGAGCAGCTCCTTGAATCTGCTCTGCCATTCAATAAGATCACGGCTGATCTGGTTATGTTTCAAATTCCACATTCCCATCTTCTCCTAATAATATTTGATTCCTCTGCCGAACAAGAATCTATTTGCCTCCACCTTAAAAATATTCAATGACCTCTCCCCATCTCCCATACCTTTTTGAGGCAGAGACTTCTAAAGTGGCACAATCCTCTGAGAGAAAAATAATTTAGTGTTCAATAGTTCTGGACTCAATGAGTCCATTTGCCTAGACTATTCAGAAACTTAAATATTTCAGTCAGTCAAGTAACTCCTCACTCCAGTGGAAATAAGCCTAGCTTCAAAAGACAACTTAATCATTGTAGGTAGCAATCTAATAAACCTCTTTTTGAGCTGTCTTCAACATATTTATGTTACTTTTTATGAGAGGAGACCAAAATTGTATTTAAAAAGTGGTCTCACCAATGCCTTGTAAATCTGAAACATCACTTCCTTACATATATTTTATTCCTCTCATAATGAAGAATAGCATTCCATTAACCTTTTTAATTATTTGCTATGCCTGCATACTAATCTTTTGTAACCTGTGCATTAGAACACCAGTTCTCTCTGCACCATGTACTTCTGCAGTTGTTATCCATCTGAGAAACACTGCTTTTTTTTGTTCTTGCCTATGTGAACAAGTTCACATTTTTCCACTTTATACTGTATCTGCCAAATTTTTGCCTAATCACTTATCCTAAGTATCTCTCTCTCTGTTTGCTCTCTTGTTATTGTCCTTTTTTTAAAATTCACTTATGCAACATAGGGTATCACTGCTCAGCCAGCATTTATTAAACGTACCTAGTTGCCCTTCAGAAGGTGGAGGTGAGCTAGCTTCTTGAACCGCTGCAGTGTACATGCTGTAGGAATGCCCACGGAGGAAATTCCATGATTTTTACCTAGCGACACTGAAAGAACGGCAATATATTTCCAAGTCAGGATGGTGAGTGGCTTGGTGGGGAACTTGTAGGTGATGGTGCTCTCATGTATCTTCTGCCCTTGTCCTTCTAGATGGAAGTGGTCGTAGGTTTAGAAGGTACTACATAAAGAGCTTTGTATTTCTTCAACATACTTTGCTAGTTATCTTTCTGTCATCTGCAAATTTAGCTATCATACCTCCTTTCCCCTCATCTAATTCTTTGATATATATCATAAAAAGCTGAGGCCCCAGTACAGATTCCTGCAGAACTCCAACTGTCATATTTTCCAATCACTCCATCTACCAGACTTTTACTCACTCTGTAAATCAGCCAATCTTCTATCCATGAAATGATTAATTTTAACATTTTTGCATGAAAAACATCAAGTCAAGCTAACTGGCCTATGATTTCATGTTCTCTGCCTGTCTCTCTTTTTGAGAAGGAGTTGCTACTCTCCAATCTGATGCAACCTTTCCAAAAATATCATGAAATTTGGAAAGCTAATACCAGTGAATCTAATATGTCTTTAGCCTTTTTTAAGACCCAGAGATGATATTCACCAGGACCCAAAGACTTCCCAGTCTGCAGTTCCATCAGTTTGTTTAGTGCTGCTCCCCCAGTGAGTGTATTTTTACCAAGGTTCTCTCTCCCTTTCACCTCCTGCTTTAAATCTGTTATTACCACATTTTTAGATTCTCTTCAGTGATGACAGATGTAAAATTGCTGAAGGAGTAGATTATAACAGAGGACTGTACAAGGTATTAATGAACCCACACCTAGAGTATTGCATACAATTTTGATCCCTTTCCTTGCTTAATATCCACTATTACATCCTAATGGAATGTGGGCATTACGCCCATAGCGAGCATTTGTGATTCCACAATTTGGTGGCTTGCTAAGTAATTTCAGAGTGTTGTTAAAAATCAATCACATTGCTGTGGGTATGAAATTAGACATTGGTCATAAGGATGGCGATTCTTTTTTTCCCCCCTAAAGATTATTGATTTCTTTTACAATAACTGATGGTAATCCACTGAGATTAATTTTGAATCCCAGAGTTAGTAAGCAATTTATGACTTAATGGCTGAGTTGGGATTCAAATTTGTGCCTCCAGAACATTAATGTAGACCTCTGGCCCAGAGACCCTCTCATTTTCTTTCTGGCTGCATGGACCTCCAAGGTCCACGCGTGGCACTGACTTTTGGAACTGGAAGTCAATGCCATGATTGGCATACTGATGTGGATGGCATACGTGGAACCTTGGAGTGGATGTGTGTCCTGAGAAGGTAATTGTTCTGGATTATTAATCCAGTGAAATTATCACTGTAGTATTGTCTCTCCATTGCATGCCTGCCACCAACTCTGGCACAGGAGTGTTACTTTCTCCTGTCCTATATCTTCAGTGTTTCTGCCTGTTCTGAATATGCCGAAACCTTTGTGCCCCTTCTCCCTGGCCAGCTTACTCTATTAGAAATTTTATCCTGTCCTTCTAGGTACCTCATACTTGCAGTCATTTTTGTTGGTTGTCTAGGGTTGAGAGGGTCTCTGGGCCAGAGGTCTACATTAATGTTCTGGAGGCACAAATTTTGTTGGTTGTCTATCCCCTTGCCTTCTCCCTCATCCCCTTTTAGAGCAAGGCCACTAGACTTGCATAGACTAATCCTTGCTATCAGACTGTCTTTTCTGAGCAGCTTAATTTGGATTGCTCAGTACCTATGCAAGATGGCATGAAAATGGTGTTTGATGTATGACAAGTATCGTATAGCTTGCCTAATGTAACTTTAATGTTGTTTTACAGCCTTTCCTCATAGATGGCTTCAAATTTGACCTCCGTATCTACGTCTTGGTTACATCCTGCGATCCCTTTCGAATCTATATTTACAAAGAGGGACTGGCAAGGTTTGCAACCAGCAAGTACAATGAACCTTCACATAGTAACTTGGTAATGTTCCTTCCTATGTTATCATGAGATTATTGTTATTTCTGAGCACACTGAAATCATTTCTGTCATCTGCAGCTTCTGGATGTGCAACAGACCCTTTTTCACAGTAAACTAACATAGTTGTGAGAAAGATAGAAACAAAAACAGAAGTTACTAGAGAAATGCAGCAGGTCTGGCAGCATCTGTGATGAGAAAGCAGTCAATGTTTTGAGTCCAGTGACCCTTCTTCAGAGCTTCATTTGTTTTCTTCAGAAGGGTCACTGGACCCAAAAGGCTAACTCTGACTTCGTTTTACAGATGCTGCCAGACCCGCTGAGATTTTCCAGCAAGTTCTATTTTTGTTTCAGATTTTCAGCATCTGCAGTTCTTTTTTTTGTTTTGAAGAAAAATGGACTTGCACTTATATATCACCTTTCATAACTTCAAAATATACCAAAGTGCTTTGCAGTCAGTTAAATGTTTTTTGAAGTGTAGCTACTTGGCAGTTTACAAATGCACAGCAAGCTCCAACCAAAAACTCTGCAATGATGAACGCAGTGTTTGGTTTTTAATGTTGGTCGAGAAATAGTAATTAGCCAAGGAGATTGCTGCTTTGCTTTAAAATAGTGACATGGAATCTTCTTTACCCATCTGGGAGAGCAACTGTCTCACCTGAAAGATGGCACATCAGATAACGCAACATTCCTTCAATGCTACACTGGATTCTGTGCTCATCTCACTGGACTGAGGCTCAAAGTCACAGTCTTCTGACTCAAATGATACCACTGAAACATGGCTGTCATCATGGTAGGGGAACATAGAAGCCTGTTTTTTTTTTTCTCTTATCCCTTTGCTCCCAACCTATTTTAAAGCTGCTGACTCTTGTTGGGTAATGTCCCACAAATGCCAGCCACCCACCCACTTCTCACTTCCTCACTCAGTCATCATCCTTCATTTGTCAGTAATGGCTAAAATGCCAGAACTAAGCTATGGACCACATGGAATAATAAATTTGGAATGACAAAGGCCTGTTCTTAGCATTATTGCCACATTGGTGATTTAATCCCACAGGAAGACACCAAAATCTGTTAATATCAGCATCTTGAGACATAAGAGCATTAGACGTAGGAGCAAGAGTAGGCCTTTGGCTCTTTGAGTTTGCTCTGCCAGTTAATCATCATCATGATTGATCTAACTGTGACCTTAACTCTGCTTTCTTGCCTTTTCTATTATTCCTGCCAAAGTGGAAAACATCACGCTTTACCTCATTACACCCCATCTGCCATTTTATTTACTCATTCACTTAAACTGTCGATATCCCATGAGGATTAATGGAAATGAAGTTTCAAATGTTACATGTGGCCTCTAATTCTATGCAGGTATGGCCCACAAGGGCAAACCCTTGATTAGTTAGGATTTGTTCTTCATCTGCACCCAATATTTATGTAATCAGTTGCAGCAGGAAGTCTTGTCTGAATTATTTCCCTCCTCAGTGCAAGGGTACTGAGGCCAATAAAATTGTTTTTCCATCTGAGATCATCTAACTCGAAACCAATCAGCAGTCAAACTTGATACCTTACATTTTGTTTGGCTGAGGATCACATGTAACAGTGCATATACCCACTGAGGGTGTTTAATGCAAATTACTGCAGTTTTTAGTAACATATTCAATTTTAATTCCATGTCTCTGCAGAGTGAGTAATATATCCTGCCTCATGACATGGAATCTTTAGGCTTGATGTTGGTAGGGTAGTGATTTACGTTAAAACTGTCAAGTTTCTGGGAATAACCAATGGGCCTTCATGAGCTAATGCAGCTCAGATCTGAATCATTGATGTATTAAGACTGATGTTATCTCTGTACAATAGCTGCCTTTAAGGCATGTGTCCCTGAATTAACTGGGAAGATGGTGGCATTGTCATAATTCCGTCAACCTAGAAAATCCAGAGACCAGGGCTAATGCTCTGGGGATATAGGTTCAAATTCCACCATGGCAGCCAGTGAAATATAAAGATAGTCTCAGATGATAGCCATGACAACTTTCACTGTTGTAAAAACCTATCTGATTCATTTGCGTCTTTTTGGGAAGGAAATCTGCTATCCTTATAGAGTTTAGCCTTCGTGCGATGTGGTTGACTTTCAACTGCCCTCTGAAATGGCCTAGCAAGCCATTCAGTTCAAGGTCTATTAAGAATGTGCAGCAAATGCTGGCCTTGAAAACATTTTTTAAAAAAAACAACTTGCAGTTATATAGTCCATTTGATATAATGAAATGTCCTAAGATGCTTCATGGCAGCATTATCAGTCAAAATCTAACATACAATCTATAGGTTATTGTAACAGGTATTCAAAAGCTTTGAGAAATAGGTAATTTTTTTTACTGAAGAACCTTAAAGCAGGAGAGAGGCAGAGAGTTTGGGTAAGGGAATTCCAGAACTTAGGACCCAGGCAACTGAAAGGCCACTAATGGTAAATGGATGAAAAGCAGGGATTTACAAAGGGATTTACAAAGGGGAGTAAGGAAGTCTTGGAGAGTTATAGTCCTGGGGAAAGCTACACGATGGGGGGAGAGGAGTAGCGAGGCGAGGCGATACTGTGGTGGAGTTTACATCACTCCTGTCCCAAACCATTGAAGTATTTTATTTGTTAATGACAGGATGACATCTGCATGCACTTGACAAACTATGCCATCAACAAGCACAGCAAGAACTTTGTCAGAGATGGGGACGGGAGCAGCAAAAGGTACATTTAACAAGTTGGAAGGAAAAATCTAGCAGTAAACCTACAATCTTTTGTCACATTATGCAGCAAATATTTCATAAAGGTCCTAGCAATGTTGTCCTGATGATGATGGGTTAAGGTATTGTTTGACCACTCTGAGAATTATGCAACACAGAAGGAGGGCATTTGACCTAACATGTCTGTGCGGCCCCTTCAAAAGAGGTACCCAATTAACCCCACTCCTGTACTCTTTTCCCCATAATCCAACAATATTTAAAAAATTTTTCATCTATTTCCTTTTTGAATCCACACGTTTGATCCAGTGAATGACTCTTTCAGGCAGTGCATTCCATTTCATAACAACTTGCTGTGTTACAAAAAGAGGTATTTTTGCCGCATCTGGTTCTTTTGCCAATTTCCTTAAGGCTGTGAACTAGTTTGTGATTCTCAAGCCACTGGAATTATTTGCTCCTCATTTACGCTGTCAAAGACCGTAATGATTTTGAATACCTCTTATCAATTCTCCCTTTAGCCATCTCCACTCTATGATGGACATCTGTTGTTTCTCTCATCTGTCTCCATAACTGATGTCATTCACTGGATTGAAATGTATTGGTCCAAGTGTCATTGCACAGCTGGCTAGTTTGTAAGAATGCTTGATACTTAAATTCAAAGCCTTTGCAATCTGAAAGGAGCTCTACTTTTATCATAAATCTGGTGCCATAGTCATTATTTTCAGCCAGCATTTCCAGTAACCAAAGCCAGTTGTGCTAGACAGTGTTCCTATTTCAAAGGTGCCAGTGACTGAAGCCCCACCATTTTCAACTGGCTTTCAATGATAGGACTTGCTCGTTGTTCAATGTAAAATCTTGAAAATATTCAATAGATGCAGATGTTGCAGTGTCGATTTAGTCCATTGTATCAGGATAGAAGTTAAAATTGAACATTTCGCTAACACACAACACTGGATTCTTGCCTGGGCAACAGCTCAGAAACATTATGTCTGATGTATTAATTAAAACTAATAAAGTATCTATATATCTTTGTGTTAGTCCATTTATCCTATGTTTTGTTTCATGCAGAAAACTGTCCTCATTCAACAAATGGTTGGAGCAGCGTGGACATGACATAACAAAGGTTTGGGCAGACATTGAAGATGTCATCATTAAGACTCTAGTTTCAGCCTATCCGATCCTAAAGCATAATTATCGGACTTGTTTCTCCAGTCGCCTCTTTGGAAGTGCCTGCTTTGAGATATTAGGATTTGATATCCTAATGGATCGCAATTTGAAGCCGTGGCTCTTGGAGGTGGGTGAAACTTTGAACAAGGTGCTTCAGTATCAAAAAACTAAATACAGAGCTCAGGGAACTGATAATGGAAGAAAGAACTTGCCTTTACTAAGCATTTAATCACATTTGTTAGATATCCCAAAGTAGTTCATAAGCAGTTAATTATTTCTGAAGTATGCTATTGTTGTGAGTTTAAAAAAACACAGGTGATTTGTATGGGGCATGCAAAGAACAAATGACATGAGTCACCAGTTAATTTGCTTTGAGGATGTTGGGGCTACTCTCTGGACTTCTTCAATGTGTGACAGAGATCTATTAGCATTCACTAAAACTACCTTATGGAACCTCAGCGAAATGTTGCATCTGAAGGCAAGCACCTTTGACAGTGCAGCATGTTTTAATTCTGCCCTGCAAGAACTACCTGGATTATATGCTGAAGTATCTGGGGTGAGAAATCCACAACCCTTTGATTCTGTGATGATACTACCTGCTCACTGGACAAAGCTGACAGTTAAGGATACCTAGATTTGAGATTAAGACAGAGTGTTTGAACTGTTCTACAATGATAACAGGGTGATGTTATCAAAATAACCTAGGCAGTTTGCTACTGTGCATCCTTTAGGCCATGTACACTGCAGCCACAATGGGGGAGACTGAGAAAGCTATTGAACCTTGTGACATGGACAAAACATCAAAATTACTCTGTCCTGAATGGTGTGGAGCCTCTTAACTGTTATTGCAGCTATACCCACCAAGACCACTGACAAGTATTCCCTCCCACTCCCGATTCCAGCCTTGTAAATTATGACAGGGTTTTGAAAAGGTGTGGGGTAAGCTCTTCCCCATAGACTGCTGAGCCTCTGATCTGCTGCTGAAGTGCAGTTCAGCTTCTGACTTTCATTCACATCAAAGAGTCCCTCTATTTTATCAGGTGCGAGAACTATAATTAATTTATTTGGTAATGTTAGAGGCATTGGAGCCAAGTGCAGTTCTTCATTCACTGCTTTTCATCAGATCAATTAATTTATTGCATGATAAATATCAATCAAGTTTTGTTTATTTAGCTGCTTGTCACACCAGGCGGTCAATTTCCTCATAATGCAAGATAAAGTTCCCTTAACCAATAAATATTAGAATCTACATATGGTTTTGTAATTTTTAAAAATATTTGAATAACGAACAGATTGTGTCACATCCTACATTTTTGTTCCAGGTGAACCATTCCCCCAGTTTCACTACAGATTCCAAGCTAGACCGAGAGGTGAAAGACAACTTGCTGTATGATACTATTTGTCTGATAAATCTTGGAGCAAGTGACAAGCAAAAGGCAGCAGAAGAGGAGAGACGCAGAGTGCAGGAGCGCTTGTGGAACCGCCAGACAACTCGTGAATTAAGGTAGACATAGTGATGCCCCATGGTACATTTTACAGTTCTGGACTTCCTTTATCGAAAAGTGTGGTGCTGGAAATGCGTATCCAGTCAGGCAGCATCCAAGGAACAGGAGAGTCAACGTTTCGAGCATGAGCTCTTCCTCAGGAATGAGGGGGTGGCCCAAGGGGGCTGAGAGGTAAATGGGGAGGGAGTGGGGCTGGGGGGAAGGTACCTGGGAATGTGATAGGTAGAGGAAGGTGGGGGTAATGGTGATAGATCGGAGAGGAGGCTGGAGGTGGTGTTATGGACTAGGCCAAACCACTCAACATTCTTAAGCAGGCAACTTTGCAATTTGTTTCGGTAAGTGTACAGTGAAAATTACCTGGAGTAAGTTAGCTAGGTTGACTACCAGGTTTAAAACAGACAAAAATTTATTCACAAAATTACACAATGAAACACAAAGAACAGAATAAAGAGCCTCTACAGAACTCAGTCCATCCAAACTAGACTTAACTATGCGGTTCCGAATATACACAACTGTCCCACTAAGCGAAACCCCTTTAATATACAGTATAAAGGGAACAAATGCTTACAGGTTGAAGTTAGAAGGACAGAAGGAGAGAAAGAGCCTGTTTCCATACAACTCGCTGTTGAACTCCCAACTAGTTCTGGACTAAACTGCTCAGCTAGAGAGCTGACTCTTCCCTTTCCATTATACAGGTCACTTCTAAAACATGACCACTTTGGCCTTAAGTCTCATCTGTTTACATATAAACAAAAGGCCTCTCAAAATCCTTTACATCTCCTGTACCAGACTAGTCTAATCAGAGCCCGGCCCATTTACGACAACTCTGGAAAAAATCAAGGACACAGTGTCCTTGAGAAAAGGATCAGCTTTTAGGAAGGAACCAGCTTTGTGACAGTGGGAAAGAAAATGGACAATTCAGGAAGGTGGTGCAGAGTTGGATCTGGGATAAGGTGGACGGAGGGAAATGAGGAAACTGGTCAAATCCATAATGACCCTGTGTGGTTTGAGGCTCCCAAGGCAGAAGATGAAGCGTCCTTCCTCCAGGCATCAGGTGGTTAGGGTTTGGCAATGGAGGAGGGCCAGGACTTGCATATTCTTGGCAGAGTGAGAGGTGAGTTAAAGTGTTTGGCCTCAAGGCAGTGGGGTTGTTTAGTGCATGTGTTCCAGAGATGTTCTTTGAAACGCTCTGCAAGTCTCCCCAATATAAAGGAGACCACATCGAGAGCAATGGACACAATAGATGACATGTGTGGAAGTACAGGTAAATCTCTGTCTGATGTGGAAGGATTCTTTGGGGCCTTGAATGGACGCGAGAGGGAAGGTGTGGGTGCAGGCTTTGCACTACTTGTGGTGGCTGGCGAAGGTGCTGGAAGTGGAGGGTGGGTTGGTGGGGGGGCGTGGACCTAACAAGGGAATTGTGGAAGGAATGGTCTCTGTGGACTGCAGATAGAAATGGGGGGAAATATATCCCCGGTAGTGGGGTCCATTTGTAGGTGGCAGAAATGGTGGAGGATGATATGTTGTATCCAGAAGTTGATGGGGTGGAAGATAAGGACCAGGGGGGTTCTGTCCTTGTTGTGATTGGAGGGGTGGTGTTCAAGGGCAGAGGTGTGGAAAGTGGAGGAGATGTGCTGGAGGGCATTGTTGACCACATGGGAGGGGAAGCTGTGGTCCTTGAAGAAGAAGGCCATCTGGGATGTTATGTGGTGGAATTGGTCCTCCTGGGAGCAAATGCGGAAGAGGCAGAGGAATTGGGAGTAAGGGATAGCTTTTTTACAGAAGATAGGGTGGGAGGAGGTGTAGTCCAGGTAGGTGTGCGAGTTGGTTGGTTTGTCCAATCTTTGGTGGTCATGTTTTCTGCTGCCTGGGCTCGAAGCCCTGGAATTCTCCACTGAAAGTCTCGACCTTTCCGTCTTGCAAATAGTATTAAAACCTAACTTTTTGACCAGGCTGCTATTGTTATTGTTGAGAAGGGTATGGCCGACTATCTTCTGGAAACACTAGTGCCTTGATAGAGCTGAACAATTTGTGATGCCACTTTTGAGCCCAGTGAAAGGTCACGCGTGTTGGTGAGACAGTGAGTTGTCTATCCTAACAACTGGTGGATTGTATCAAATAGCACATCCCTTTAGCTGTTCACAATAGGCAGATTATTGACTCAACCAACATCTAGTTGTAAAACTCAGAGCTGTGTCCAACATGAGATGTGATTCCATAATTAAGGCAATACTTGTTAAATAATCCCGATTTGTGCTAAAAGCTACACTGACAGCCAGTTCAACATTATCCGTTTACCTATACTAGAAGCTACCTTGATTCGCATGTAGAACTTCCTCCAACTTGCCATTAATAAGCACACTCTTCTAACGCAGAATAAATTACTGTTCCCTTTCAGATTTAGCAGTCTTGTGATTCTGTCCTGATGACTACAAGATGGAAAAACTTCCCCAATATATCTCTCAGTTTTTGGTCAGCATTATTTAAGTTGTTTACTATCAAGCGATTATTGGTAATTTA
The DNA here is from genome assembly GCF_047496795.1 of Chiloscyllium punctatum. Classification (NCBI taxonomy): domain Eukaryota; kingdom Metazoa; phylum Chordata; class Chondrichthyes; order Orectolobiformes; family Hemiscylliidae; genus Chiloscyllium; species Chiloscyllium punctatum. Next base: position 6,210,838 of record NC_092771.1, on the reverse strand, counting down.
AGTGATGACGCTAAAATAGCTGATTAACCCTTTCTTGATTTTAAGTCTGTTACTTCCACAGACGGGAGCAATATGAAAACCACCAGTTAGCCTGGCTTCAGCAGGCAGAAAAATATGAAAAGGAACATCTGGGAGGATTCCAGCGGATTTACCCAAAATCCAACTCTGAAAAATATGACAATTTCTTTAAACAAAGTGGATCACTCTTTCAAGAAACAATCGCTTCCAGAGCAAGGGAAGAATGTGCCAGGTATGGATTATGGGCAACCAGTTGAAGGGACTTTTATGACCTTGGAGGGGCCTCTTGATTGCCATTAATATGCATTGATTAATAGTCATGGTAAAGATACTGATAGTATTTCCTGTCTCCTATTTAATTGTCCTGTCAACCTACGCTTAAACTCCTATACTTGCTTTTACAGTATTCACACAGCATTGACTGTGGACCTTCGATGAATAATGGACAGGAACATCCGGTTCCTTTACCACTGAACAGCCCTGCTTAGCAAAACCCCTATAGCATTGTTTTATAACATTGCATCTATCTGTTTTACAGAAATGGCTCAATTCCCTCATCATACCTAGACATTTATACAAAAGTGAAGTGTATTATTACTTCGAGGAAAATGCTTGGTGAGACTGCTTGACAGTCTGTTTTGTTATGTAGTTTCAATTTTCTGATGGTGCGAAGTATCCTGCAGTCTGGTTCCACTGACATCATTTTCTTGCTGCGATCATGTCTGTAGAATTTTCCATCCATATGTATGTATCAGCAAGCTTTCTGATGTGAAAATAGTGCTATTGAGCACAGGCTGTCATTGCAGAATATCCATGCTGACACTATCATGAAGAAGCAGTCAGGAGCTGCAAACCCTACTCTATATTTTTCTCAGCTCATAATCCACAAACATGGAGGTCAGTTCTCACCTTGAATTATACTAGTTGTAATTAACTGGAAAGGTCTTCATAGGTAGGGGATGTTCTGATATCAGTTGATGATGCTCCTGGACAAGTTAAATGCTGGAATGAAACCTAGCTTGCTGGATCATTTTTTTATTTGTTTCATTAGTTACCATGATAGTTGATCACCAAGCCGATCATAATGCTGCAGGTTTTCTCTAACTGAACCAATATTTAGGTTGTAAATTTGCTCACTGCGCTAAAAGGTTTGGTTTCAGACATTTCATCACCATGCGAGGTAACACCATCAGTGAGCCTGCAGTGAAGTGCTGGTGTTCTGTCCTGCTTTCTATTTATCTGTCTTGGTCTGTTAAGGTGAGCGATATTATTTCCGGTTGTTCTACTCCAAGGTTGGTAAATGGGGTCCAAATCGATGTGTTTATTGATGGAGTTCCGTTTTGAATGCCAAGCCTCTAGGAATTCCTGTGCGTGTCTCTGTTTAGCCTGTCCTAGGGTGGATGTATTATTCAACTCAAAGTGGTCTCCTCCTTTGCCTGTATGTAAGGAAACTGGTGATATTGGGTCATGTCTTTTGGTGGCTAGTTGGTGTTCGTGTATCCTGGTGGCGAGTTTTCTGCCCTTCTGTCCAATGTAGTGTTTCTTACAGTCTTTGCAGGGTATTTTGTAAAATGACATTAGTTTTGCTGTTTGTTGGTTTCGGGTCCTTCAGGTTCATCAGTACCTGTTTCAGTGTGTTGGCAAGTTTGTGAGCTACCGTGATGCCAAGGGGTCGGAGTAGTCTAGTTGTCATTTTCCGAGATGTCCTTGACTGGTAATGTAACTAGAGTTTCTGGGCATGTTGTGTCCACTTGTTTGGTTTGTTGTTTAAGAATTGGTGGATTGTGTTTATCGGATACCCGGTGTTCTTGAATGCACTGTATAAGTATTTTTCTTCTGCTGCTCATAGTTCCTGGGTGCTGCGTGTGTTGTGGCCCATTTATTTAATGTCCTAATGCAGCTCTGTTTGTGGGCATTGGGATGATTGCTTCTGTAGTTAAATATCTAGTCACTGTGTGTTGCTTTCCTGTAGATGCTAGTCTGCAGTTCTCCATTATCTGTTTGTCTGTGTGACATCGAAGAAGGGGAGTCTGTTGTTGTTCCCCATCTCTTTTATGAAATTTATGTCAGTAAGGATGTTGTTGATGATGTTGTAGGTTTCCTTTAATTTGGTCCGTTTTGTGATGACAAAGGTGTCATCCACTCACCGGACCCAAAGTTTGGGTTGGATCGTGGATCTGTTTCATATTTTGGAGATCTGTTTTATTAATTTGGCATGATTTATGAAGCTTCTTCAATGATGCTGTGATACGGTTTTCTAGCTGTAGAGTCTGGTCCATTGCCACCTGTTGGTAAGTGTCAGTATCTATGCGCAGTGAGTTCACCCTTTCAATGTCCTGTGTTCTCTTTAAGATGATGGTAATGCACTTTTTGTCTGCAGGTAAGATTACCATGTTTCTCGGAAAGTCCTTCCCGGGCTTTCCTTTCCTGAGAGTTGAGGGTGTTACTTCCTTCTTCCTGCTTAGTGTTGGTGCAACTGTCAGTGTGCTGGGTTTCTTCCATGTGTCCATTATCTTTCAGGGTTGCAATTAACAAGACAGATCTCCAAAAAATGAAACAACACACCTCGTTTCCATAGATTAACGAAGGTACTCAAACCAGAGACCCCCTCAGACCCATACTCTCTCTCCCTAGCACACCAACATACAGATTAGAAAAGAACTCCACTGAAAACTGAAATACCTGGTAGAAGACTCATGCCACTCCATCCATGCCAAGCAAGAATTCCTGAACATTATCAAAGACACCAAAATAAAAGAGGATAAAATAATGGTCTCCTTTGATGTAACAGCCCTATTCACATCAATTAACATCAGCCTGATCAAACAAACACTGACCACACTACTAGAAGAACCAAGGATACAAATAGACAGCACCAACTTCATCAGCAAGGACAACATCCTAAAGCTAGTAGACATGTGCCTTCACTACCCACTTCACTTTCAGTGACAAGACCTACAAACAAATCAACGGAATACCCATGGGATCACCAATGTCAGGTTGCTTAGCAGAAGCACTAATGCAGAGACTCGAACCAACAGCCCTCCATGATCCAACCCAAACTTTGGGTCCAGTTGGTAGTTGACACCTTTGTCATCGCAAAATGGAACAAATTAGAGGAAACCTACAGCATCATCAAGAACATCCTTACTGACATAAATTTCACAAACCAAAAGGAGAATAACAACAGACTCACTTTCCTAGATGTCACAGTGGGATGAACAGGTAATGGAGAACTGTAGACCAGCGTCTATAGGAAAGCAACACACAATGATCAGATACTTAACTACAGAAACAAGCATCCCGACACCCACAAACAGAGCTGCATTGACATTATTTAAACAGGTCACAACACACTGCAGCACCGAGGAACTACACGCAGCAGAAGAAAAATACTTATATCACATATTCAAGAACACCGGGTACCCGATAAATACAGTCCACTAATTCTTAAATAACAAACACCAACAAGAAGACATAACATGCCCAGAAACTCTGCCACACTACCATACATCAAATGGCAACCGACTACTCCAACCCCTTGGCGTCATGGTAGCTCACAAACCTACCTACACTGAAACACGTACTGATGAAACACTACATCAGATAAACAGGCAGAAAACTAGTTGCCAGGATGCACGAACACCAACTAGCCACTAAAAGACATGACCCACTATCACTAGTATCCTTACATACAGGCAAAGAAGGACACCACTTCGACTGGGACAACACATCCATCCTGGGGCAGGCTAAACAGAGACCGCATGGGAATTCCTAGAGGCCTGGCATTCAAACTGAAACTCCATCAATAAACCTATCGATTTGAACCCCATTTATCAACCTTGGAGGAAAAAAAATAATATCATACACCTTAGCAGACCAAGATGCAAAAGTAGAAAATGGGACAGAACACCAGCGCTTCACTGGAGGCTCACTGATGACGGTACCTAGCATAGTGATGAAATGTCTGCAAACCAACCTTCCAGCACAGTCAGCAAACTTACAACCTGAACCTCATCCTGAGCTATGGGATCTTCTCAAAGTCGCAAAACCAATGTTTACTGTACACAAGAAGAAATAATAACAACGAACAGAGCTATCTAAATATATAAAATTAGAATAATAGTAAAACACACAGCAAATCAATGTTTCAATCTGTTTCCTAACACTATTTGATACAGAGAACTCAAGTCCAGAGAAATTACACCCCTTATCTCAACGATTTGGGTTTTACTTAACTGACTTCTAGGTTCTTTCCTGTGGAATATGGGGACAGTTTGATGAGTCCTTTCCAAATATACTGATGTGAAATCTTCACAAATCTCTGGACTAAAAATTCTCAATTCCAATAACCTTCAGATTTCTAACCAAATTCGTCCGGCTTGGAAGTTTCACACTTAACCCTTCTGAACTGCGTTGTTTTCTGAACTTCTTCTGGAAGAGAAATTATAAACTTGCTTCAAAACTCAACATTAGTGTCTTTAGAAATGAACTGAAAATCCTGCTTCATACTGAATTTAAAACAAATCTGCTCATCTTCAATTTTTCTGAACTATAAATTCAGCCTTATATATTTACACGATCATAAATACCATTGTATAAACATCTTTCCATTAACATACCAGTCACACACTCTCTCTGACACCTACTGGATTAGGTCATTGTTCTGGAACAATCTCTGCCCTTGTATTTTTTTTAAAAGAAAATTTTCCACAAAAATAGCCAACATCCGTATAACACTGTCTTGAAATTAATATATAAAAGTGATATTAATATGCTGAATTATACACCTTTCACTACATTGGGTAATTGAAATGTGTGATGTGTAAGAACTGCCCATGTACACATTTGTGCCGGGTCCTTGTTGATTGACCAATTATTGGATACTTTGTGATCAGGCAGCAATTGGAGGAGATCCGGCTGAAAAATGAACCAAAGGAACAATTGGCGAAGGGGAAGAAGAAAGAAGGAAAGGACGCCAGCCTGCAAGGAGAGTCAGGAGGCGAGCCGCAAATGCTTGATGTATTCTCCAGGAAGATCCGTGGGGACTCAACCTACAGGAAATTAAAGAAAGAGGTACTGTTGTCAGTTCCTACTACTGCATATTTCGTTCAACTGATGTCCACCTGCTACAGGAACCATACTTGAGAGCATTTTAAATAACCGGGGTAGATTCCTGATGCCCTATACATGGATACTGAAAAGGATAGACATTCCTCTCTGTGTTAAGTTAATTAACCATTGAATTCTGTTAACTAATTTGTAGAAATCAACATATAGAGGAATTTGTGGTCCATGTGCTAAATCTAATTATTTTTACAGTTTAAATGACTGACATGATAAATCAAAAATGCTTGTAACAATATTGGGGAAAAGATTTTTCCTGCTGAAATTCCTCCTTTCAGTTTTTCAGTTACTGTTTCTGGTAGGGTTTCACAGGGTGCAGTACTAGTACCCTTGGCCTCTTGTGGTCTGTATTAACAATTTGGATATAAATGTTGGGGGCATGATAATGAAGCTTGCTGATGATACAAAAAATGGTCTTCTGGCAGGCGGTGATGAAGATTGTTCTTAATTGCAGGAAGATAACAATGGATTAGTTGGGTGGCATACAAATGTCAAATAGAATTCAAGTGTGAGGTGATGCATTTGGGGAGGTCAAACCGGGCAAAAGAAGACAGGTATTATTGGGAGGACACTGAGAGGTGTAGAGCAAGTGAAGAACCTTCTTCCACAGATACTTATAGGTCGAGCACAGACTCATAAAGTGATTAGGAAGGAATAATTGTGTTATTACCTGATGTATAGATTATAAAAGCAGGGTGGTTAGCTGCAAGCGTGGAAATCATTTGTCAGGCCACAATTTGAGTACTGTGGGCTGTTCTGGTCACCTTGCTGCAAAAAGTATGTAATTATACCAGAAAGGGTGTAGAAGAGATTTACGAGAATGTTACCAGGAATTATGCAACCATGAGGAAAGATTTGATAGACTGGGGTTGTTCTCCTTGGAACAGAGCTGCCTGAGGGGAGTTTTGATTGAGATATACAAAATTGAGAATGTCTATTTGAGTGGATAAGAAGGGCCTATTTACTTGTAGAAGAACAGTCAGTGACTATGGGCATTGATTTTACAGTGAATGGTAGGAAGTCTAGAGGTGAGGGAAGATTTTTTCACCTTGAAGACGGGGGAGGGGTCTGGAACTCATTGCCTAAAAGGTTCAAAGACGCAGAAACCCTAGATTCATTTAAAAGGTATCTGGATGTATATTACAAGTGCTGTAACTTGCAGGGATATGGACCAAAAGCTGAATAGTGTGATCAGGCTAGATGATTTATGGAGAAAGTGAAGACTGCACATGCTGGAGATCAGAATCAAAAAATGTGGTGCTGGAAAAGCACAACCGGTCAGGCAGTATCCAAGGAGCAGGAGAGACAATGTTTCAAGCATGAGCTCTTCAGCAGGAATGGTGGTGGGGGGGGGGGGCAGAGTTTTTTTATTGCAATGCAAACATGGTGGACTAAGGGCTTCTTTCAGTGGCTGTAAATATTCTGTGATTCCACGATAATGGTGGCCATTTAGTTATTAGAATAATGTTGAAAATTATTCAGTTGAATAATATCCTTCAGGAAAAGAAATGTGCCACATTTATCTTATCTGGATCTACTTTGGGATGATTGAGCTACTGTATTTGAGGTTAGTGGAAGCAAACAATGCGACATACTTGCAATCTACTGAAGGACTCCTTTGTATCTAAGAATCTTTAATACATAAATCTTATATACACAGCCTCTAAGTGGCACTGCTTTATTATCTCATTTCATAGATTCCATTCAGAGTGCTACAAAATGTATCAATTTTCCACATGCTCAAACTTTGATCAAAGGTAGAAAACATATAAAAGTAAATTATTATACTTCTTTGTAAAGGTAATAAGGATTGATGGTAATGTCATACAGGAAGCCAACACAAAGGGCACCTGGGGTGAGTATCACTCTTCATTCTATTCAGCTCTTTTGAGTAACCACCCTTTCTGCATCACTCTCCCTTCCCTCCATCACATTCTTCAGTTAATTCACATGAGCAAACTGCAGCAGTTCTCTTTCTCTTTCCAATGTAGTCATCTCTTCCTTTGCTCTTTTTTAACTGCCCATCATTCTCTTCTCACACCCTAGCACTCATACAAACTCTAAATATTTCCACTTGACTTTCCAACAACTGCTCATTGACAGTCATTCTCTCTCTCTCTCTCTCTCTCTCTCTGCAGAACAAAAGAAGGACCCAACACTGTGGGTCTCACTTGAGCTGAGCAGTGGTCTGATCAAAATACAAGAACATCAGGCAAGACAGCAGTGGCTGCCTATCTCAGCAAAGTATCTACAAATTACTTGTGTCCCTTCATTCATCTCATCAAGTAGTTAACATTCTTCATAACAGCAACATTGTTATTACTGTCACCCATTAAGACCAGCCTTCAGTGCCACCTTAACTCTTGTTGCTTTTCCTTTCCCTCTAGAATCTTCCCAGCATTGGAACTTGCAAAACGTTCCTTGGAGGAGCACAGTTCGATACTGGATGCAGCGTCTCAGGTTCCATTGCTCCCAGGCACCAACTCAGACATTAGTACTCTGCATTGAGTTAGAGAGTCAACCAAAAGGGTCTGCTTCTGGTGAAAGATCTGGCTAAAGTGAGCATCAGCAACAGATACTGGTGGCACAGCAGCAGAGAACCAATTCAGCTCACTGGAGGTGATGTCCATGCCCAGCACTACTGGGTATGACAGACTGTCAAGGATCCAGACAAGAAAATAACACTGTATCCCTGACAATAGACAGTTATAGTAGGTATTGGCAGGCCTGCTAAAGTTGCTTCAGCACAATCACTGAGTTATAGAGAAGTCTGCTTCCTGTCTATCATTTCACATTGTAATCACCACTATCAGTTCTCACTGGCTACCTCAGGGACATACAACTAGGCCTTCACAAGGGAGTGAGCATCACTACGCTCTGGAGCTAAGGTGGAATCTGGAGAGACAGCTGGTGGAATTTAAATTCGATTAGTAATTCTGGAATTAACAACTACTGTCTGTTTCATGGTTAACAATGTCTGGTTCACCAATGTCCTTTAGGGAAGGAAATATGCTGTTCATACTCAGTCTGGCTTACATGTGACTCCAGACCCACAACAGTTGACTCATAACTGCCCTTTGCAATCACTTAGCAAACCACTCAGTTAAAGTCAATTAGGGGTGGACAACTAGTGCTGACCTTGCTGATAACGCCCATCCTGTAAAAGAATGCATTAAAAAAAGAAGCTGTTATGCAGTCATTAGGCTCCATCTCTGAGAAAGAGAGACAGATATTTGCCTGGAAGGGTTGGTGGGTCAAATGGGCAGCAACTTTAAAGGAGTCACTGACCGCCTGCAGTCTGCTCCCCCACAGATCAGTGAGACTGATGAGTGCATCGCCCAATGCCCACCCCAGGTACAACTTAGCACATTGGATGCAATATGTGTTGCTTTCTCTCCGGATGCCAGCACACATGCTCCTTTGCTATGCTGTCAACCTTTCATGATTACAGAGCATTTAATGCGACAGACTGCCCAGGCCACCACATGGTGCAGCAGTCTCACCTGGGACATCATGGGCTGAACTACCCAGAGGCCACCAGTCTTAAAAATGTGTTGCTAAGCAGTCCTCACTTTCTCCTAGAGGTCACCAGGCACCAGCATCTCAAAGCTACCTGCATGAACAAGAGAAACCTACAGCCTTCCAACTGCAACATTCATTAGGAGTTGCACAGTTAGGAAGCATCCTAATAAAGAAGATACATTGGTTGACAATTAATGATGAATGACCGGAAGCCAGTGATGGTCTCTGGAATTAAATTCTATGCATTTCGTAGTTTCTGGGTCTGTATGTCATTGAGTCAACCTGTAAGGGAATGTTATTTCATAAAATTACTAAATGACTGCTGAAAGAAGTAACAAAGACAGTTAATGCTGAGAGTAATCTTGATTAACTGTTCAGAGGAAGGGGTGAGCATGTTATTGGAAGTGCCAATCCATGCATTTCTGGTTGAGATGTGCATCGCCAAACACACCCCAGTCGAGCCATGCACTATTGCTGTGGCTGAGTGGGGAGCACTTTTGCCTCTGAGTCAGAAAATTGTGGGTTCAGGTCCTCAAGACAGAGACTTCACCACAAATGTAGGTTGACTTTCCAGTGCAGGAGTTTCCAGTCTCGGCAGTGTTATCCTTCAGGTGAGATATTCAACAGGCCCCAACTACTCCAGCTGAACACAGTTAATCCCTGGCTGTGTTTTGAAGAAGAGCAGGAGAGCTATTCTGTGTCCTTGACTAAAAACCAAACTTATGGGTTTTATTAAATTGCTGTTTGTGGAAGTTTACTGTGCACACATTGGCTGCTACATTTGCTACACTATAAACATGACAATACTCCAAAAGTGTATGATTGCCTATAAAATGCTTCGGAAGTTCTGGGTCAGTTGAAAGGTGCTACATAAATGCAAGTTTGTCTTCCTACTATTGCTTTACCTCCTCTGACAGCTATATTTCTGCCTATACAGCCCTAGGACATGCTCCATAGTCATTCTGCTGGTCTCATGCATTTGATTGCATTGTTGATATTTGGTTGTTGTGGGTGTCATTAAAAGTGAGGGTTGATGAGGGAGTGTTGTTAACTTTCTCCCACCAGCAATCTTGTCACATTTTTGCAGTGGCTGTATAATGGGGAGATGTTTACTTGTTGCACGAAAATTACCCCTGTTCATGTTCCAGCACCTCACACACTAGTTACCGATAAGGAGTGGGAACCCTAGCTATCTTTTAAAACTTCTTCCCTGTGGTGCTTGTGTCAATTGTAATTGTTCAATCACAGCTGTAACCGAAAGCAGCTAATCCTACAGAGAGTTGAGGTTGGATGGCTAGGTGTGCACTTGTATTTATTCTTAGTGGAGGATGATCCATGTTTTGTCTGTATGCACCTCCTATTTGCACACAGTGGAGTTTCAAACTCCCCAGACAAAGCTTAAATTCATGTTCTCACTCATGTGCACATATCTCAGGTTGATGGTGCCATTGTGTCCTGTTGCTGTATTCTGGAAATTATCCACTGCCAAAGTGACTTATAAAGGTGTCCAATAAGATTCAAACAGAACAAATGAATGACTGTTATGAACTAATAGGCATGAGTTACTAGGATGTCATGACTGAACAATGGCATATGAATCTCATTTGGTGACTCCTGTATATAGCAATCCTATCCTATGTCAAAGGAATTTGCTCTCTGTTAGTTGATCCTTCTCTAGCCTATGACCAACGAGCGGATGGGTGCATGCAAGTCTGACCTAATTACCTTAATTTCCAAATACGAGTTGGCCAGAATAGGAGAGTTCAATTAGTTAGGTGAAATTGATGGCAACTTGTAAAATCTTTGATAAATACTTAAGATTTTTTATAGGACAAATTGGAATGGAGGGTCATTAGGTGTATCCCCACAGGATCAGAGTTTCAAATCCAGCTAAGGTGAAAGGGAGTTGTATCCCCTCTGTTGGCTGTTAGGATCTGAGATCAAAGGAATTGAGCATTCTCAAGGCAAAGCTTATGTTGAATCTCAAGCAAGGAAAATCGCTGATATGGGAAAGGTGAGGTACTGATGCAATAGAACAGAATAGACAGTACCCACATCTGCATATAACTGTTCAATCTGACCTGGAGATTCTTGTTGCAGCCATTATGTGCTCAAAATGAAAGTGCTGTGATCTATTAGCATCCCTCACCTTGGCGAGTACAAAATGTTTGGGAAAACTGAAAAGGAACAAGTGGAATGAAGATGTCCAGTGAAAGATGTTAAATGATAATTCTTCAATTCTGTTGTAGGTCACAGAGCAGTTGTTGACAATGAATGCCTATCCCATTCACCTCTGTCGGCTGACTTTTCAGGACCTGTCTTTTGAATCTGATTAATTCAATTGCAACGCTTTATGCACTTGTTAATAAACGTTATTGTTAAATAATGCAATGAGTTACTAATTCTGTTTTAATTATGCTTTGTGACAAATAAAATATCAGGAAATCCAGATGCTGGCTGGTCCTGCAATAAGAAGGCTTTGGTACTCTGGCTGAATATTGTTTCAGAATTTATTTTTGTGATCTGATTTAATGTCACAGAAAGACCTCTGGAAGACAGCTCTTCCCATAAGAGAGAGCAGAAAATGTTATTATTCAGCAGATTAAATTACAGTCATGTTCTTGGCACTTCTTTGGCAGTAACCCTGTTGGTGATTTTCTAATGTACCTACTGTATTTTTGTTATGTGACAGGTTATGCAATACTTTAACATGGGTGGCTGTATCTATTTTCTTTTATTCATTCAGGAGATGTGAGCATCGCTAGCAAGGTCTGCATTTGTTGCCCATCCCTAACTACCTGGAGAAGTGTTTTAATCAGACAGATTGCAGTATTTTGCTCTTTGTTATTGGAATATTAATGATGTGCACAAATATTGAGAAACCTCAGTATGACAGCAAATGTTGAAAGGAAATTTAAGGTATAAGTGCCAGGAGTTGAATGATCTTTTCTTCTCTTAAATTTTCCTCTGAATGTTCAACTGCTCTTTCAAAGCAAAGATTATTCAAATAAAAGGTGAGCATGCAAATGGGTATCAGACTTACTCATCCTGCATTTATTTGAATATTCCCAATTGCTGCACCAACTTGCTGCTGAAGTAATGTATCTTTTAATCACACAAAATTCTAAATGTGATGATTTTCCTGTCACTCTGTTTTTTTTAAAATAGAGTTATACCACTCCATTACTCAGTTCGCAAAAGTGAATGTCAAATTGATACTGAGCAAGATAGGTAAAGAGGTTCTCTAGTTCTGCCGCTTGTCTGAGCTGACTTAACTGAGCTCAGCTGCCTGACAATAAGGGAGATGGAGATAGTTTTGGTAGTCCCAGACTAGGGAGAAGAAAGTTATTCTCATTTCTGGTTGAGATAGTGTTTTGCATTGATCCTGCTGTAAAAGATTATCCTGTCAGCAACCTCATACCTGAAGAATATATGCATTTTTAAAAATTATTCATTTGTGGGACTTGGGTGTCGCTAGCTGGCCAGCATTGATAACCCATCCCTATTTGCCCTTGAGAAGGTGGTGGTGAGCTGCCTTCTTGAATCACTGCAGTCCACTTGCTGTGGGTTGACCCACAATGCCGGTAGGGAGGGAATTCCAGGATTTTGACTCAACGACTGTGAAGGAATGCAGTATATTTCCAAGTCAGAAGGTGAGTGGCTTGGAGGGGAACTTGCAGGCAGTGGTGTTCTCAGGAATCTGCTGCCCTTGTCCTTCTAAATGGAAGTGATTGTGGGTTTGGAAGGTGCTGTCTCAGAGTCTTTGGTGAATTTCTGTCGTGCATCTTGTAGATGGTAAGTACTGCTGCTGAGCACTGGTGGTGGGGGAATTGAATGTTTGTAGATGTGATGCCAATCAAGTGGGTCGCTTTGTCCTGGATGGTGTCAAGCTTTTTGAGTGTTGTTGGAGCTGCACCCATTCAGGCAAGTGGAGAGTTCTCCATCACACTCTTGACTTGTGCCTTGTAGATGGTGGATAGACTTTGGGTATCAAGGGATGAGTTATTTGCTGCAGTATCCCTAGTCTCTGACTTGCTCTTGTAGCCACTGTGTTTATGTGGTGAGTCCAGTTGAGTTTCTGGTCAATGGTAACCCTGAGGATGTTAATAGTGGGTGATTCAGAGATGGTAATACTGTTGAATATCAAGGGGCGGTGGTTAGAGTGTCTCTTATTGGTGATTGTTATTGTCTGGCATTTGTGTAGCATGAATGTGACTTGCCACTTGTCAGCCCAAGCCTGGATACTGTATAGATCTTGTTGCATTTGAGCATGGTCTGCTTCAGTATCTGAGGAGTCGCGATTGGTGCTGAACACTGTGCAATCATTGGTGAACATCCCCACTTCTGACCTTATGACGCAGTTGAAGATTGTTGGGGCTAGGACACTACCCTGGGGGACTCTTGCAGAGATGTCCTGGAGCTGAGATGACTGACTCTCCACAACCACAACCATCTTCCTTTATGCCAGGTATGGCTGTAACCAGCGGAGTGTTTGCCTCTGATACCCATTGATTCCAGTTTTGCCAGGACTCCTTGATGCCGGTCAAACGTGGTCTTGATGTCAAGGGCTGTCGCTCTTACCTCCCCTCTGGAATTCAGCTCCTTTGTCCACGTTAGAACCAAGGCTATAATGAGGTCAGGAGCTGAGTGACCCTGGCAAAACCCAAACTGGGTGGCACTGAGCAGGTTGTTGCTGAGCAGGTGCTGCTTGATAGCCTTGTTAATGAGCCCTTCCACCACTTTATTGATGATGGAAAGAGTAGACTGATTGAGTGGTAATTGGCTGGGTTGAATTTGTCCTGCTTTTTGTTTTATGTAAGATGTATTAGAGGGCTGTATGGTTTAGTATTGGTATGGTTAAAAGGAAAAAAGTTGGGGAAATAAATAAGTGTAAAACATATTTTCACATTTTATTTGATAACAGTTTCAACTGATGTTGATATTTGACCAGAGATTTTGGAAATACCTCACAATTACAACACAGAAATCATCCAATCTGTTCAACTAATTTCTGTAATGTTTATCCTTCACATGAGCACGTGATCTGTGATCAATCCTCTTTAAAACTATGCTATAAAATTTGCTTTAGTCAGAAGCTAAGAATGTCAAAGGAATTACATTCAGACAGTTGCTTCAGGTAGTCCATGCTTAGGCAAGAGATGATCGTCGCTACTTTCACCCTACTTCGTGTCAAAACTTTGGCTTGAATTCCTCCATCCTTGATTCAGTAAAATCTAGCTTGCCAATCAACCTAACACAATGGAATCAAAATCTCTCTAACTCCTTTTAAAAATTCCTCCATGCTCATACTTAATCCTACTACCTCCTTAACTGACCATCCTTTGATTTTTAAATGGTGGCTCTCTATACTCATTTCTTCCTATATTTCTAAATGACCTTTGCTACTTTCTCCCCTACCTAATAAATGAGCCCTCAAGCTATCTCTTTGATCATGTTTTGGTCAACACTTCCACTCAGCATACCTTGAGATGTTAGTTGTCCTAAAGGTGTGTAAATGTTGCAGGATTTGAGCTCAATCTCCTCTCTCTTATAGTTGCTTGCTTTTTGAAGTTGGGGTACAGCTCTATACTGTTAGTGGACCTTTTGAGATATACGTTCTGGCTGTTCTTAACGTGAGTGTTGAAGGCCTTTTCAAGCTTGGTCTTCACTTAATGTCTATGCAGAAACTTTCTGGCAGGAATTAATGAATGCTGATTAAAAATGAGGATGCGGGCTGGCTTTCCCTCTCAGTGATAGTGAAACCGATTGCACTGCTGAACCTAAATCCCCAGAGGGCAAGGTCAGTGACTGAAATTAGCACCTGAATGCCATTCACTGTCTGACCACCCATTAACAGCTGTAAGTCTGGCGGTTATTTAAAAACTTTTCTCCACATAAATTCCAGAACTTTGTTGTCCATTTGGCCTTTTCTAATAGTTTTCTTTGTTGTTGTTGCACGTTTTACAGGATACCATAGACATCATGAAACCTTTGGATATTATTGAAGAGGAGGAGCTGCAGCGACTCAGTGGGCTACTGCAGCGGGAGAACCTCCTCCGAGCTCTGGGTGTTATCGAGCAAGTTTACCGCATATTGCAAAACACTCCAGGTGTTAACTGCAGTGTTCAAACTGCTCCTCCATGTGCTCCTAGCCAGAATAAAGTGAGTTGCACAGTGTGAAAGAGTTAATTGGTTATCCTTCAACTTTGCACTCTTGTGGGAGAGCCATGTCCACCAGGAATTTGGGATTGGAAATTCAGGGGCGCGTGGTGAAGTGCGTGGGACTGCGTTTCCAGCAGATGAAGCTGCCCACTGGGAGCATAAAGTTTGAAAATGAGTTGTTTGATGTTTGTAATAATATACATAAGGGGTGCTGACTGTCTGCATTCTATCTGTGAAGCTAGACAACAAAGCATGCAGTCCTAACCTAATTCCCGATGAATTGAGCGCACCACTGGCTTTATGCCCGGTTTAATCTGCTCCCTGTCAAAGACCAGTGGAGATGGATATTGGGTAGCGTTTTAAACCTTCTGAGGGATTTCTGCATAGCAAGTTTGAATTAAAATGATCCCTCCTTAAATTGTGAGTGAGTCAGAGATTAAGCTGATCCTACCCTCACCCAATGTGATTTCCGGCACACTTTTTCTGCCACCGGATCAAGGGAAAACCGATCAACTTGCATTTGTATAGCATCTTTCAAGTTCCGAAGATCTTTCAAACTATTGAAGTGCTTTCAAAGTGTAGTCATTGTTGTAAAGTAGGAATTGCAGGAGTTACTTTATGTACAACAAGCTCCCACAAACAGCAATGAGATAAATTAACATTTTGATAAGTGATTTTTAAAAAATGTTTATTTTTGTTAATGAATAAGTATCCAAAGAAGAACTCCGTTGTTCAGATTCAAACAATGGTCTGAGAACTTTCATGCCTATCTGAGGAAGCAGGCAGGTGCCTCGGTTTAATGCTTCCTACCCATCTCCAGCACTGCAACACTGTCAGTCTAAATTATGAGTTCGCCGTCATGGACTGGGGTTTGAATCTGCAGCCTTTGAATTATTAGGCAATAATGATATCCAAGGTAAAAACAATGACTGCAGATGCTGAAAATCAAATACTGGATTAGTGGTGCTGGAAGAGCACAGCAGTTCAGGCAGCATCCAACGAGCTGCTCGTTGGATGCTGCCTGAACTGCTGTGCTCTTCCAGCACCACTAATCCAATAATGATATCCAGTTAACCACTACTGAGCAATATCAGAAATATTGCATAGGTCAGAAGCTTAGAGCTCTATCACTGCCCTAGAATAGTTTGTGCTGGTTCCAGATCATCATCATCTGTACAGCTCTCATACATGAGCGATGTAATTTGGCATTGACCATCCAGATTAATTATTTAAGAGAAAAGAGGATGTCAGACATTACTAACCCCACCCTCTGACACATTCCTTCCCCTGATTTAGTTAAACATTCATTTATTTTACATAGGAATGGAAGTGAGAACAAAGTCATTCTGTGTTTATGTATAAGTTATATTCTTGTGATCTCTGGAAAAATTGTAAACTGTTAAGCATGTTCTAGCAGGTTTCTTCTGCAAAGATTTTATTTGTCGTGAATTTTGGGCAAATTTTGAATGAGTGCAGGGAAATTGAATAATATTCATTCTAGGCACACTGATGTCAGCAGCAAGCACACCTACATTAAATGTGGCAGCGAGTTCTGAGAAGATTTGTAGCTCAGGTTGAGGTTTTGGATGTAGGTTTGCTCGCTGAGCTGAAAGGTTCATTTCCAGATGTTTCGTCACCCTACTAGGTAACATTTTCTGTGGGCCTCCAGGTGAAGCACTACTGAAAATTCCTGCTTTCTATTTGCTTTCTACTTCTAGCAATCCAAACATATAAATAGAAAGCAGGAATTTTTAGCAGTGCTTTGCCTGAGGCCCGCTGAAGATGTTACCTAGTAGGGTGATGAAATGTCCGGAAATGAACCTTCAAGCTCAGTGAGTAAACCTACATCCATTAAATGTGACATTATTGAAATACAGAAGAAAGCTTCCTCAATTGATTGTGACTGAACCACAATCTTAAATTGAGTTCCCCATGTTTGACAGCCACTGACCTCTCTGAAAATTATTTATGACTTAGTACAGCACAGTACAGTACAACAAATTGGGGGCAGTTTTCTGCTGTGGGCTTCTGCCAACTTTTGTTTGTCCTTCAAGACAAATGGGGTCATTTAAGCGACTGCTGGACATGCACATGGACAGCAGTGAGTTGAGGGGTGCGTAGGTTAAGTTACTATATTTTACATTAGGATTAAATCTCGGCACAACATTGTGGGCCAAAGGACCTGTTCTGTGCTGTACTTTTCTATGTTCTAAGATGAAGATGCCCATGTTCTTCATCTTTGGTGCTAACTGTGAATAACATGAAGGCTGATTTTATGTTGGACAACAGATTTTTATCTTGTTACTTTAAATGCATGCCCCACATCACTACCCAGTGTCCCTAACCATTTTGCTCTTAAACATTTTTTTGTACAATATCACACTGGATTCCCATATTTTAGCAATCTGACTGTCATGAAACTCAAACCAGAGGAGTGACAGAGCAGTAACCTTAATATACCTGCCAGATAAAAGGGGAAGCAAAAGAGGTTGGGTAACGAGTGGGAAGTATGTTCTATGCATTCAAACCAGGATGTTCACATAGAAACTAAGATTGACTAAAGCACAGAAGAAAGCCCTTTGTCCCTATAGCAATCTAGCAGCTCTCCCACACCAAGTCACAGCTGCTCCCCCTCTTTAATTAATTTTAACTATCTGTTTGGACATGTTATGACACACTTCCATGGCATCACCATCTTGAGGTGGAACATAATCCCTAAACCACAAGACCCTGTTCACCCATTCATCATTATTTTTAACCAACCTATTCACATATGATATAACCTACCTGGCGACCTAATGAGACTTGAAGTCTGATCCTCTGTGCCTTCTAGGTACACGGTCACTATGGCACAAAACCACCCACAAACTTTTACATGAAACAATACTCCTAATCAGCTTCACACTCGGAAAGAAACACGATAAGTCCTTCTCATGCTTAATGAGATCAGCTACTGGAGACTACATTTTTCAGGACAAACATTCGAGAAAAGATTCTTTACAAAGTATGGACTGATTTTTAAGCCAACTGTTCCGGCATGTTGTGATGTGTTATCGTTGCTCCACAAAACTCTGTTTTCTCTTTGTGTAGATATTTTTATCAACCTGTTAAAACACACTCTTGAAACAGGTGGAACTTGACCCTGGGCCTCCTAGCCAAGTGGTACCTTGCCATATTGGCATTTTCTGACCAGTTATTACACTTCTTTGGAGGAGTTGGGATTTGAACCCAGGCCTTATGGTCCGGAGGTAGGGACATTACTACTGCACCACATAAATTCTCCTAAAAGCTTTGTAGATCTAGACATCAATTAATAGTCATTGTCAGTTTCACTTCTAATCTTAATTACTTGTCATATTAACTATGCAGTTATTTGGCTAGCTCTTTGAAAGGGCTGGCACACTAATAGACAGAATGGCCTCTTTCTGTACTGCATAACTCAATTAAATCTAGAATATAGGCACACAAAACATTTAAACTGTCTGCCTCGGGAATCACAGAGAACGTAAGTACATTAGAATATAAGAATTGAGAGCAGGAGTAAGACATTCATCCCCCCCTCCCCCCTCCCGTCGCCTGCTGTGCCATTCTATAAGGTTCTAGCTGTTTGTTCCCAAGTCTTTACTCATCTTTCATTCCACCTCCTCATAGCACTTACCTCAAAATTCTGGCTACCCAGCTCTTTACTTTCAGTGATCTACCCTTCACATCTCTGGGGTACAGAATTCCAGATATTCACTATCCTCTGACAAAGTTCTGATCGCCGAGCTGGGAATTTGTCTTGCAAATGTTTCGTCCCCTGTCTAGGTGACATCCTCAGTGCTTGGGAGCCTCCTGTGAAGCGCTTCTGTGCTGTTTCCTCCGGCATTTGTAGTGGCCTGTCTGTGCCGCTTCTGGTTGACAACCGGAAGCGACAGATTCAAACCACTACAAATGCCGGAGGAAACCGCACAGAAGCGCTTCACAGGAGGCTCCCAAGCACTGAGGATGTCACCTAGACAGGGGACGAAACGTTTGCAAGACAAATTCCCAGCTCGGCGAACAGAACCACAACGAGCACCCGAGCTACAAATCTTCTCCCAAACTTTGAATCCTCTGACAAAATAAATTACTTTGCATCTCAGTTTTAAAGGTTAGAGCATCTCTTTTGAGCCGGTGAGTGAAAAACAAGCACCTAACTATTCTAACCCTATTTTCCAGCACTTGACCATAGCCTTGTATGCCTTGGCATGGCAAGTGGACATCTAAATAATTCTCTAATTTATAAGAATACCTGGCTCCACCACTACCTTTACAGATAGTGAGTTCCAGATTCCCACTACCCTCTGCTGGGTGAAAACATTTTTCTTCACAGTCCCTTGAAATCTCCTGCTCTTTACCTTAAATCTATGCCCATGTTCATTGTTTCCTCCAGTCAATCCTATCTATGCCCTTAATAATTTTATGTCTATTTATAACAATTGCTCTTTTCAGGTTTGATGCACTAGAGCCAGCATGATACTCAGCTAGACCAAATTGAAATCCCCAATCCATATTGAGTTTGCTTATGGTAGGGGCAATGTTGCAGGCCCCTTGTCACACCTGTTGGTTAGCTTAAAACCAAAAGCCAAACCAAGGCTAATTTTATCCTCATCACTATGCAAAGTACGTGACCTTGAGGTGAGTTGAACTTGGCTATGATGTTCAGTCTGGTCAACACACTGTCTAGTTTCATATGGTTGCAATGCTCACTTTGGAGAGAATTTGCAGGAAACCAGTGTCTATGAAACTATATTCCTGCAAGATGCAACACATTCTAAGAAACGTTGGAGGAAGTGCTGCAGAAGAACATGAACTAAAAATAAATTTGGTCTGTCTTTTAACATTAAAGTTAATCAAGACAGACTATCTGGTGATTTATCTCAATTGCTCTTTGTGGGATTTTGCTGTATGCACTGCGTTTAACTACACGTATAAGCATACTTCAGAAAAAAATACTTGTTTGTTTAAGAAGTGCTTATTCTGATGAATTAGCTTTTCCCTTCATGGTCAACCTAAATTGGATTGATTTTCTGAATGGACAGTTTGTATTGGAGAGACATGGGCTAAATCTCTGCAGAAATTGTCCCGATCACCCGTTGTAATTTCAGAAACACTCATCAATGTGGGTGGGATGATGTATGTTCCCACAGATCTTCTGTCAAACTCATGGTGGATAATAAAAAGAACACCTGTGGATATATATAAATTTTTCTCTTAAATTAATCAATGTGCTGTTGCTAACTAAAAACTGAAAGGACTGTGGATGCTGTACATCAGAAACATAAACAAAGTTGCTAGAAAAGGTCAGCAGATCTGGCAAAATCTGTGAAGAGAAATCAGAATTAATGTTTCTGGTCCAGTGACACTTCCTCAGAACAGTTTTTCCATGCTTTTTCCCAGTTCCCTGCACATTATTTCTATTTAAATAATACCTCGATTACACCTGCCACTACCACATTATCAGGAAATGCATGGTAGACTTGAATCATTCATTGTGTGAAAAGGTTTTTGCAAATCACTTTGAATCTGTCATGACTGTTTCACGATCATTGTATGGGTAGGAACAGTTTCTCCAACTGCTTTGTCCAGCTCCCTCATGATCTTGTAAACCCCTAATAAATATGGAAGAACCAAAGGCAATATAAGGAAAAGCCTCTTTGCAGGGTGAGATCTGGAACAAGTGCCCAAATGTGAGGTGAAGGCAGATTTAATCATGACTTTGAAGAGCAAGTTAGATAAGCATCTGAAGAGAAAATATTGGCAGGATTACCACATAAAACCACAACCACTTGTATATATCCTAGCTATGCTTAAACATATTAGCAATGCTTGCTTTCGTTCGACTGGTTTCCTTCAACATGAGGGTCCTGCCTTATACAAGGCAAGTCAATGGTTAGTAGACATTAAGAGATAAGTTCTGCCAGTCAAAGTATAAAGGACTGTTCCTGGGTCAAACTAGCCAGTTTTCTAATGGATTGCTAATGTATGGTCAAGTGTTGCAGTTTTGGTTGTTCTAGCATTAGGTTACAGTAACTGGTTTAATATGTATTTATTCTTAAGCTTAATGTGGTGTCTCATAAGGCACCATTATGTTTCTTAGATGCAATGTAACTAGCCATTAAGTGCCAAGAAATACATTTTTTGCTGTTTATTAAGATTGGAGCCTAATTTCTGCTGAAAACTGTGTGTGGGCATCCTCCCTACACCGTATCAGTAACTTAGACTAAGAAAGATTGGTGACAGTGAATTGACACAAAGTATTTCAGATGGTTCAGGAGGACACATTTGTGACAATACATGATGGTGAATAGCGGTGCAGTTTTTGTCAGATAATGCTGGCCTGAAGAAATCTTCAGTTCCAAAAAAGCCATCTGAGGAGATGAAAGAAGAATAAAATCCAGTCAGAAAACTGGAAGGGTATCATTAAATATTTAGCAGTTCCAAACCATGTAGGGCCCATCAATTTCTGTGAATGTAGCAGCCAGCAGTTTTTAAAAACAGCAGCACTGGTAGCACTATTAAATCTGCTGACAGAAGATCAAAATAGCCAGAAGTAATGACACCAACTGGAAAAGCTTATGTAAACTACAGAGAGCCGTTTATGAACTACAAGGGAGAAGATCTGAATATTAAACCTGTGATACGGTGGTTGATATCAAGCACCAAAGCAATTTAGAGGAATGATGAACATTCTTACATTTGAGAAAAATATTCTGGGCTAAGATACTTTAAAAAAGTATTCCTCCATTTGAAAGCTTTTAATGATCTTAACATTTTAACAAGTGAACACATTTGATCATTCTGTAGGTTCAGTTGCAGCTCATGCCTTAAAATGATAGAATGTAAGAGAAGGTAACTTTGATAATATTGTAACTATATTCAAAAATTAATTTACATCAGTACCCAATGTATGATGGAGATGGAAAGATCTAATAGAAGAATACAGCCAAAATGAAGTGGACAATATAAAACATCTTTGAATCCTTTGATGCTTGGTTATTGTTCGAGGTGGGAGATCTAAAAAAAAACTACATAAGCAGAAACAAGATCCCACTTTAACACGCCATTGCAACTTTTGTAAGAAAATGGGACATTTCCAGAGAATTTGCAAAAGTAAAAAAAATTAAAAATGCTCTTTTACAGGTGTTTAACTCTTTTACAACAAGTATCTTTGGAAGAAAACCCAGCAAACTAAGACATTTCTTCATCAGAAAACATTTTATGATATTCCATCTTTGGAAAATATCAATCAACCTTTTCTAGGAATGATAAGTGATTCATTTGAACCGGCTATAATAGAAATAATTTGGTTAATGGTCATCCAACAAATTTCATCTGAACATAAAGAGCAAATATTACTGTATTATCTGAAAAAACAATCCTTTGAAGAGAATTAAATTATAACCAACTGACAGAGAACTGTAAAATGCAGACAGAGCAGTGCTCAAAATCAAAGGAGTGCTGAGAGTGCTCTGAAAATACTGAAACCAGTATTAAAAAACAACACTTCTCACTTCTAAGCAGGAATGCTTTCTTGA
This sequence comes from Chiloscyllium punctatum, assembly GCF_047496795.1. NCBI lineage: Eukaryota > Metazoa > Chordata > Chondrichthyes > Orectolobiformes > Hemiscylliidae > Chiloscyllium > Chiloscyllium punctatum. Next base: position 6,188,450 of record NC_092771.1, on the reverse strand, counting down.
AACCTCAACTAGCTCAGAAACTAAATACCTGTGATCAACATAACTCCGCTCAACAGAAGGAGGACTTCATAGGGCTCAGAAGAATGTTCACCAATCCCAAGATAAAGTAGGCACGTCTTGAGATTAATTACTTTGATGTCGGACAACTCTTCATGATTGAGAGATCAGAAGATGTTATTGACTGCTCAAGTTTGGAGGAATTATCCAGTCATCTTCCAACCATGGAATAAATCTTCACAATGTAATGTTGGATATCCCTGACACCACACTTGCCAAAGTTTGTCGTGGATCTTCATTTAGCCAATCTGTTTTGAAGAACCAGTACCAAAGCAACACAGTCATTTCTACTCTCTGAGTGAATCTGGTAAAATAACATGGTTAGCCAAAACCATAAGTACAAGAATAAAATAAACAATGGCGAGAGCAGATTTTTATGTCAAATGGAGAAGATTACTGCTTTCACAATCACAACTGTCTTCTCTGGCATGACTCAAACTAAAGATCCTCCAAAGAAATGAAAACCTTTCACAGTGGCATCAGTGCCAGAGGATGTCGTCTGCAAAGGTTTTAATTGAGCAACTCATTAGTATTTCTATGAATTATTCATCCTCAAACAGCAGACTTTCAAACCAAACAAGTCACCAGCCATTTATAAAGTCACACATTTAGGGAGGAGATGAGGTAGTGGTAAACCTACTTATTTGAAACAGTTGCATAAAGAATTTTATGAAGCAAAAAAAGAGCTTGGGGAAGTTATAATATTAAACAGTTAGTACCTGAAAGGGTGAATCAATATCATGCTCTTAAGGAAATAAAAGACTGTTCCTAGGAGGAACTAACCAGTTTTCTAATGAGTTACTAATGTGTGTCCAAGTGTTGCAATATGCTAATTATATTATGTACTTGTTTTTAAGTTGAGTGTGATATCTCACAGTAGACCATCATGTATTTTAGCTGTAATGTAACTCGCTATCATTACTATTTTCAATATTGGACCTACCTTCTGCCAAATCTCCTTATGGGCATGATTTCTCAAATTGTGTCAGTAGCTCAGAGCAATACCAATAAGAAGGATTGGTGGCATGAATCTACCCAAGGATTCTCAGATGTTTCAAATGGACCATGACCATAAAAGAGTAAGAATATATAATTCAATATGTTCTTGTTGGAATGGATAGTTTAGGCACAAAGGAAATTTAGAGTTACTGAGAGAAGTCTGGAAGGTGGGGTTCATGTAGACAATTAGAAATGATCTTTTTGAATGATGGAACAGACTCGAGTGGCTATATTGTCCACTCCTACCCCTTTCGCGTAGCAAAGTTAATTTTTCAGAGAAACATCAGGTTTAGATGCACTAAATGGCCTACTGTGCTGTAATGTTTCTATGATTGTAAGCTGATAATGGGTGCAGCTGCAGACTGGAACAACCAAGGGTCAGGCAGGAGACTGACCAGCAAAAACCATATCAGCTCCCTACACTGCCTGGTGCTGAATTTCCTGTTTGAGCAGCTATCTGTACATTTTAATATAGAATAGAACCTTACAGGACAGAAGAAGGCCATTTGTCTCATTATGTCTGTGCAGATTTTGAAAAATGTGTCAAATTCGTCACAATTCCTGTGTCTCACATATTATCTGACCATATAATTGGATTACCTTTGACCCCTTCGGTGCTTAAATAAATGTGTGATTCTCACTGTTACAGTGACTTTGACAAATTAGTGGTGAGTCACAAGACCATATTAAATAGGAATTAAAGCAGCCCCTCAAGCTTCTTCCACCATTCAATAAAAATCACAGCTGATTTTCTACACCAACCTTACTTTCCTGCTCTATCCCAATGGTCTCTATTGTCCTCATGCGCAGTCTATCTGTGTCAACAAGTAATATCTTGAACTGTATATCAGTCTGAGTTAGCACTCTCATGGTGAGGCAATCAGATAAGAGATAATGATTAACGCCTAGGTGTGTACATATAACCAGGATATATACAGATAGTCTAGGTTTAGCATAAGGTTCTTCTAGCTTGTGTTTGTGTCTTGTCATCACTCATCTTCTATATTTCTTTAACTTTCTAGTCATTGGTTTACCAAACCTCATACAGACCCTTCCAGGAGATGGAAGGATTGACATACATTGGTCCCTTATCCTCTTTCGAAAGGAATAGTGCATCCGAGCTAGGGATCTTCAACCCATCTACCATTAACTGGTCCACACTGCTGACTCCTAGAGGCCAGGCTCCAGTTCACGTCGGTCAAAAGGGAAATCCCAGTCTGGGAATTGGACTCCCCCTTCAGCGCTTTAACCATCGCTATCCCATCCGCAGGGGTCTGACATGGACGGCAGGAAACCCTATACAAATGTCATTTGAAACCCTTGTCACGTCAAGAACTACAGGATCTTCAGAGTTACGAATGACTTATCCTCGTTCACCAAGTGCCAAACTAAACCCCGGTAAGAAAATGATCTATTATTCTCAATGTGTCTTTGTTTCTATGTGTGTGTGTGGAGTGTTAAGTGTGCAATTGTGTTATCTGTTTCAGACTAGGTTATATGCAGAGTGCACTTTTGTTTCAACATCCCCAGGCAGTATCTTGGTGAGAGAGTACACTGTGTGATGTAAGTTACAGTCATCCTTACCAGGTCCCTGGGTACAATCTGTCAGCATTGAGTTAGCTGTTTTTAGCAGCAGTGCTGGTAGGAATGTGGAGTGTTGCCCTGTTAGCCAGAAATCACTAATGGTGCAGCCTGCTCTCAATCACTACCCTGTAACTGTGTTATATTTTTGAATATGGTCCTTGGATTCAGTGCAAGAAGCTGCTGTTATAAGTGGCCCTGATGTGCCTCTTTCCACCCAATAAATAGGTAAGCGTTCAAAGAGAGAGCCCTTTCCATTGAACTCTGGCTTAGCGAAATTCATTACATTGTCAGATCACAGCTCAGCTACCAGAGAACAAATATTGAACATGAAACAGGTAAATGAATAGTATACAATACTACTACTGCCAATACTTCTTAACTTCATTCTAAGCCCCAAGTTTGCTGTGGTGCACACTCTTCCTACTTTCTATGTCTATTAATAGCAATTAAATGATGAAGGTCAGACAGTTCCTGTCTGTGGTAATCCCAGCTGGGGTGTTAAAATCACAGAATTTCATGGTGCAGAAGCGGGCCGTTTGTGTATGCATTGGCTGTCTAAGCATTTTAACTTAGTGACAATCTCCTGCCTTTCCCCATAGCACTGCACATTGTTTCTGTTTAAATAATCATCCAATGCCCCTTGAATGCCTGAATTGAACCTGCCTCCACCAGACACCAGGGCAGTGCATTAAATTACTTGCTGCGTGAAATCGTTTTTTCTTACCTTACATTTGCCTCTTTTGTAAAACGCTTTAAAACCATACCCTCTAGTTCTTAATCCTCTTATGAGAGGGAACAGTTTCTCCCTAACCACTCTGTCCAGAGCCCTCATGATTTTGACAACTTCAATCAGATCACCTCTCCAAGGAAATAAGTCCCAAGGTCTTCACTTTTTCCCCTGGAAAGGGAATTGGATTACGAGAGGAAACATCCTGCTCCAGATGTCATCCTAGTGACCCCTGTTGACAAGTGCAAGTGTTTAGTCATTAAACCAGAACAAGGGCAGACTTTGTTGCCAATACTTGCTGCCTAGACATGCACAAAGGAAGGACATTTTAGCAAGGTACTAAATGTGGCTGTTTTTCACCCTTTTAACAGATTCTAAAAGCTGAAGTCTCTAGCATATCTGTGGATTCACTTCATCTGTTGCAATTACAACATTGATTTTAAAGACTCATTGAACGTAGTGCACATCAGCCTCTCATTGTAAGCTGATCTGTGCAGATTTAATAAGGAGCTGTGAAAATGGCTTCTCAATTTACATTTACACACTGGATGCTGATATAAGTTAAATGCCTTTCTGGCTGAGTGAAAATGTTGCAACTTTCATGCACCATTTTCTTTCTGACCTGTTTTCTTTTGGACACATCATCTGATATTTTTTGGCCAATCAGTTATTTGACCTGATTGCAAACCAGGAAGGATAAATCATGGCTTTTCACATCATACTTTTACTTCCTATCATTGCCTTCTCCAGGCCATAGCTTTGTTAGAAACAACCTTTGATGTAGCCCATTATTGTATTATGTTACCATTTATATTGCAGTAATTCCCAGTTCTTACACTACACATCAATGTGGTGAAATTCCGGTTTTAAATCCGTTATGTTTCAATCTTAATAACTTTAAACTCAATATTATCCACCCAGCTCACTTACTTATATGTTCCTATCTTTACAGTAAAGTGTCCTCGATACTGAAATACATCCTTCTCCAATGTTACCATCTTCAGTGAGGAAAATATGACATGCTTTTGGAGAACACCAATTCTGTATACATTACTGTTCTGTCTGTTAGAAATAAAAGTTAAGTAAAAAACATATTGGTAGTCTTTCACTGAAGGGCAGCCAGGGTACAACAGGGGCAAGGGGATTGATGGGCAGGGAGGGTGAGAATGGAATCCATTGACTGCAATGTGTTTCTGTACAGAAAACTCCCTGACAGAGTCAAAAGGGTCCCAAAGCAAGAGCATGCCATCAGACTGTGAAACCAGCCTCAACATCCCAATGAATGCAGCACGAATGAGCACCACAGGCAGTGGCTCCAATATGTGGAACATGAAGATGAATGTCATCAACCCTCCGAGCCATGGGCTGACCGTGGTGTCAGCTCGGGCCCCCATCAATCAACGAGCTCACTTAACAAGACGAGCAAATATACTGAGCTTATTCCAGTCCAATATCAACAGGTAAATCTAAAATTCTTCCAAGTGACTATTGCTTGTTTACAAACCTTTTGGTTTAAAAATGGCAGTTGCTGCAGGATGTCCTGCAACTCTCTGCTTTTAACAGGGGTTGGGTTTATAATGTATTTAATATTGGTAGTGATCCTATATTCGATGTCAGAACACCCAGGCAGTGCTGATCACATTGTACAGCTTGGTGGGACCAAACGGTCTGGAAATTGACAAGGAGTTCCAAATTACAAAACAAAGGTAGCTTTAGGAAAATAGCATAATTTTTGTAGCAGGCATATTGGTTAACTCCATAACTAATCTTACACAGATCATAAATTGGAGGTTTTTTATGAACAAAAGAAATTGTGCAAAGAGATGAATATGGGAATAAGATGCCAAATATTTGGGTCATCTACAAAGGCAAACATTAATAAAATTTTATTTCTAAGTTAATGCTTACAGCATGCATGAGGATGAAGAGAATTATTGGGAACTGTCAAAGTAAGGCCACTGTTCATTCAGCTGAAATAATGATGGAAAAGAAAAGCAATTATGGTAAAAATAGAAAATATCTTTATAGCAGAAATTAAGGAAAGGTCAAAGTCAAGGTTCATTGAGTGATGCTCAAGGGCAGAACACAAAGATTATCAGGCTATAGCAGAATGACCACCTGGGGTTAGCATCCATGGAATTGTGCCCCAGTTGGGGGTAGTGCTTTCAACAGAGCAGTTAGTAACAAATTTCACCAATTCTTCCTTGTTAGACGGCTGAACTAATTTCGAGAAGCGGATTGCTGGATTCCCCTTCCAACTCTTCAAGCTGGAGAACATTTTCACCACCTGGTGAAGTCTATGCTTTTAAACTCCTTCTCCCCAGGGTGGGAAGAGGTGGGGAAAAATAAAAGGAACCTAAGCATGAACTGAGAAGAGAGACAAACGCATTTCATGTTGGCAGCAGGATACTGGAGACACTGAACTGGGTCTGAACAGGTTCCATTGTACAATCCACTGTGGGGTAGGGAAGATGGATGGTTTGCCAAAAGATTGAGGAATGTTCATGCACAAACTCTTTTCTAAGGGTTGAACAAATTATCCAAATAAATGAAACTGATATGTTTTTTTTAACATTGTCTTGCTAAAGTATTTCTTCTTCATATAGGTTGCCTATTTTAGCCATACATAATTATATCCCTCCTACAATAACTGAAACTCTTACACAGCTGTAAGCAAGCTGTTAGATTGATCCAGTTACTTTACCTTTCTCTGTCCCTGAAGTTGTATTGTCATCAATGTAACAGCAAAACCATTAAAGTTCCATTCAACGGTTGCAGTTTGATTCTTGCCTGTGTTGAGTTAGCTGATCTCAGTTGTTGGCCCCAGCACAAATTTACCAAAAAAAATTAAAATGATGAAATGTAATATATTCTGATGTGAGATATGCACCTGCTAAAACTGCTTTCGACTGCCCGTGAGGATAACAGATCCAAGTGGATGAAGTTCTGATACCAATCAGCCATGATGAGACCATAAGAACTTGGAGCAGGAGTAGGTCATCTAGCTCCTTGAAGTATAAGTGAGGATAGCAGATGCTGGAGATGTGGTGCTGGAAAAGCACTGCAGGTCAGGCAGCATCCGAGGAGCAGGAAAAAAGACATTTTGCCCAATTTTCCTGCTCCTCAGATGCTGCCTGACCTACTATGCTTTTCCAGCGCCACTCTAATCTATCATCTGGCTCCTTGAGCCTGCTCTGCCATTCAATAAGATCATGGCTGATCTTGTGAATTCAGCTCCATTTACCCACCCACTAAAAGATCTTACTGAATGGTGGAATTTGACAGGCTGAATAGCCTCTTCCTGTTTCTATAAATACTGCTGTTCCGATTTTTTTTTTACTCTGATTAAAGCACATTGATTCTTTATGATATTTCTGGGAAGCCACATGGTGCAGTATTGTTACATTAAAAGTCCTTTATAAATAGAGGTTGTTGTTGTGAGTTCCTCTTTGCAGCCTAAATATTCTGTAGCACAAGGTGTACCTTGCTCCTGAAAACTAACTATCCCCAAAGTCTTTCCCATTACTGTCATTCTTTACCTTTCCTGGGCCTCAAACTTTGGAACATCTTTTGCCAGGTTCTGAAAGTGCCCAGGACTTGGAGTGGGCAGGAATTAAAAATCAAGGCCTTGGAGGTTGTTTTGGGATCCTGGTGGCTCCAGGACAGTTTCAGATTTTCAAAGGATTGGCTGGTGGGGAAGGAGCAGGAGATGTAGTCACTGCCAGTTCATGCCCCTGTCAGGAGATCGTTAAGAGCTTCTTTGTTTGTGACTGTCTTTTTCTGGAAAGCCCGAACAGTCTTGTGCACATTAGTTGGGTTCATCATGAGATCATGGTAAACTGCACACCATTGGTTTTAAAATTTATGCCGTAGCACTATGAGCACTGCTCCTACCCGTCTCGTCTGTGGCTCTGTTCCCCCAAAGGAGCTGCCTGCTGTCATCAGCAAGGCAAGAGGCAGTTTGCAGCATGGCAACCCCTCTATCGCTTATAGTCGAGAGGCAATCCCACCTTCTGCAGCAACTCAAAGCCACTGAGAGTCATAGCAATGTACAGCATGGAAACAACTCCTTCGGTCCAACTCATCTATACTGACCAAATGTCCTACCTAATCTAGTCCCATTTGCTGCACTTGGCCCATATCCCTCTAAGCCCTTCCTATTAATATACCCATCCAGAAGCCTTTTCAATGTTGTAATTGTACTAGCCTCCACCACTTCCTCTGGCAGCTCATTCCATATACACACCACCCTCTGCATGAAAACATTAGGTCTATTTTAAATTTTTCCCCTCCCACCCTAAACCATACCCTCTAGTTCTGGGCTACCCACCCCAGGGAAAAGACCTTGTCTAATTACCCTATCCACAGCCCTCATGATTTTACAAACCTCTATAATGTCACCCCTCAGCCTCTGACTTACTGAGCACCAAAATCAGTTCCTGGCCAAAGAAGCTATTTGCATTTCAGAAGTAGCGCCATGAGAATGACACAACTTGGATATGGGGGTCAGAGCCCAGATTTCATCAGAGTGTTGGATTCCTGACCCTGCATTGAAAATCTGGCCACTTCACCTCGTTTTATCTGCTTTAGTTGCAGCCTCACAGACTAATATCTATTTTCTGCCAAATTTCTGTGGGTAGCACCAGCTAAATTGAGCATGACCCACTGAAATGATCATCCTGATGATGAGAAACTTTGAAATGGACATAACCTGTAAATGGGCCTTCAGGAATTCCAAAGTTGGGGCTGGAACTATTTCCTTTGACAGCTTGTCCAACATGGGGATTGTCCTTGTAAAGATTACACTTTCTTTGGAACAAATGGTCTTTGTTGTTTATATGGGCAGCTGCCTGGTGTTTTGTCATTACTGGAGAGGACCAGCTACTTGTTTCTGTCAATTCCCACCAGTCCACTTCAAGTTTTGTAGAACATACTTAGTCTACTCAATGGTTAGCACTATTATCTCAGAGTGCCAAGTTCAATTCCAGCCTTGGGTGACTGTCTGTGTGGAGTTTGCACATTCTCCCCATGTCTACTGGGTTTCCTCTAGGTGTGCCGGTTTCCTCCTATAGTCCAAAGATGTGTAGATTATGTGGAATGACCATGGTAAATTGCCCAGGAATTTGCAGCTAGGTGGGTTAGCCAGGGGAAATGCAGGGCTACAAGGATGGGTGGTTTTGGGTGGGAAACCTTTGGAGGGTCAGTGTGAACTCGGTGGGCCTAATGTCCTGCCTTCACATTGTTGGGATTCTCTGTTTCTCTTTCCCTTGCAGTGATTCCAGGTTTTCATCGAGGGAAGACAATGATGTTCTTTCTAAATTGACTGACTGAATGTCAGTCTTCCCTTTCTTACATTTGAACCCAGGTTTGATGTTTTTATCCCTTCGCTGAGGTTAAATTAAATAAATATAATTAAATGGCCAAGTGCGCACAGAAAACAAGCACAACATGTGGAGAAAAGCAAAGCCTTTCCTGCTTTTTATTTACTTTTATTATTTCCCCATTTGCATGAGTAATTTCAACCGAGTTTCCATGTAGACTGGGGAGAGAATGCTCTTACAGCAACTCAAGATTGTGTGCAATCAGAAATGGGGAAAACTACCCTGTTACAATAGTTGATGCAATACTGACTCCAGGTTCATAACATATCATTGGGCAGAACCTGTGGAACTTTTAGTTCAATGCCAACAGTTATACTGAAGCTTTTAAGATTGCTTTCCCTGCATATTCCACAGGGAACTCTGACATTTTGCTTTTAAAAAAAGCTTCTAAAAATAGAACTTGCAACAAATCACTTCATTTTACCCTCATGCCATAAGTGTATCTCACCTGAAGTATTCATTTCAGCCACTGGATGCTGAAATTGGCACCACATTCATAACCCAAATCCTCAAACAAACTGACAGTATGTTGTAAAAGAAAAATGCCTAAGATGCTGATCGGGTGCAGTTTTCTGGACTCTACAGTCATTGATATCTACGTTGCATTCTTTGTGTGTACTGATTTCTTCATGAGCCACTTTGAAACTATACAAGACCAACAGCATCGTGGTGCAGATGAAACCCTTCCTGCTGTTATCTGTAATTGGAAATTGTCATATGAACGTTGTAACATTGTTAAGTTAATTTTTAGATTTTTGGAAACAGTTTGCACAGCAAAGCTTCACATAAATTATTGAAAGCACCTTAATTCTTTTTTTTGAGTTTGAAATCTGTAATCATGCAAAGATAAAATTATTCTTGTGTGTCATGACAGAAGCTGGAGGAATGCACCATAACTCTTATCCCACTATTCCATGAGTCACACCATCGATAAAATACTTTTCCCAGTTATTGAGGTGACTAATTAAATTAAATACCTTTTCCATATCAGGTTTTAACTAAAACATCTACTAACCAGGTATCTTATAAAAATTAAATTATTGGTTAATTAATTAAATTAAATTAAATTATTGGTTGATTGTCAAAACAACACTTATTTAGTGAAGGTACTATAACTGGTTAATATATCTAGTAGGTCATATGAAAGAATGAATGTTTATCTCTCTAAATAATCCAAACACATACCTATACACACATCCTCAGGAGAAAAGTAATCGGATTTCTCACAGTAGACATTCACTTCAGAACTAAAATTCACTTTCTGCCCATTGAGGTTACTCTTGAAGGCAATAAAGGATAAAGTGTACAATGTTCCAAGGTCTGTCACTCTGATGTTCTAACGTGTGGCAATATATGGTTGCCTCTGGAGTCTTGACAGACACCGCTTGCTCAGAAAATATAATATTGAGGAGTTTGGTTCTATTGGTATTTGGAATATCGTCCGCCTTTGAATAATATTCTCTTTGTTACTTTACAACATGAAAGGAGTAGGAGGTGAAGTTTAGCCCAATTCAGTCATATACCTCATTGTCAAACAGATTGTAATCAAAAACCTAAAAGCCTATAGACCACGGCATCTATATTGAGAAACAAGGTAGAAAAAAAGTGGTCTACAAATAGTGGATAATATGGTGTTAGCCAGTCTTCCAGAGACTTGAGAAAAACATCCCAACTGCATTGTTGGGGAGGTGCACATTAGAATTTGCCATCATATGGGACAACAAGTGCAGAATGACCCCTCTCAGAAGGATATAAGAGATCCCACAGTATGATTCAAAGAAGCTTTGCCAATAGTTGTCCATCAAGCAAAGAAGATAAATTATCTGGATGTTAATGCTGCCCCCTAACTCCCCAACATCTATGTGATCTGCAAATTGAATATTGCATCACCTGCGTTTGACTAATCTTCAAAATTATTGGCTGTGCAGAGCTTTCAGACCTTTGTGGAAGGTCTTGTATAATTCTTTCCTTAAACTAAACCATGCAGGTTTTTGTTTGGCCATTAGGTTATGTGTTTGTATTGGAGAAACCATAAAAGATGCTTGCAAAGCATCAATATCTCAAAGTATTTTAAGATGAATTAATATTTGGACACTTAAGGTCATTGTGTTTATAAACATTGCAGCTAAAAGGTGCCACAAATGTGATAAATAGCTGGCTAAACATTTTTTGGTAATAGTTTGAGACAGAAATGCTGGCCACAGCTCCCTGCAGAACACCCTGCTGCTGTTTGAAAAATACAATTGGTCTTTTGAAGCCAAAAGCATTAACATTACATCCTAAACAATGTTCTCTGCAGCAAATCAGAATAGACTCAGCATGGCAGTGTAATGTTAGTTACATTTTCAGCAAGTATAATATTAAGCCAGAGACTAGTATAATATTAAGTTACACTGAGACTTTGAGAACCTAAAATTCACAATGAAGAGTTCCAAAATGCATTAAAATTTGGGACCTTATAAAAGAAGGTTCAATGCCTGAGGGTATTCTGACAGACACAGAATTGGTACAATGCAGGAGGAGGCCATTTGGCCATATTACGTACTGCTAATCCGCTGCATCTTTCCCTGTATCTCTGAATACTGTTTTGAACGAAATAATCAATCATCGCCCTCTTGAAAGCCTCACTTGAACTGGACTTGATTACATTTCCAGGCAGTGCACTCAATACTCAAACCACTTGCTTTGTGAAAACATTTTTTCCTCCGTAACGCTTGCTTCTTTTGCACATCATTTTAAATCTCTGCCCTCTCATCTTTTTCCCTTTAATGAGCAGCAACAGCTTCTCTCTGTCTACTCTGTCCCAACCCGCTCATGGTTTTAAAACCTTCTATCAAATCTTCTCTCAGCTTTCTTCTCTCGAAGATGAACAGCCCCAATTTTAAAATCTGCCCTCATAACTGAGTTTCTCATTCCTGAAACAAGTTTCTGTCACGTTAACTGACCAGGGGCATGACAGATGTGATTGGTTTCAGCACCAAGTGATGGTAAAGAAGATAATAAGCTGCTGGAATTGCATATTCATGGATATGGTGTTGTCCATGGCTCTCACTAAGTCACTAGGTTTTTGTGTTGAAGCTCCTGACCTTATTCCAGGCTTAATCACAAAATTCCAGTTTGGCATTCCAGTGCAATACTAAGCAAGTGACCAAATTTTCAAAAGTCAAAACATTGAAAAGCTATGGGACTCCCAATGTATGACATATTGATGGCCAATTACAGAAGGGGGTTCATGTCATGACAACATGCAGGATATGTCCAGCCAGATTTGGTGACCTAATTCCTCAAATCATTTAAAAGGCAACTCAGCAAAGGAGGTGTAGGTGCCAAACAGGTGGCAGCAAATATCTTGGACACATCAAGTAGGCAGGAGGGGAAGAAGGAATACAGGTTTGCTGCATGCAAGGCAATTTGATGGGTGCTTACAAAACAGAGGACAAAATTTCACAAAGATCACAAAAAGGAATGGGTCAGAATGCATTGAACATGAGAATAATTTCTAGATAATTATCAAGACAAAGAAGCATAATATGAAAAGCTGTCCAGAGGGAAAAATGACCCAAAAGGTTACACAGTAATATTTGGAAATTAATATGCCAGTTGTACTGGATATATGCAAAACTGGTCCAGCCAATTTGTGTCATTCTCAAGTTTTACTTATTTTACCTTCTGGGCAGAGACTGTTTGGCCAAACTGGGAAGTCTGGTCATCCTAAATGTTTTGGGTGAGATAAGCTACCCCCACAACTCTCTGCCTAGAATGAAATTTTTAAAATACCATGGTGCAGGTAAAAGAGCAAGGGATGTGTCCTACATTTATCCCAAATCAGCATCTTTATCTGGTCATGCTCATATTGTGGGTTTCTGAAGAAGGGTCACTGGACATGAAATGTTAACTATTTTCTCTCCCCAGATGCTGACAGAATTGCTGGGTTTCTCCAGCAATTTCTGAATTTGTTTCACATTAGGGAGTTTCCCATTGATACAATCGTGAAAGCTTTTCCTACAACATTTCAAAGGTAGTTCATTAAACTGAGGCGCATTGGAATGTCCAGTGGTGATTATAAGTGCTAAATAAATGCAATTCTCTTTCTCTTGTCTTTGGATAATCAGGACAAGGAGTTTTGTTGGAATACAATGTTGTACAGATACTGATGGCTACTTGGGTGAGTTTCTGTCCCTCGCCAGAACCAGCACTTTCAGAGCAGGAAGAATGGAGACAAATGAATGAATGAATTGGCAGGGCTCTTGTGGTGGGGTGGTAGTGTCCCTGTCTCTAAGTCAGGAGGTGTGGAGTCGAGTCCTAACTTCTCCAGGGCGTGCCAGAACGCCTCTTAACCGTCTGATTATAAATATCTATAAACTTGAAACATCCCCAAGTCAACTGGGTCAAGCGTCAGCTGCAGTTCTCTGACTAGGGCCAAGTGAAAGGCGGAACGATTCTTCAGCGGTTGCCGTTTCCGCCCGGACGGGATTGTGGTGGTTTCCGGATCCGGCGGAGCTTCATGTGGGTCTCGGTGGTGGCGCGGGGGATCCTCCGCCTCCTGCCCCGGGCTCAGGTCCCGGCCCAGGCCGCCCGCTCCCTGCGGGGCTCCAGAGGCGGCGGAGGGTCCGGGCCCGGGCCCGGGCCCGAGCCCGAGGGGAAGGAGTTGGAGGAAATAATCAGGTGAAAACAGTTCAGTCACTAACTCTCAGTAACTACCACATTAACCCAGACTAACCACTGCATTGACTCATACTGAGAGTTAATAACTACCATATTAACTTATACTAACTCCCGCAGCGTGAGTTAACTCAGTAACTACCAGCTTATTAACACATTCACTAACGACGGCAGCATTAGTTAACTCAACAACCACATTAGCTCATACTCACTATTATCGAGTTAAAAATCACAATATCAGGTTATAGTCCAACAGGTTTAATTGGGAAGCACTAGCTTCATCAGGTGGTTGTGGAGTACAAGATTGTAAGGCAAAGAATTTATACTAATAGGGATTGCAGTGTCATGGAATGTAACATTAAGCAAATTTAGCTTGAGTTTTTCATCTTTTTATAATGATCATGGTAGTTTCAGTTCCTTCACATATAAATGCCGAACTTAAAAGTTACATTTTCAAGATACCTTTTAATAATAGGTGCCAGCTCAGCTCAGATAATGCACTAATGCTTCAAAAGCTAGTGCTGCCAAATAAACCTGTTGGCCTATAACCTGGTGTTGTGTGACTTTTAACTTGGTAAAAACAATGACTGCAGATGTTGGAAACCAGATTCTGGATTAGTGGTGCTGGAAGAGCACAGCAGTTCATGCAGCATCGAAAGAGCAGCGAAATCAACGTTTCAGGGCTTTTGCTCGAAATGTCAACTTTTAACTTTGTCCACCCTAGTCCAACACTGGCATCTCCAAATCATCACTACTACAGCATTTGTTAGCTCTCAGTGACTGCCATATTAACTCATACTGGCTACTACATTCTTAGTTAACTATTACATTATTAATAAACTCATACTAACTATTGCCATATTAGTTAACTTTAAGTACCACATCACAGGAATTAACTTAAACTAACTACTGTAGAATTGGTTAACAAGATACATTTGATAAGTGGTAACCATACGAACAAAAATGTTCAAACATTTGAATAACTTCAGTTATCAGTTATATGCTGCATTAGTAATAATCACCAAAGGTGCTCTTCGAATTGTCGAAGTAGGTTTTGGAAATTATTGCTCTGTTCCACCTCTCTCATGCAGAGCTGAGAAGCGGAAACAGAAAGCCATTAAGTATCGGAGAATTCAGGCAGAGTTGGGTCTTTCTGGTCCTCCCCCACGGACCCTAACGACACAAGCAATGCAGCAGATGAGGTAAGAGTTAAAGCCAGGACTGTTCACTGTGATTGTGACTGATGTTTGTTAGTCTGGAATTTCCACAGAAACGAGCAGCAGGAGGGTGGAGAGGCTTCCTGACAACTAAAATATCAACACCCTACTAGTTACTGTAATGAGCAGGGCTTGCCCAGAATCCCTCATCAGTGTGGACATGGCTGAGTTGGATTCAGTGTTCTGAGCCAGCAAGATAGGAAACAGCTGAGTTTTACGCAGCCATTGAGTATGAGCTCAGTTGAGCTGCAATGCCTCGTGAGACTGAATAGCTTGGCATACATTTTCTTGGGTTGTGATCAATCTGGCAGAATTATAGATTATCTTCATTTGTAGGATTTGGGCATCTTTGGCCAGGCCAGCATTTATTAGCTGTTTCTGATTACCCAGAAGGGAGTTAAGAGTCAACCACATTGCTGTAGGTCTGGACTCACAAATAGGCCAGACCAGGTAAAGACAATAGATTTCTTTACCTAAAGGACTTAATGAACCAGATGGATTTTTCTGACAATTGACAATTGTTTCATGGTCATTATTAGATTCTTAATTCCAGACTTTATTTAATTCAAATTCCACCATTTGCCATGATAGAATTCCAGTCCAGGTCCCCAGAAATTTCTTGGGTCCCTGGATTAGATTGATTTTTAAATTAATTTGATTTCTAACATGTTTCAGGTTTTTGAGAGCAAAGTCCCCAGAGGAGTGGAGTGTGTCACAGCTGGCAGAAGGATTTTCAGTGAGTGAAGATGTTGTCCTGAGAGTGCTGAGAAGCAAGTTCACCCCTTCATTGAAGAGAATGATGAAGCAAGATGCAAATGTTAAAGGACAGACTCTGACTCTCCCACAGAGGGCAAAGCAACTGACTGCCAGTTCTCTGAATGTAAAAGCAGTGATCGAATCTAAACCGATCACAGATGACACCATCCAGCCCAGACTCTCTTTGGACATAGTAACCCATCCTGCACAATCTGACTTAAATAGTAAAATGCACAAAACCACTGGAAAGAAAACTGGCAGAATGGATCTTGTCCAACAGAGTGTCTCCAAGAAGCTCCAATCTCAAAGCAGTGCTGATATGAAGGAGGTCAGGTCTGGAAGAAAGGTGGTTGATTGTGTGGAGAGGGAAGAATACAATGAAACCAGCAGCAGTACGTCTGATGGGGAACAATTACTGGGTCTTCCAGAGACTGATGAGGATTTGCAGATGTTCATTGCAAGTGGGTCTGAAAACCATATTAAAGTTGTACAAAAGGGTTGTGAATTTTATGACCAGGAAGGCAACTTTCTGTACAGGGTTAGTCATGTGGACTCCTTAAATAACCCTAAACAGGAAAATTAATTTATACAACAAAATCACTCATGAATCTAAGGTTTGCATTACTGTTAATTAGATGGCATTACTGAACAGATACTAGACAAACTGGGCCTGTATTCTTCAACATTTCAAAGAAAGAGATGATCTCATTGCAACTTACAAAATACTTAAAATGGACAGACAGCATAGATGCAGGTAAGGTGTTTCCCGTGGTTGGGAAGTCTAGAACTGGTGGCACAATTTTAAACTAAAAGAAATGTAATTTAGCATTGAGATGATAACTCAAAGGGTGATGAATCTTTACAATTCTCTGCCCCAGAGGAAACTCCCTCCATGAATATATTTAAAGTAAAGGTTGACAAATTTTTGATTACTTCAGCCTCGATAGAGTTCACATCTGTCATTTGCTCCTCCTCCCTTACCCAAGTGGCCATTCTCTGAACGTTTAACCAGTCAGCATCACAACTCAGCTCAATCAGGATGTGAGCCAAGGCATATAGGCTGTTTGTTGGTGGGGAGAGGATTCACTCTGCTGGGTCATGGTTTATATTGAGGAAGAGGAGCCTGGATATCTGCTTCACAAATCAGTGTGAGCAGCTAGAACAGAGATAGACTCAAATAATTCAATTTCATTTTGAGACACTGGGGATACCAATGTGTTGAAGTATGTAAAATAATGAAAGAGGCCTGACAGTAACAGGAAACACTCCTGTGAGTAAATGAATTCTGCGATGGTTATATTGTCTGATGGCATTTGGAACAACTTTTTTTTTTGTTAAACTTGGTACATAGTCTTATATCACTATTTTTTAAAAAATAAAACCCAGTGTTTTCTAAGTGTGTGCAAGCTTTAAATAAATGAAGGTGTCTGGTCATTTTGCGCAGTTTCAGTTCTTTGGTTAGGTACAGTGTAACATTTCCTCTGCATTGTTCTGGTCGAGCATTCTCAGGTATTTAACAGACTGATGGCCATATGTTGTATATAGTAGCAAAAGACTGAGATTTTTGAGGCATTTTTTTGTTAGTCCAGAGGTTAACACCAATGCCAGTTTTCTCCTTTCCATTATGTACCTTTCCCCTGTCTAGAGGCTGCTTTATCTGTCCCAGTCAACATTCCCAGGACAGGGACAGCACTGGGTTAGATACAGAGTAAACATTCATAAATAATAATTGCATCATTGAGGCAAGTGTCCCTTTCCTACACAGCTCGATGCCAGTTCTGAGACTGAATTAAGGAAGATGTGGATTCGGGACCCACGAGTGCCAGGACGTGGGGCAGGAAACTGCTTAAACTCCTGAATATGCCTTATAAACACAGGAAACATTCCCTCACAGACTCTAGCTGGAAATGAGGCCAAGATTCTAAAAACCTTGCTTAAGAGTTGGATTTACTCAGTGGTTGTGCCAGGTTCAATACTGTCCCCTCGTGACGCAAGTACATTATCTAGACTAGCACTTCATTTTCCTGTACTAATGTCCTGCTAGACTATGCATGTGTGCTAAGATTAAATGATTTGCTGGGAGTGTGAGGTTGTAGTGAAAGGAGAGGAAGGGAGTGTGAGTGAGTGTGCCCCCTCCAAATCCAGGAAGACTTCAAGTTCCAGGACAGGAATTTATTTTTCTGGCAGTAATAATATTTCAATATTTGCTGCATGTTCAGGTATAGGTAAGGACCTGGAAGGATTCCCTGAGAAAGTGGAACTGTAACGGCATGAGCAGCAGAAAAAACTGCCCAAGCAGGACCAACAGGAACTCTGTTTGTGGTATTCTGATGTGCAGAGCTACATGAAGGACAGTTTCCAAAGATGATCTCTGTCATTAATAAGAAATAGTTCTCTTCCTCTAGGTTTCCTTTCATCAGGAAGAGCATCTCTCAAAACAGCAACCCTCCTGCTCCTCAGACATTGCCTGACCGGCTGTGCCAACTTTTTGACATTGATCTCCAGCATCTGCAGTCCTCACTTTCTTCCTTTTAGAAAGACTAAGTAGTTGTTCATTAATTGTAGCAAATATCTTCAGCAACTAATAGTTAATTTTGATCTTGAAATTCTGAACATTTCTGTACGAAAATGGCTTTTCCTCTAATATATCTCTTCACTGTGAGAACTCTTTTTGTTAACCTTCTGTTAATTGCCTGTTTCCAGCCTACAGAGCTTGATTGTACTGCCTGACAACCAACAGCTGGACCCAGTCATCCCACTCATGGAATGAGACTATGCCAATTCTGGTTGAGTTCATGGCCTTGCTGTAAAAGGCTCTCTAGAGTTTCCTTGTAATGCTGATGTTTCTCTTTCAGATTAATAACTCTATACAATTTAAGGATCTCTCTTTCGCTGGGTAGTTTATCATTAGCTAAACATGGTCAGCGTGGACTGGTTGGACCAAAGGGTCTGTTTCCATATTCTATAACTCTATATAACTTTTAAAAGACATTTGGATAAAAGACATTTGAATAGAAAAGATTTTGAGGGATCTGGGCCAAGTGCAGACACGTGGGACTAGTTTAGTTTAGGAACGTGGTTGGTGTGGACTGATTGAACCGAAGGGTCCGTTTCTGTACTGTAAGACTGACTATCTATACCTCTACTTCGGAAGTTTTTATATTTCTTCTTGCTGGGCCTTTGCTAAGGGTTTTCTCTCAGGATGTCAAACTCACATTTATGTTCTGTGTGCACAATTAAAAAGATTTATTGCAAATGATTGACTGACTTCTGCCTATGTGGGTGCGACACCACCCATTCTCCCGAAAGCTTCAATCGTTTTAAATTTGCTTTGAAGTTCTGAGGCCTCTTCCTTGCATGACTAGAAGATCTCATAACTTCATAAATTTCAGGAGATTCTGTGGCCACCTTAAAACTTTGAAGTTTGCTTTCCTTAGTGATTAAGTTAGTATACGACTACTTTCTTGCTTCGCAGCAGGGATCAGTCAATGTACTGTGTGGGCTGTTGCTTCATCTAACTGTGACTGTAGTTGCTGCACCACCTTGGCAGACTCTGTGTGGTAAGTAAACTATTTATTCCACCTTCTCCAAGAAATAACTGATTCTCCTCAAAAGAGACGGCTGGATTCTTAGTGTCCCAAAGTACAGGAAGGTCTACAATTTCGGATTTTAGGAAAAGAGCAAATTGTATTCTGGTTTCCTTCTCTATAACAATGTTCCAAAACAGCTGGCTAGAATGTCTACTGGTGGCTGGACATTGCCTTTTGGTGCCTTATTTTCCCACCATTTCCAACTTTATACTTTGAGAAAAATGAAAAGTCTGACCAACTTCTTATAATGCTTGGACAGGAGAGTCTTTGGAGTCTGCTAACTAAAGAAATCTAAATCTACACAAGTTGCACTATATAATAAAAAACTGCAATGACCAAGAACAACATGAGGTCTCCATAATTGTTTTTCCATTGTAACAAAGCTTAGCGTATGTCAGACTTCTGTTTGTAACATATTTTCCATGCACCAAAGATTAATGGATGATGTCCTGAGCATTTTTAGCCTAAACTATAGTGTAGCCATTGTCTGTCCAATATTCAATTTAAAACTGGTTTCCCTGCATTTACTCTAATCTTTGCCCAGCAGCAGGTCAGAAATTTATGCTGTGGGTTTGGCTGACTACTGCATCTACTTTTAAGAATGAGATTGACAGTGAATATGGCTGGTTGTGGATAATGTACAGGATTTGAATAATTTCTTTTATCTTTGTGTCCTAATGTTGGCTGAAGCTGGTCTATGACTATGAGGTTGGTTCTTTTTGTGCTAAGTGGTGGAATAGCTGAAGATTCTACTCTTTTAAAACTGCAAGGAAATGGAAAATGAAGTTCCCTCAACGCCATCCCCATCAAATGCTCCCAGAACGGACAGCATTGAGTTAAATACAGAAGAAAGTTCACTTTACTCTTTTAAATTGAAAGTAAACCTTTCTATTCTTTTAAACTGAAATTAGATTAGATTAGATTAGATTAGATTACTTACAGTGTGGAAACAGGCCCTTCGGCCCAACAAGTCCACACCGCCCCGCCGAAGCGTAACCCACCCATACCCCTACATCTACATTTTACCCCTTACCTAACACTATGGACAATTTAGCATGGCCAATTCACCTGGCCTGCACATCTTTGGAGTGTGGGAGGAAACCGGAGCACCCGGAGGAAACCCACGCAGACACGGGGAGAACGTGCAAACTCCACACAGTCAGTCGCCTGAGGCGGGAATTGAACCCGGGTCTCAGGCGCTGTGAGGCAGCAGTGCTAACCACTGTGCCACCGTGCCGCCCACAAATTAAAGCTACTTGATTATTTTAAACAAAGTTCCCTTGACATCATCCCCCTCAAACATTCCCAGGAATTCCCAGACATTCAAGGAAAGGCCACCAGCATTCTCAAAGATCCATCCCACCCTGGCAATGTTTTTCTACAACTGCTACCATCAGGGAGAAGGTACAGAAGCCTGAACACACGCACCAGCCGGTTTCAAAACAGTTTCTACCCTACTGTTGATAGAATACTGAATGGACTCTCAAACTCTAACATTCACCTGCACCTGTGTTTTTTTTTGTTTTTGCTGCTGTTTATCCATTATTTACTTATCTTTGCTACGTAACTCTGTGATCTGCCTGTATTACCTGCAAGACAAAGCTTTTCACTGTGTCTCCGTACATGTGACAAATTCAATTCAGGAGAGGGACCAGCTGAAGATTCTAAGGTAACCTCCCTCAGCTACCTAAGGCTGTCTGACAAAACAGTAGCTGCAGCTCCTGTGTCCAACTTAAAAGTATCTGCAGGGGCCACTGACAGCAGTATCTGGATTCCAGTATTGCCCATCCTCCTCTATAACTTGGAGAAGAGCAAACATATGTTGAGTGCATGTGCCTTTAAAAATGTGCACCTTGTTCATTCTTTACACAATTTCTGTAATGACCAAGGAGCACTAGTTTGATTGGACATAACCATCTATGGAGGATGATAAAAGGGGACATCTTACCTGGAGCTTTACAGGATCAATTTCCATGTGATCTGAGGTTACATAGCTCATTTAGACATGCTCTGCTTCACAGAAGTAAAGATACAGTACAAGTTGACTGGAGATCTGAAATAAAAATATAAAATACTTGAAAAACTCAGCAAGTTCTGACAGCATATGTGAAGGAAGTAACAGAGTTAATGTTTTGAGTCTGATACAACTCTTTAGATTTTGAAATACTTAGTTCTAATTCTTGTCTCCCTCTGTAGGAAAGATGTTGGGAAACTTGAAAGGGTTCAAAAAAATATTTACAAGAATGCTGTTGGAGGGTTTGAGCTTTAGGGAGAGGCTGAACAGGCTGGTGGTATTTTCCCTGGAGTGTTGGAGGCTGAGGGGTGACCTTATAAAATCATGAGGGGCATGGGTAGGGTGAATAGACAAGGTCTTTTCACCAGGGTAGGGGAGTCCAAAACTAGAGGGCATAGGTTTAAGGTGAGAGGGGAAAGATTGAAAACGGACCTAAAGGGCAACATTTTCATGGAAAAGGGGTGGTGCGTGTATGGAATGAGCAGCGAGAGGAATCTGAATTTGAATATCCTCTACTGTCATGTACATCCAACATAAAATAGAATGAAAAGTGTGCATGGGCAGATTTCACAGAAATAAAGAGAGTCCAACTTTTCATTCTTTGCTGCTATAGCATACTGCTTCTGGAGTCCTGCTCTGGACTTCCCAGACCGTCTGTGTAGCCACACTGTCTCTGAAAACACCACCGCCGCTCCGGACCCTATTGAAGCTGCTTCCTGCCGAGGAGAGCTCGTTATCAAGTAAGTTTGAGGAAAAACCAGGGATAGAAGGAAAAAGCATAATGCAGACAAAGTGGACAAGCCTACTCTGATGTCGCCACCTTGTAGTGCAGGCTGGTACAATTAGGAAGGATTTAGAGGGAAATGGACCAAATGCTGGCAAATGGGACGACATTAATTTACTCGAGATGGACCGAAGGGTCTGATTGCATACTGTACATCTCTATGTCTATCTATGCAGCAGTGAGCCAGTCTCAAATATAATGAGTGTAACCAACTTATAAACTGTGCAAGGGACCCCACTTTGAAGAAGACATACTGGACTCAACTTTGTTCCTCTTTCCACAGTTGCTGCGTGGTTTCAGCACTTTCTGTTTCTATTTCTGCTCTTTTCTTTCTGGGTTGATCTGGAGATTACTGTCAGTTTGTGTCTCTCTGTGTGTGGGAGGGTCTAATATAAGAGTTTATCCTCCTTCAGGATCTGCTGTTCTGCCGGGAGCGTGGATGCACTTTCCGCGGATCGTGTGAATCCCCTGTTGTTTGTGGGAAGGTGTATATTTTTCTTGCTGCAGCCCCACACATGATCCGGATGCGGAAGGTGACATGAGTTCAGACGTGGTACTGCTCCTGGAAGCCGCTGATTTTGCAGCAAAAAAGCACAAAAATCAGCGGCGCAAAGACCCGGAGGGGACCCCATACATCAACCACCCACTGGGTAAGGGCAGCTCAGAACCTGAGATCATATCCCAAAATCAAGTTCCAACCCCAAACCCAGCTCCAATCTTAAACCCAGCTCCACTCCCTAAACCCAGCTCCAATCCTAAACCCAGCTCCACTCTCTAAACCCAGCTCCAATCCTAAACCCAGCTCCACTCCCTAAACCCAGCTCCACTCCCTAAACCCAGCTCCACTCTCTAAACCCAGCTCCACTCCCTAAACCCAGCTCCAATCCTAAACCCAGCTTCACTCCCAAAACCCAGCTCCACTCCCAAAACCCAGCTCCAATCCTTAACCCAGCTTCACTCCCAAAACCCAGCTCCACTCCCAAAACCCAGCTCCATTCCCTAAACCCAGCTTCACTCCCAAAACCCAGCTTCACTCCCAAAACCCAGCTTCACTCCCAAAACCCAGCTCCACTCCCAAAACCCAGCTCCAATCCTAAACCCAGCTTCACTCCCAAAACCCAGCTCCACTCCCAAAACCCAGCTCCAATCCTAAACCCAGCTTCACTCCCAAAACCCAGCTCCACTCCCTAAACCCAGCTCCAATCCTAAACCCAGCTTCACTCCCAAAACCCAGCTCCACTCCCAAAACCCAGCTCCAATCCTAAACCCAGCTTCACTCCCAAAACCCAGCTCCACTCCCAAAACCCAGCTCCAATCCTAAACCCAGCTCCAATCCTAAACCCAGCTCCACTCTCTAAACCCAGCTCCAATCCTAAACCCAGCTCCACTCCCTAAACCCAGCTCCAATCCTAAACCCAGCTCCACTCTCTAAACCCAGCTCCAATCCTAAACCCAGCTCCACTCCCTAAACCCAGCTCCACTCCCTAAACCCAGCTCCAATCCTAAACCCAGCTCCACTCCCTAAACCCAGCTCCACTCCCTAAACCCAGCTCCAATCCTAAACCCAGCTTCACTCCCAAAACCCAGCTCCACTCCCAAAACCCAGCTCCAATCCTAAACCCAGCTCCAATCCTAAGCCCAGTTCCACTCCCAAAACCCAGCTCCAATCCTAAACCCAGCTCCACTCCCTAAACCCAGCTCCAATCCTAAACCCAGCTCCACTCTCTAAACCCAGCTCCAATCCTAAACCCAGCTCCACTCCCTAAACCCAGCTCCACTCCCTAAACCCAGCTCCAATCCTAAACCCAGCTTCACTCCCAAAACCCAGCTCCACTCCCAAAACCCAGCTCCAATCCTAAACCCAGCTCCAATCCTAAGCCCAGTTCCACTCCCAAAACCCAGCTCCAATCCTAAGCCCAGTTCCACTCCCAAAACCCAGCTCCAAACCTAAACCCAGCTCCAATCCTAAACCCAGCTCCACTCCCAAAACCCAGCTCCACTCCCAAAACCCAGCTCCAATCCTAAGCCCAGTTCCACTCCCAAAACCCAGTTCCACTCCCAAAACCCAGCTCCAAACCTAAACCCAGCTCCAATCCTAAACCCAGCTCCACTCCCTAAACCCAGCTCCACTCCCAAAACCCAGCTCCAATCCTAAACCCAGCTCCACTCCCAAAACCCAGCTCCATTCCCAAAACCCAGCTCCAATCCTAAACCCAGTTCCACTCCCAAAACCCAGCTGCACTCCCAAAACCCAGCTCCACTCCCAAAACCCAGCTCCACTCCCAAAACCCAGCTCCATTCCCAAAACCCAGCTCCAATCCTAAACCCAGCTCCACTCCCTAAACCCAGCTCCACTCCCAAAACCCAGCTCCACTCCCAAAACCCAGCTCCACTCCCTAAACCTAGCTCCAATCCTAAACCCAGCTCCACTCCCTAAACCCAGCTCCACTCCCAAAACCCAGCTCCACTCCCAAAACCCAGCTCCATTCCCAAAACCCAGCTCCACTCCCAAAACCCAGCTCCACTCCTAAACCCAGCTCCACTCCCAAAGCCCAGCTCCACTCCCTAAACCCAGCTCCACTCCCTAAACCCAGCTCCACTCCCTAAACCCAGCTCTACTCCCTAAACCCAGCTCCAATCCTAAACCCAGCTCCACTCCCTATACCCAGTTCTACTGCCAAAACCCAGCTCCAATCCTAAACCCAATTCCACTCCCAAAACCCAGCTCCAATCTTAAACCCAGCTCCACTCCCAAAACCCAGCTCCAATCCTAAACCCAGCTCCACTCCCTAAACCCAGCTCCAATCCTAAACCCAGCTCCACTCTCTAAACCCAGCTCCAATCCTAAACCCAGCTCCACTCCCTAAACCCAGCTCCACTCCCTAAACCCAGCTCCACTCCCTAAACCCAGCTCCAATCCTAAACCCAGCTCCAATCCTAAACCCAGCTTCACTCCCAAAACCCAGCTCCACTCCCAAAACCCAGCTCCAATCCTAAACCCAGCTCCAATCCTAAACCCAGTTCCACTCCCAAAACCCAGCTCCAATCCTAAGCCCAGTTCCACTCCCAAAACCCAGCTCCAAACCTAAACCCAGCTCCAATCCTAAGCCCAGCTCCAAACCTAAACCCAGCTCCAATCCTAAGCCCAGTTCCACTCCCTAAACCCAGCTCCACTCCCTAAACCCAGCTCCACTCCCAAAACCCAGCTCCACTCCCAAAACCCAGCTCCATTCCCAAAACCCAGCTCCAATCCTAAACCCAGTTCCACTCCCAAAACCCAGCTCCACTCCCAAAACCCAGCTCCATTCCCAAAACCCAGCTCCATTCCCAAAACCCAGCTCCAATCCTAAACCCAGCTCCACTCCCTAAACCCAGCTCCACTCCCTAAACCCAGCTCCACTCACAAAACCCAGCTCCACTCCCAAAACCCAGCTCCAATCCTAAACCCAGCTCCACTCCCAAAACCCAGCTCCACTCCCAAAACCCAGCTCCAATCCTAAGCCCAGTTCCACTCCCAAAACCCAGCTCAAAACCTAAACCCAGCTCCAATCCTAAGCCCAGTTCCACTCCCTAAACCCAGCTCCACTCCCTAAACCCAGCTCCACTCCCTAAACCCAGCTCTACTCCCTAAACCCAGCTCCAATCCTAAACCCAGCTCCACTCCCTAAACCCAGTTCCAATCCTAAACCCAATTCCACTCCCAAAACCCAGCTCCAATCCTAAACCCAGCTCCACTCCCAAAACCCAGCTCCAATCCTAAACCCAGCTCCACTCCCAAACCCAGCTCCAATCCTAAACCCAGTTCCATTCCTAAACCCAGTTCCACTCCTAAACCCAGCTCCACTCCCAAAACCCAGCTCCACACCCTAAACCCAGTTCTACTGCCAAAACCCAGCTCCAATCCTAAACCCAGTTCCACTCCCAAAACCCAGCTCCAATCCTAAACCCAGTTCCACTCCCAAAACCCAGCTCCAATCCTAAACCCAGTTCCACTCCCAAAACACAGCTCCAATCCTAAGCCCAGTTCCACTTCCAAAACCCAGCTCCAATCCTAAGCCCAGTTCCACTCCCAAAACCCAGCTCCAATCCTAAACCCAGTTCCACTCCCAAAACCCAGCTCCAATCCTAAACCCAGCTCCACTCCCAAAATCCAGCTCCACTCCCTAAACCCAGCTCCACTCCCAAAACCCAGCTCCAATCCTAAACCCAGCTCCAATCCTAAACCCAGCTCCACTCCCTAAACCCAGCTCCACTCCCTAAACCCAGCTCCACTCCCTAAACCCAGCTCCACTCCCAAAACCCAGCTCCAATCCTAAACCCAGCTCCACTCCCAAAACCCAGCTCCACTCCCAAAACCCAGCTCCAATCCTAAGCCCAGTTCCACTCCCAAAACCCAGCTCAAAACCTAAACCCAGCTCCAATCCTAAGCCCAGTTCCACTCCCTAAACCCAGCTCCACTCCCTAAACCCAGCTCCACTCCCTAAACCCAGCTCTACTCCCTAAACCCAGCTCCAATCCTAAACCCAGCTCCACTCCCTAAACCCAGTTCTACTGCCAAAACCCAGCTCCAATCCTAAACCCAATTCCACTCCCAAAACCCAGCTCCAATCCTAAACCCAGCTCCACTCCCAAAACCCAGCTCCAATCCTAAACCCAGCTCCACTCCCAAACCCAACTCCAATCCTAAACCCAGTTCCATTCCTAAACCCAGTTCCACTCCTAAACCCAGCTCCACTCCCAAAACCCAGCTCCACACCCTAAATCCAGTTCTACTGCCAAAACCCAGCTCCAATCCTAAACCCAGTTCCACTCCCAAAACCCAGCTCCAATCCTAAACCCAGTTCCACTCCCAAAACCCAGCTCCAATCCTAAACCCAGTTCCACTCCCAAAACACAGCTCCAATCCTAAGCCCAGTTCCACTTCCAAAACCCAGCTCCAATCCTAAGCCCAGTTCCACTCCCAAAACCCAGCTCCAATCCTAAACCCAGTTCCACTCCCAAAACCCAGCTCCAATCCTAAACCCAGCTCCACTCCCAAAATCCAGCTCCACTCCCTAAACCCAGCTCCACTCCCAAAACCCAGCTCCAATCCTAAACCCAGCTCCAATCCTAAACCCAGCTCCACTCCCAAACCCAGCTCCACTCCCAAACCCAGCTCCATTCCTAAACCCAGTTCCACTCCTAAACCCAGCTCCACTCCCAAAACCCAGCTCCACTCCCTAAACCCAGTTCTACTGCCAAAACCCAGCTCCAATCCTAAACCCAGTTCCACTCCCAAAACCCAGCTCCAATCCTAAACCCAGTTCCACTCCCAAAACCCAGCTCCAATCCTAAACCCAGTTCCACTCCCAAAACCCAGCTCCAATCCTAAGCCCAGTTCCACTCCCAAAACCCAGCTCCAATCCTAAACCCAGTTTCACTCCCAAAACCCAGCTCCAATCCTAAACCCAGCTCCACTCCCAAAACCCAGCTCTAATCCTAAACCCAGCTCCACTCCCAAAACCCAGCTCCAATCCTAAACCCAGTTCCATTCCTAAACCCCATTCCACTCCTAAACCCAGCTCCACTCCCAAAACCCAGCTCCACTCCCTAAACCCAGTTCTACTGCCAAAACCCAGCTCCAATCCTAAACCCAGTTCCACTCCCAAAACCCAGCTCCAATCCTAAACCCAGCTCCAATCCTAAGCCCAGTTCCACTCCCAAAACCCAGCTCCAATCCTAAGCCCAGTTCCACTCCCAAAACCCAGCTCCAAACCTAAACCCAGCTCCAATCCTAAACCCAGCTCCACTCCCAAAACCCAGCTCCAATCCTAAGCCCAGCTCCATTCCCAAAACCCAGCTCCAATCCTAAACCCAGTTCCACTCCCAAAACCCAGCTCCACTCCCAAAACCCAGCTCCACTCCCAAAACCCAGCTCCACTCCCAAAACCCAGCTCCAATCCTAAACCCTGCTCCACTCCCTAAACCCAGCTCCACTCCCAAAACCCAGCTCCACTCCCAAAACCCAGCTCCACTCCCTAAACCTAGCTCCAATCCTAAACCCAGCTCCACTCCCTAAACCCAGCTCCACTCCCAAAACCCAGCTCCACTCCCAAAACCCAGCTCCAATCCTAAACCCAGCTCCACTCCCTAAACCCAGTTCTACTGCCAAAACCCAGCTCCAATCCTAAACCCAATTCCACTCCCAAAACCCAGCTCCACTCCCAAAACCCAGCTCCACTCCCAAAACCCAGCTCCACTCCCAAAGCCCAGCTCCACTCCCTAAACCCAGCTCCACTCCCTAAACCCAGCTCTACTCCCTAAACCCAGCTCCAATCCTAAACCCAGCTCCACTCCCTAAACCCAGTTCTACTGCCAAAACCCAGCTCCAATCCTAAACCCAATTCCACTCCCAAAACCCAGCTCCAATCTTAAACCCAGCTCCACTCCCAAAACCCAGCTCCACTCCCAAAACCCAGCTCCAATCCTAAACCCAGCTCCACTCCCTAAACCCAGCTCCACTCTCTAAACCCAGCTCCACTCCTAAACCCAGCTCCACTCCCTAAACCCAGCTCCACTCCCTAAACCCAGCTCCACTCCCTAAACCTAGCTCCAATCCTAAACCCAGCTTCACTCCCAAAACCCAGCTCCACTCCCAAAACCCAGCTCCAATCCTAAACCCAGCTCCAATCCTAAGCCCAGTTCCACTCCCAAAACCCAGCTCCAATGCTAAGCCCAGTTGCACTCCCAAAACCCAGC
The DNA here is from genome assembly GCF_047496795.1 of Chiloscyllium punctatum. Lineage (NCBI taxonomy): Eukaryota > Metazoa > Chordata > Chondrichthyes > Orectolobiformes > Hemiscylliidae > Chiloscyllium > Chiloscyllium punctatum. The sequence continues at coordinate 6,159,941 of NC_092771.1, read as the reverse complement.
TCCAAACCTAAACCCAGCACCACTCCCAAAACCCAGCTCCACTCCCAAAACCCAGCTCCAATCCTAAGCCCAGTTCCACTCCCAAAACCCAGCTCCAAACCTAAACCCAGCTCCAATCCTAAGCCCGGTTCCACTCCCTAAACCCAGCTCCACTCCCTAAACCCAGCTCCACTCCCAAAACCCAGCTCCAATCCTAAACCCAGCTCCACTCCCTAAACCCAGCTCCACTCCCAAAACCCAGCTCCATTCCCAAAACCCAGCTCCATTCCCAAAACCCAGCTCCAATCCTAAACCCAGCTCCACTCCCAAAACCCAGCTCCACTCCCAAAACCCAGCTCCACTCCCAAAACCCAGCTCCAATCCTAAACCCAGCTCCACTCCCTAAACCCAGCTCCACTCCCTAAACCCAGCTCCACTCCCTAAACCCAGCTCCACTCCCAAAACCCAGCTCCACTCCTAAACCCAGCTCCACTCCCAAAGCCCAGCTCCACTCCCTAAACCCAGCTCCACTCCCTAAACCCAGCTCCACTCCCTAAACCCAGCTCCAATCCTAAACCCAGCTCCACTCCCTCAACCCAGTTCTACTGCCAAAACCCAGCTCCAATCCTAAACCCAATTCCACTCCCAAAACCCAGCTCCAATCCTAAACCCAGCTCCACTCCCAAACCCAGCTCCACTCCCAAACCCAGTTCCATTCCTAAACCCAGTTCCACTCCTAAACCCAGCTCCACTCCCAAAACCCAGCTCCACTCCCTAAACCCAGTTCTACTGCCAAAACCCAGCTCCAATCCTAAACCCAGTTCCACTCCCAAAACCCAGCTCCAATCCTAAACCCAGCTCCACTCCCAAACCCAGCTCCACTCCCAAACCCAGCTCCATTCCTAAACCCAGTTCCACTCCTAAACCCAGCTCCACTCCCAAAACCCAGCTCCACTCCCTAAACCCAGTTCTACTGCCAAAACCCAGCTCCAATCCTAAACCCAGTTCCACTCCCAAAACCCAGCTCCAATCCTAAACCCAGTTCCACTCCCAAAACCCAGCTCCAATCCTAAACCCAGTTCCACTCCCAAAACCCAGCTCCAATCCTAAGCCCAGTTCCACTCCCAAAACCCAGCTCCAATCCTAAACCCAGTTCCACTCCCAAAACCCAGCTCCAATCCTAAACCCAGCTTCACTCCCAAAACCCAGCTCTAATCCTAAACCCAGCTCCACTCCCAAAACCCAGCTCCAATCCTAAACCCAGTTCCACTCCCAAAACCCAGCTCCACTCCCTAAACCCAGCTCCACTCCCTAAACCCAGCTCCACTCCCAAAACCCAGCTCCAATCCTAAACCCAGCTCCAATCCTAAACCCAGCTCCAATCCTAAACACAGCTCCCATATAAGAACAGAGATATTACTGATATTTATTAAAGTTTGTACAAAAGCAGATGCTGATGCTGATTTGAAACATACTTTAAAACCTTTAAAACCTTTCACCAGGTTACCTCTATATTTCCTAACTCCTGTCAGCCGAGTTCCCTCATTTGTCTTATCCACTTGTGTCTCTTTTTCCCCATTCTGAAATTCCTTGACATGAAGGATATTACATAAATATAAGTTATTGTTTTTGTGTGCCATAATGGACACTAGTTTTGCAATTGCTGAGTTTAAAAGTTAGAACATAAGAACTAGGAGCAGGAGTAGGCCATTCAGACCCTTGAGTCTGCTCCGCCATTTCACACGATCTCAGCTGATCTCATCTCAGCCTCAGCTCCACATTCCTATCCCTTCCCATTACTGTTTAACTTGTTACTAATTAAATAATGATTTATCTCCTCCTTAAATTTATTCAGTGTCCTGGTGTCCACCCTCTGATTCCTGATCCTCTAAGAGAAGTAATTCCTCCTTATCCCTGTTTTAAATCTGCCACCCCTTAGCCTGAAATGATGACCTCTCGTTCTACTGTCAGAGTTATACAGCATGGAAACAGACCCTTTGGTCCAACTCGTCCATGACGACTAAATATTCTAAATTAATCTAGTCCCATTTGCCAGCATTTAGCCCAATAATTCTCAGTTGCCCCATAACGAGAAACATTGTCTCTATACCTGTTTTGTCATTTCCTTTTTAATATCTCATATATGTCAATTAGATCTCCTTTAATTCTTCTCAAGTTGATAGACATATGGACTCAGTGGGATTCATTGTTTTTCTGTTTGTTTAAAGGTGTTGCCCGAATTTTGGCCCATGAAGCTGGAATTACAGATGTGGTTGTCTTACAGGTAAAAATGGGGAGGGTTGGTTAGCTCAGTTGGCTGGACAGCTGGTTTGCAGTGCAGTGTGATGCCACCCTGTTCCTACATGAGCTGAAGTCACCATGAAAGTCTGACCTTCTCAATCTCACCCCTTGTCTGAGGCGTGGTAACTCTCAGGTTAAACTCACAACCAACTGTCTCTCTGTCATGAGAGAGCATCCCAATGGTCCTCTGGGACAATGAGGAATTTACAAATTCTGCCTCAGTAAGATCATTAGTTAATTAAGAACATAAAAACTAGGAGCAGGAGTAGGCCATCTGACCCTTCCAGCCCGCTCCACCATTCAGTAAGATCATGGCTGATCTTTTCATGGCCTCAACTCCACTAACCCGCCCACTCACCGTAACCCTTAATTCCTTTCCTGATCAAAAATCTATCTATCTTTACCTTAAGAACATTGAACAATGCAGTCTCAACAGGGAATTCCATAGATTCACAACCCTTTGGGTGAAGAAGTTCTTCCTCAACTCAGTCCTAAATCTGCTCCCCCTTATTTTGAGGCTCCCTAGTTCTAGTTTCATCCACAAATGGAAACAACCTTCCTGTTTCTATCTTATCTATTGCCTCCATAGTTTTATGTGTTTCTATAAGATCCCCATCATTCTTCTAAATTCCAATGAGTATAGTCCCAGACTACTCAATCTCTCCTCATAAGCCAAGCCTTTCAACTCTGGAATCAAGCTAGTGAACCTCCTCTGTACCCCCTCCAGTGCCGGTACATCCTTTCTCACGTAAGGAGACCTAAATTGTACACAATACTCTAGGAGCTGCCTCACCTAGCACCCTATACAGTATAACCTCCCTATCCTTGTTCCTCCTCTAATAATGGTATTGATCTTTAACATAATTTAAACAGAGCATCTTTGCACTGTATTAGATGTGGAGATAGAAGTAGAGAGGAGGAACAAGGCAGGTGAAACTAGCCTCAAGATTAGAGGGAGCAGATTTAGGACTGAATTGAGAAGGAACTTCTTCACCCAGAGGGCTGTTAATCTATGGAATCCCTTGCCCAGTGATGTAGTTGGCTACTTCAGTAAACATTTTTAAAGCTAAGATAGATAATTTTGAACAATAAAGGAATTAAGGGATACAGTGAAAGGGCGGGTAAGTGGAGCTGATTCCACGGAAAGCTCAGCGATGATCTTATTGAATGGTGGATCAGGCTCGAAGAGCCAGATGGCCTACTCCTGCTCCTAGTTCTGATGTATCTGCGTTGGGTTTATAACTGTTCAGTGTAAACAGTCTGCCTGTGTTTATGATCCATACATATTGTCTCCTACTCTGCACAAAAGCAAAATACTGCAAATACTAGAGATCTGCGATAAACACCGATAAACTGGAGAAACTCAGCAGGTCTGGCAAGCATCAATGAAGAGAGAAACAGGTTTAACATTTCAGCTCAATGACATTTCATCTTACTCTTACTCAACATTCCAGCACAGCCCTTTAGAATTTTCACAAGGTTCAATCAGGGCATTTATAGAGTCATAGAGTCCTTGAGATGTACAGCATCTTTCGGTCCAACCCGTCCATGCCGACTAGATATCCCAACCCAATCTAGTCCCACCTGCCAGCACCTGGCCCATATCCCTCCAAACCCTTCCTATTCATTTACCCATCCAAATGCCTCTTAAATATTGCAATTGTACCAGTCTCTACCAGGAATTTGACAGTTCTTTGAAATGGAAGACTGTGCACCATGATGGAAAGTGGTCGGGGAATGGCATGAAGTGAATTGTTCATTCAGACAGCCAGTGCAGACATGATGGGCCAAATGGCCCCCTTTCAAGCTGTAACAATTTTGTGAAATATCAGTCTGTGAGACACCCAGCGCTGACCATGCTGCACAACCTTAGATTGTGTGCTCGAGTCCTGAAGTGAAGTGTGAAAATTCAAAAGTGAGCCTTTACATTCAGAGCTGAGCATGTTAGCCACAGCTCACTGGAGCCAAAACAACAATTGAATCATGATGTGTGTAACAATTGAGATTTATCTTTCTTTTTCTTTCTGGCAAGGCCGCACTTCTGCACGACACTGTTGAAGATACAAACACTACATTTACAGAGATTGAGGAAAGGTTTGGAGAGAAGGTGCGAAGTATTGTTGCTGAAGTGACAGATGATAAATCTCTTCCAAAGGAGAAACGGAAGGAGTTACAGATCCAACATGCCCCTCACTGCAGTTACGAAGCTAAACTGGTGAAACTGGCAGATAAACTGTACAACTTGAGGGATCTCAAAAGCAGCACTCCAGCAGGTCAACAATGCAATCCTTTTTGTTTCTCTCCCATCAGGTTCCCGGCGCATGTCTGATTGTTATTGGGTTCCCAGTGTTTCTTCTTTAGCTGTCTCTGCAGGCAAGCACAGCCTGGTTTCCAGTCCCTCCCTGCACATTGTGAGAGTTTGGGTTCAAAACCCAATTGAGCACACACCTAGACTGGCAATGCAGTGTAGAGGTGGAGGAATGCTGCACTATCAGAGCTGTTGACCTTTGGGAAATGCACTCAGGGTCCTCCCTACCAATTATGGTGGCTCAGATAATGGTGATTAGTTAAATCCATGAGAAACCATCATTCTCATTATGCTCTTGTGGGGAGGGAGAGAGAGAGAGAAATGGTTATATAAAACCATTCCACATCAAGGCAATTTAGCCTGTGAGGTTGGCACCAGTTAACAGCATGGAAATAGGCCCTTTTGCCCAACTTGTCCATGGTATCAAGCCAACTGAGCTAAGTAATCCCCACAATGGCTCAGATAATGTTGAAGACTCCATGGTATTATTTGAAGAACCAAGATTAGCCCCAGGGACTGGGCCAAGGAATACAATGGGAAAGCTCAGAGGGTTGAGTAACCTCTGGTGGGAACAGGCCTGACCTTTGCTCTGTTGAATCCTTCCTCAGGATGGACGGAGAAACGCGTTGAACAGTATTTCATCTGGGCTTCCCAAGTCATTGCTGGACTTCGAGGAACAAATCAGACCCTTGAAAAGAGCCTGGATGCACTTTTCAAAGAAAGAAATATTCTTACTGGATAATGAGATTCCGTTTGAAAGAGATTAGATTTTGAGATGGAAGATCGAGCAGTACTTTACCATTGGGTCTATCAGTGTGAAATGAAGTTGTAAATGACAAGGTAACAATCTCTAAATTTAAATATTCAAGAATGTACTTTATGATCAGATTGAATTTCTGACATTTTCGTTGGAATGAATATATTTTTGCTGCTCATTTACCTGTGAATTCCTCTCTGTTTTATTGTCTTGAAAATAAAGTGTTTTTGTCCTGTTGGGCTACCATTCTTGTATCATCATATTTTTAATTAATCTGCCCTATTTTGCTTCTAAATGATTAACTTAGACATGTTTCAAATTGTATTTTTGTAATTTTCATCCACAAAGATCTTGGTAGAAGGTACACTTTATAGGGGAGGGTATTTTTCAATTCTTTTAGTCCAACACATGGAAATCCATCTCCATGTTTGAGTCTTTACCTTGAACTATTAAGGAATCCACACAAAAATAATTTCAGTTTGCCTGATGTGACAGCACACTTATTCTGTAGGGAGACTCTGCACTGTACAAATTCAGAGAGCTTAGGCACCCTCTTAAAGATCCAAGGCCACAGGACCCTCAACCAACACACAAACACCTCAAGAGGCGAGACTGGTCCAGTTAAGTAGTAACGAGAGCTGCTAAGCCTCCTGGAAACCAGAATCTCACAACCCATCCTGGCAATGGCTTGCACAGTTCTGTTGAGGTAAATGATGAAAATCTCAGCTGCCACTGACAGGTTCACCAGGTTGAATCAACAACAAGTCTGATTGGTCGTTAATACTCTGGAATGTCTGCCTGGCTCTCACAGGATCTCCACATGCAGATGTAGCATTTTCAACCTAAAAGGACATTGTTCACAAATTAGCGAGTTTTGGGTAAGATTTGTAGCTCACGTTGAAATGCTGGATGTAGGTTTGCTCGCTGAGCTTGGAGGTACATTTTCGGACGTTTCGTGACCATACTAGGTAACATCATCAGTGAGCCTCCGGATGAAAAACTGGTGGCATGACCCGCTTTCTATTTATGTGTTTAGGTTTCCTTTGGGGTGGTGACATCATTTCCTGTGGTGATGCCATTCCCTGTTCTTTTTTTTAAGGGGGTGGTAAATGGGATCCAAGTCATTGTGTTTGTTGATAGAGTCCCAGTTGGATCCAACCAGAACACATAAATAGAAAGTGAGCCATGCCACCAGTGCCTCATCTGGAGGCTCACTGATAATGTTACCTAATATGGCAACGAAATGTCTGAAAATTAACCTTCCAGCTCAGAGAGCAAACCTACATCCATTATTCACATATTTTCCTCAGCAAGGATATCTTCCCCTCACCATGGAACAGCACAATGCTCAGTGCATAGCACTACTGCCTCACAGCGCCAGGGACTCGGGCGACTGTCTGTGTGGAGTTTGCTCGTTCTCCCTGTGTCAGAGTGAGTTTCCTCCGGGTGCTCCTTTTTTTCTCCCACAGTCCAATGATGTGCAGGTCAGGGTGGATTGGCCATGCTAAATTGTCCATAGTGTCCAGGGATGTGCAGTGGATTAGCCATGGCTTGGTTAGGGGCTGAGTCTGGATGGGTTGCTCTTTAGAGGGTCGGTGTGGACTTGGGCTGAATGTTTCCACACTGTAGGGATTCTATTATTCTAAGGGTAATGCTTAGTTTGAGTACTATTTGTTCCTAACAACAAGGAATCTATGATTTTCATTTACCCAGGTACCCCTTGTTCCTGGTGGCAACTTGCAATTTGAGGCAGTTTTTTTCCTGTTATTCACCTCCATCTGTTTTTGTGCAGTGTCAGGGCCATTTTCCGTTATGATCAGTTCATTCCTCATATAGTGCGTAAATATTCTAGCGATTAAGAGCAGCAAGAGTGGGGACAGGCAGCCTGAGGTGGCTGGCAGGAGCAGGAACAAACTGCACTGGGTGAAGTTGAGCCCAGAGCCAGATAGGTCGAGCCTTTGTGAGGAGTGCAAGCCCAGTATGGCCGGGCGCTTATGAAATGTGGTGTAGAACTGTTAACTGTGTTTCTTTGTTTTTCAACATTTTAGTAAGAAAGACTGTAATGTTCAACTTTTTAATGTTTTCCTTATTTTTCTGCTTTGTATCTAAGATGCTGTACCTAGGTACAGTCAGTTCTTCTTTCATGCGATAGTTATGTTCTTGTGCAACCCCTTATTATTAGAAATATCACACTTTAGAAACAGCACTTTAAGTGTTACCACTGTAATTGCATTACAGTCAACACAGATTTTAAATGTTTGCGCTGTAGAAACAGCATCCCCAATTCGTCAATCGCATTCCAGCGAATTTGCATTGATGAAGCACACATTGTAACAGAACAACCTGTACCTTTGTACCGAAGGTAGCGCCGTTAGTGGCAGCTTGTAAAGTTTTCACTGTACTCATGTGAGTACATGTGACAATAAATATAATTCAATTCAAGCCTAGTCCATACCACAACTACCATCCCTACAAGGGAAGAAATACAAAAACCATGTTTTTCTCATGCAGACACATCAAAACTTTTCCTCAAATGATTGACCGATGCTTTCAGAAATTTGCAACACCAGTCGTGTAAAACTTCATTGAGAAGACAAGCTGATGAACCATAACATGGTAGATTGGAATCAGGACACATCTGCGAGTCGCCTTAGAGTCATAGAGATATACAGCATGGAAACAGATCCTTCGGTCCAACCTGTCCATGCCGACCAGGTATCCCAACCCAATCTAGTCCCACCTGCCAGCACCCGGCCCATATCCCTCTAAATCCTTCCTATTCATATACCCATCCAAATGCCTCTTAAATGTTGCAATTGTACATTTTAGTCAGTTGTAACAGAGAGTTAGCAACATTGAGGAAATGATGGAGAGATTGAGGTAGAGTGCAAAACTGAAGAGAATGGAGATGGTTTGGGTTTAGGAGTAAGTTCCAACGCCTCAGTTGACTTACTGGGTTTGATTTGATTTGTGTAGTCACATGTACCTAAGTACAGTGAAACGTTCTGTTGTGCAAGCAGTACAGGAAGATCATAGTAAACAATGACATATAGATCACAGAGTTACTTCCTGCCTGTCTTGTGGCTGTGGTCATGATAAGGTGCTACAAACAGACTCTAGTGACACTGAGCTACAGAAAACATTAACACCACGAGTATCAGAAAGTAACTGGATGCAGCCTAAAGTTGAGGAGACGTTTGCACTCCAAGAGCGGAACCAGTTTAAACAGAACAATTCTCCCCGAACCTGGCTGCAAAGAGGGACTCCAGTCCTGATGGTTGGTAAGTGAGTGGGTGGGAGGGGAGGCCTACCTTTCCTGGGGAAGCCTGCACTCCAGTTGCTAGGAGACGGGTCACCGGAAGCGCCGGCCGTGACCGCAGGAAGCGGTTGTCCTGGGACAAGATGGCGGGCCGCTTGGACGCTCCGGAGCTGCCGGATTTCGACATCTTGAAAAGACTGGCCCGGGATCAACTCATCTATTTACTGGAGCAGGTGGGGGAGAGGCTGACACCCCCCGGGGAGATGGGGGTGGTGGGGGTTAGTGACACCCCGGGGAGGCGGGGATGGGGGGGGGTTAGTGACACCCCCGGGGAGGTGGGGATGGGGGGGGTTAGTGACACCCCCGGGGAGGTGGGGATGGGGGGGGTTAGTGACACCCCCGGGGAGGTGGGGATGGGGGGGGTTAGTGACACCCCCGGGGAGGTGGGGATGGTGGGGGGGGGGGTTAGTGACACCCCGGGGAGGCGGGGATGGGGGGGGTTAGTGACACCCCGGGGAGGCGGGGATGGGGGGGGGGGTTAGTGACACCCCCGGGGAGGTGGGGATGGTGGGGGGGGGGGGTTAGTGACACCCCGGGGAGGCGGGGATGGGGGGGGGGTTAGTGACACCCCGGGGAGGCGGGGATGGGGGGGGGTTAGTGACACCCCGGGGAGGCGGGGATGGGGGGGGGTTAGTGACACCCCGGGGAGGCGGGGATGGGGGGGTTAGTGACACCCCGGGGGGAAAGGATGCTGGTGTTGGGGTGAGGGGAAGGTTTATAAAGTAACATCCAGGGTGGGGGGAAACGAGAGAGTGAGCCCTGTTCTGTTTTGGGGATGATGGAGGGGCATAAAATAACCCTTTGAGCGGGAGGAGGGATGAGATGAGTCGACCCAGTGACGAGGAGAAGGTGATCGTGGGGGTGGGGTGTGTGTGTCTGTAGTGAATGATCTAAGGGGCGTGAAGAAGTGATTGGCCGAGTGCTCATTCCACACTGACCCGTGACGGGACCAGTGGAGCGGACTCTCAAGGTTAGATCTTTTTAATACACAGAAGTGGTATTTTATGGAAATAAAAACACAGTGAACTGTGACAATTCCTCATTTCCATTTATTCTCCCGTTTAATGGAATTTCCATGTTGCCAGTTGCCGGGAAAGAAGGATTTGTTTATTGAAGCTGATCTGATGAGCCCTCTGGATCGCATCGCGAATGTCTCCATCCTGAAGGTCAGTTAATACTCACTTTATACTGTCCCTCAACCTGTCCTGCTCATTCAGCACCAACATATCCTTCATCACCCAGGCCATGGCAGCATATTCCTCTCCCCTCCCTGCAGCCCTGAACACAAACAATCACATCAGGATGCTTTTATGGATCACTTGGTGAGACTGCTCTGGATCCCATTCCTGTCCGCCTTTTTGCACTCGACAGAACTCTAACAATGGAAATCTCTGTAACTGCTACACTGTCAGCTTTCTCAATTCCTTAGGGCTCCTTCCTTAGCCAATATCCGAAGGCTCAACCTCAGTTTCAACTCTATCCCATTACTCAATCTTGCAATTATCCTTCTGTTGGGAGGCTTCCCAGCTGTTAACAGGTCACGGCTGAGCAGGATTTTTCTTGCATTTGAAATTTGGACTAAATCATTCCTCACAGCTGCTGCCAGCATTTCTGCAGCCTTTGCACACCCATTAGATGCCATTTTTAATTGTTTGCTCCATTTGTACCTGTCAACAGTGATTTTGGGGTTCTCTCCATCATCCCATGTTGAATTTAAAACCTTTCTTTCTATCTACTGCTAATACTTTATTCTAACCTGTCAACACCTTTCACCCTGAAGTGCAGCACTGAGGGAGTGCGTACAGTATCAAAGAAACCCTGCAGTGCAGATAAAAGCTATTTGATTCATCAAGTCTGCACTGACCCTCGGAAGAACGTTCCACCCAGAATTTTCCAAGGATAACCCACCTCGCCTGCACATTCCTGGACACTTCAGAATAATTTAGCATGGCCAATCCACCTCACCTGCAAATCTTTGGAATGTGGGAGGAAATCCATGCAGACATGGAGAGAATGTGCAGGCAGTTGCCTGAGATTGGAATCAAAACTGTGTTGCTGCTACCTTTCTGAACAACAGTATTATATTCTCCACCTTTGTATAAAGTACTTTGATTGGCCTGATTAGTTTCTAACAATGCAGATACTTACTTAGATAGCTGAGAAGCTTGCATTTCAGCAAATTAGTTCTAATTTGTGAGTCATCTCCATCTGAAATATTTAATCTTTCTTCTCTTTTATTTCTGTATTTGCAACATGTTTCTGGTTTTATTTTGATGTGAATTTAGTTTATTACTGGCAATTTAATGCTGGTAGAATTAAGTATGCAGCAAGAAAGACTAACAATTATTATTCTGTTTATTTCACAGCAACATGATGTAGAGAAGTTGTACAAATTGGAAAATAAAATGGTTCAGGGAGTGAGTGACCAGTGAGTATTACTCAGTAGGAATGGGGCAAGGTCATTGTGTGGAGGAGAGAAGGATAATGAGCATTGTTCAACAGTGAGACAATGGATTTTGGGCAATTGCCAGGTATCGTAGTCTGTGGGTGATTGCCAAGGGGCTAGAGAGCCTGCGGACAATTGACAGGAGAATGGAGTCTGCGGGAAGGAATGTAATGTGATATGAAGTTTAATTTGTATTGATTAATGAATGGTTCCTCAGTGTTTAACTGGTCTTCACTACCTGTCTCCTTACACAGACTGTGTTTCCTGGTCCGACCTCGGATAGCCAGTGTGAAGCATGTTGCAGGTATGAGAGCTCACATGCTGTCTTGAATATGCGTATGAGAGAGAGCGATATTGCACAGTGAGTTGACCTGGAGTCCCAATTTGTGCATGACCACTAGCAAGTGTGTACTGAAGTTAATCCCCACAGTTTCTTTCACAATCTGCAGGGAATCACTTGGTAATTTCCTCAGTCATGTCAGTTTGGTTGTTTTCTTGGGAAGTGTCAGATCTTCGCATTTACAGTACAACCACAAGGCGGCGCAGCATGTTACTAACTCACCACCTCGCCTCCACAAACTCAACAATATAATCTGCAAAGTCACCTCTCCCTTCTAAAATGCTGACGTTTCTTGAGAGTGCTATTATCTAACAAGTCAGCATTTGCAAAAGCAATTCTGAAAATGAAATAAATAAAAGATCCCCATGATCCAGAATCATACGTACAGCTTCAGAGTCTAGCCTTCAGTAAGGACAAAATTTGCAATTCTGTAGTCCCTTTCTCACACTTGCTGTGTTCCAAATTGCTTCACAATGAATTGCTTTTGCCATGTTATTATGTAGGAAATGCAGCAACCACTTTTCACATGTCAAGGTTCAACAAAGAAAATAAGATAATGAATTTTTGTTTAAAAATGAAGAATCATGGATGCTGGAAATGTGAAACAGGAATTGCGGGAGAAACTGACTGGAAGCAGGTCGCTGGACCCAAAACATTAACTCTGCTTTCCCTCCACAAATGCTGCTGGATCTGCTGAGTTTCTTTAGCCATTTCTGTTTTTGAATGAGACTAACGATAAATGGCTTGTTGTGATATTTAAGGGTTACTGGCTGGTTTGTCCAGCAAACCCACCTGCATGCTTCAGTCAGTACCACTGAATCTTTTAGATCCTCCTGATAGGCCTCACTGGACTTTGGTATAACTTTCTTTCTTCTTTCTTCTTTCAAATTGGATGATGAGGGTTTTTTCTCCATGTAATTATGTTTTCAGTATCCTTTACAATTGTTGTGGAGTTTTGCTTGTCCCTATCTTCATGCACACTGCCTTACTGTTACAGATTGCATAAGTGATTCTTTGCTCCGTCTCCTTCCAGAAATCGTCAACGCAGACAAAGCTAGTGCAAGGCTGCGCAAGTACAAAATCATATTCACTCCCCAAAAGGTGAGCAGAACACCCAGAGCTCAACATCATGGCTGTGCTGAGTTGATGAAGGTTGCAGCAGAGCTGCATATGATTGGGAAGTGTAAAGGTTCAGACCGGGGAGTTTGAGGTTAAACTTCAGCTCTGACTAGCTAATTTCAGCCCCTTTGAGGAGCAAGAGAAAACTCCAACCAACTCCTTTCTCACAGTCTTCCTTTGTAGTGATGATTCCCAAATTGCTGCTTTTGGTTGTGAGTTGATGATTCAGGTCGCAGTGAGTGACAATATTTGGCTTCCTGGTACTGGCCCCCAACTGCATTTATCTTCTAATTTTTTATCAATGCTAGTTGAAGGTACAAGGCAAAGTTGGTAAATCTATACAGAACAACCTCTACTATCTGCATGAGATGGGCAGGGAGCATTTTGTTCAGATAACTGATCCGATCATAAGCAAAGGAAGCATTTACTGGACCTTGATCTTGTTCGGATAATCCAAAATTCGGATAATTGATGTTCAGATAACTGCGGTTATTCTGTCATGCTTTCACAAAACATGTACTCCATGGATCTTTGCTGTCTCCAGGGAAAGTTGCTTTGGTTCATGCTTTTTATTTTTATTTATATTCAATCACTAGATGTAAGTGTTGCTGACTTTGTACTTTTAATGCCCATCCCTAATTACCTCAAGGATAGTTACAATTCAACCACATTGCTGTTGGTCTGGAGTCTTAAGTAGGCAAGATTGGGTAAAGATGTCAGATTTCCCTCCCTGAAAGCATTAGTGAACCAGTTAGTTTTTACAACAATCAGCTGTGGTTATGTGGTCGTCTTTAGGCTAGCTTCTTAATTTAGATGCGAGGTTTGGAATTCTGTGATGGACAATCAGCAGGTCCTGGAGTCTGGGATTAGTAATAAACACTGGCCTTACCACTGAAATCCATGTGCTGACAATGTTACTGTATTAGAAACCATGTTAGAATGTGAAGCTGGTATGTTTGAATGTCAGAGCTGAGTGTGTGTTAATGTGGAGAGGGGAATAAATGTGTATGAACTAAGTATACATAACCTAATTGGCATCACAGAATCATGGTTGAAAGATCACAAAGGCTAGGACTTCAGTGTGGTAGGGGATTTAACATAATTGCATGACAGGAAGCTATGAAAAGGAAGCAGAGTGACGCTGTTAATTAAAAATAGCATTTGTTCAGACCTGAGAAATTAACTTGAAAGATCAAAACACAGAGTCAGTTAGAGTAGAGATAAGAAGTAGTAAAAGGTAAAAAGTCACTTGTAATTTTGAGACTCCCTAAATGAGCTTTTATAAGCTTTTACATCTTGAGCATTTATATTGTGTAGTGACCTTTCTGGCTTTGTATCAAAAACCTTCTGGATATTCAAGTACAGTATAATGCATGCATTGATTTCCCATTTATCCATGGCACATGCTACTACTTCAAAGGATTACAATAAATTGGTTAAACATGGTTTCCCTTTCACAAAACCATATTGACTCCTGTTCCTGAGTCCAAATTCCCATATTCCTGGGTGTTATAATCTCATATAGTTACACATCATGGAATCAGACTCTTCGTCCAACTCGTCTATGCCAATCAAATATTCTAACCTGATCTAGTCCATTTGTCAGCATTTGGCCCACATCTCTCGAAGCCCTTCCTATTTGTGTACCCATCCATAAACCTTTTAAATGTTGTAATTGTACCAGCCTCTACCACTTCCTCTGGCAGCACATTCCACACATTCACCATCCTATGTGTGAAAACGTTGCCTCTGAAGTTAAATCTTTCCACTTTTTTTTTCAGTTCTTCATGTGTGAGACTGTGCTTGAGGAGGAGGGGATCTTTGGAGGTAAGCAATTTCTCAGCCTACTTTGTATGTTAGAAATCTGATGTAGAATTGTTGGGGTCAAGCTCTTTGAACTCTAAGCTGATTCTCCAGTGCAGTATTGAGGGAGGACTGAGATACTGTTTTTTTCTTAGAAGATATTAAAGTGAAACCTCGTTTGACTATTCTTGTGATTCTGTGTAACAAGTACAAATGGTGGTGCTGGAAGAAAAGCAAGAAATTTTCCTAATGACCCGATCAACATTGCACCTTTACTCAAAACCACCCAAAGAAAATTCAATAATGAATATATGATTATGCATCTCCTTGATGTTTGAGATTGTGCTACCTGCTTCAAAATGTATTCTTCAGCTTTGTGATCAATTGCCACACAAATGCAAGTACTGGATTAGTGGTGCTGGAAGAGCACAGCAGTTCAGGCAGCATCCAACGAGCAGTGAAATCAACGTTTCGGGCAAAAGCCCTTCATCAGGAATAAAGGCAGTGAGCCTGAAGCATGGAGAGATAAGCTAGAGGAGGGTGGGGGTGGGGAGAGAGTAGCATAGAGTACAATGGGTGAGTGGGGGAGGAGATGAAGGTGATAGGTCAAGGAGGAGAGGGTGGAGTGAATAGGTGGAAAAGAAGATAGGCAGGTCGGACAAGTCAAGGAGACAGTAACTGAGCTGCAAGTTTGAAACTAGGATGAGGTGGGGGAAGGGGAAATGAGGAAGCTGTTGAAGTCCACATTGATGCCCTGGGGTTGAAGTGTTCCGAGGTGGAAGATGAAGCGTTCTTCCTCCAGGCGTCGGGTGGTGAGGGAGCGGCGGTGAAGGAGGCCCAGGACCTCCATGTCCTCAGCAGAGTGGGAGGGGGAGTTGAAATGTTGGGCCACGGGGCGGTTTGGTTGATTGGTGCGGGTGTCTCGGAGATGTTCCCTAAAGCGCTCTGCTAGGAGGCGCCCAGTCTCCCCAATGAAGAGGAGACCACATCGGGAGCAACGGATACAATAAATGATATTGGTGGATGTGCAGGTGAAACTTTGATGGATGTGGAAGGCTCCTTTAGGGCCTTGGATAGAGGTGAGGGAGGAGGTGTGGGCACAGGTTTTACAGTTCCTGCGGTGGCAGGGGAAAGTGCCAGAATGGGAGGGTGGGTCGTAGGGGGGTGTGGACCTGACCAGGTAGTCACGGAGGGAACGGTCTTTGCGGAAGGCGGAAAGGGGTGGGGAGGGAAATATATCCCTGGTGGTGGGGTCTTTTTGGAGGTGGCGGAAATGTCGGCGGATGATTTGGTTGATGCGAAGGTTTGTAGGGTGGAAGGTGAGCACCAGGGGCGTTCTGTCCTTGTTATGGTTGGAGGGGTGGGGTCTGAGGGCGGAGGTGCGGGATGTGGACGAGATGCGTTGGAGGGCATCTTTAACCACGTGGGAAGGGAAATTGCGGTCTCTAAAGAAGGAGGCCATCTGGTGTGTCCTATGGTGGAACATGTCCTCCTGGGAGCAGATACGGCGGAGGCGGAGAAATTGGGAATACGGGATGGCATTTTTGCAAGAGATAGGGTGGGAAGAGGTGTAATCCAGGTAGCTATGGGAGTCAGTGGGTTTGTAAAAAATGTCAGTGTCAAGTCGGTCGTCACTAATGGAGATGGAGAGGTCCAGGAAGGGGAGCGAGGTGTCAGAGATAGACCAGGTAAATTTAAGGTCAGGGTGGAATGTGTTGGTGAAGTTGATGAATTGCTCAACCTCCTCACGGGAGCATGAGGTGGCGCCAATGCAAGTACACAAATGCAAGTATTAACATGGCTTTTAAAAAAGCCAACTCAAGGAGACAAAGTTTGGAAGCTCCTGAGCTTGCTTCATTTGGTTACAAAGACAGACCCCGTGGCAACAGTTACATTTTCTCCAGGATGGAAAAATAAGAAAGGAAGGAAAGAACTTGTATTTGTGTCGCACCTTTTGTTATTTTTGGGGCATTCCACATAATTTTGGAGTTTACCATATGTTGCAATGTAGGCAAATTTAGAAGCTAGTGTGTATGCAGCAATATCCATGCACAGCAATGAGATAAATGACCAGAATCCTTTTTTGATGTTGGTTGAGATGTAAAATTTGGTCAAGGCACTGGAGAGAAACTCTTTTTAGCTCTTTCTTCAAAAGGAGCTACATACAGGTAGGCGGGGCCTTAGTTTAACATTTCATATGAAAGACATCACTTTCTGACAATGCAGTACCGCTTCATTACTAGCCTGGTCATATCTGTTCAGTTTCTGGGTGCAGTTGAACCTGTAACCTCTTTGACCTGGGAGAAAGTGATCCAAGGCTGATGTTTAATCTAGATATGGTGTAAAGTTTCCCTGTTGCCTTTTTCCATTGTAAGTTCCTATGTCCACATTTATAGCGCAGCATCACTTCTGGTGGAATGGTGCAGGTGCAGTGTGAGACAAGTTTACGTAGTAAATTCCACGGCAGTTATGATGAAAAGTAAGGTTTGAATGTGTTTCTTCAAAATGGAAATGGAATTACATCTGCAGGCCCACTTTGATTATATGCCACCCACAGTTTTACTTTCCCTGATGACTGCACATGGTTTTGACTCCTTGATTGTAACACAACAGTTTAAAGTTAAAGATTACAAAAGCCCTGGGTTATGGGCTTGGTGCTGTGAAAGGAGGAAGATGACTAAATTGTTTCATACCATCTTTAACTTTGTGCTTTGTGTTGGGAAATTTCAGACGTAACCTTTGATGAGTGGGCCTTTTACCTGTTGCCTCTGGATGATGACATCATCAGCATGGAGTTGCCTGAGTTTTTCCGTGACTATTTTTTGGTAAGTGACAGGCTTTATGCTGAGGGCCTTCCAGGTCTTCCCAGCAAATATCTGCCTCAATAACAATTTCCATTTCTTTACGTAAGAATGAGGAGCAGGAGTAGCCCCTGGAGCAGGCTCGATTTGATCTAATTGTAGCAGCACATTTGTATTCTCACTTATGCCTGACAACCTTTCATCCCTGTGCTTATCAAGTACTTTTCTACCTCTGCCTTAAAAATATACAAAGAATCAGCTTCCACTGTCTTCTCAGGAAGAGTTCCAAAGTTCTCAACCCTCTATGAGAACACAATTACCTCATCTCCTTTTTCAAATGAGTGGTCTCTGATTTCTGAATAGTCATCCCTAAACCTAGATTTTCCTACAAGAGAAAGCATCTGGTCCGCATCATTCCTGTCAAGACCCCTCAAGGTCCCTATGTATTTCAATCAAATCTCCTCTTACTCACTAAACTCCAATAGATACAAACCTAACCTGTTCCACCTTTCATAATAAGGCACCCTGCCTATTCCAGATATTAGTGTAGTAAACCTTCTCTGAACTGATTCCAACACATTAACATCTTTTCTTCAGTTAGGAGATCAATACTGTACATGGTTCTACAGATGAGGTCTCACCAGTACCCTGTATAACTGAAGTATCACCTCCCGATTTTTGTAATCGAGTCCCTTTGCAATGAATGATAACATTCTATTACTTACCTAATGGACTTGCTGTACCCACTGTATACAAAGTTTTGCTATTCGTGCTCTAGGACACCCAGGTTCTTCACCTCAGAACTCTGCAATCTCTCACCATTTAGACAATTTGCTTTTTGTTCTTGTCAAAATCGACAATGTCATATTTTCCCACATTCGCACCTTTAGCTTCACAGAATGTGCCAAGACACTTTACAGAAGTAATATCAAACAAACTCTTGACTCTGAACAGGTGACAAAAAGCTTAATACTTGGAGGTTTGGGGTTTAAGTAACCTCTTCGGGGAGGAAATAAGGTCTTGAAGTGGTTTTGAATTATCTGTCTGAACGTAATGAAGTGTGTGGGTCAGTTGGTAAAGTCACTGTGCCAAGTTATTGAGCCACTCAATCTACACTAACTTGGAATTTACAGCCTGAAATGCCATTTGTCAAGATTTTATGTTCCATGTAAGCCTTCTCCTACCTTCCATCTCAATTTATAAGTTACTTTTTTTTATTCCTTCTTCCCTCATGTTCCCTAACCTGGCTTCATTAGACACTCTGATATTAAATATAATGGTTCAAGGAGCTTCACCACATTCTGAAAGGAGTGAGGGATAGGAAATTAATATCATAGTTCAAGATTGCATTTTAAGATGGCTGTTGCAACTGGGCTCCAGTACCATATATTTCCATGTGTTTGCCCTCAGGAGGGTGACCATCGATGGATCTGTACGGTGGCAAAGGCTCTACACTTGTTGTACTCCCTGTTTGGACCTTTCATAAAGACGTACGGAATTGGCAGATGTGCAAAGGTAATAGAACATGAAATGAGAATGAATTATTAATTGGACAATTCATCTGATCACCTCTGTGGAACCATTAGTTTCCTAATGAAGAAAGGATGTGGAAAGTGGCTGGTTAGAATTACACGAGCCTATTCATCTTCTGAACCTTGTCATTTGTGTCGGTGAACTCGTTCCGTATTGAATTGTTACAGCCATCAGTCAGTGCTTCTTTGAAATCAAGGCTGCAGAGATGAAAGGTCACTATGTAATTTTGAGTTGTGTTCTTCCCTCCACACATGTACAGACGTAGCAGGGTTTGAGAATTGAACTAAGACTAAAGTGCAAGTCCAGATAATGTGCTTTATTCCTGCACAGATTATAAAAAGGTAAAGGCGCTGAGTTAAATTGACTGTGAGACCTTCTATTTTTGCGATATTGGCCGTATCTCCATCTCAGACTTTGGGAAGGAAACTTTCCTCTTGTTATTTATAAGGATGCTGCATGAATTTACTTTAAATGTGGTCTCTGACTGCTTCCTAGTGTTTCCAGGTCCACAGTGTTCAGCATCTTTAATTCAGTCATCCACAGACATTTCTGAATGGCTTGTGTGCAAAAGGGCCAAATGGCATATTGTTTTGAACTTTTGACTGAGTCTTGTTTGGACAAAACAAAGGAACACTTCTCTATCCGAGTTGTGATTTACTTAACCGTTGGAGTAATTGATGGAACAGTATAATTGATGGAACCATCCATCTGATTCCATGCTATACCTCCCCTGAGAATGTTTCATGGACACATTGTAGAGGGAACTTCCTTCTATGTCTAACCCAGTGCTGTAACGATTTCCCCTTAGGCTGTACACACACAAAACCATTCCAATGTTCCACACACAGTCATTGGTGTCAGCACCCCGCCAATCGCATTGAATTCTGGTTCCAGAATTCACTGCTGTGCATAGGCCTCAGAGTCCTACACTTGCCAGTCCTGGAAGCGTTTGATAAGACAGTGTAGAGGGGTCTTTGCTCTGTTTAGCCTCGTGATATATCTGCCCTGAAGTACTTCATACTCAGCACATTCTTCCCCCATTTTGATGAATGCAAAATTGCTATCAAACATGCAAAATTACTGTTTTGGTTTCTGATTATTTTAATCTCTTCCCTCTCTTTTTCCCTCTGGATCAGATGACCTATGAGCTATGGAAGGAGATGGTGGAGGATTCAGAGAATGAAATTAAACCACGTCAGGCTGAGATTGGTCGAGTTTTCTTTCTCGACCGAGGTACTGCAATATAACAAAACTCAGCAATATGCAGAAAAGAGTCCTGAAATTGGAGCAATGATTGTCCAGTCAACCTGGGGCAGCTTGTTTGAGCGATGTATCTTCCTGCCTGTACAGCAGGCACTGACCATGGCTGAGATACTGTTCCACTGGCTCCTGTCTGGTATCTATTCAGGGACGTTGCTTGGGTATAAGGGTAGGAAGACTGTCTACCTGTAGTGAGAAAGCATTGTAGGTGCAGCAGACCCAGTATTCGGCCATTGTTCAAACACAGTGATTAGCATTGTTGCCTCTCAGCCAGAGAGTCAGTTCGATTCCAGCCTCTGGTGACGGTGTGGAGTTTGCACATTCTCCCCATATCTGCATGGGTTTCTTCTGGGTGCTCCGGTTTTCCATGACAGTCAAAAGATGTGCAGTTTAAGTGGATTGGCCAAGCAAAATTGCCCATAGAGTCCAGGGATATGAATGCTATGTCGATTAACCATGGGGAAATGCAGGGTTACAGGGATAGAGTTGGGGGGGGCACAATCTGGATGGGATGCTCTTCCGAACAATGGTGTGGACTCAATGAGCCAAATGGCCTGCTTCCACACGGTTGGGATTCTGTGATAAGTCAATAACACAGCGAGCAGTAGGGAAACCGACTGTTTCTCAACAGTTTTACGTTGCTGTTTGTGTTCTTTCACTTTTTTTCATTTAACCCAAGGGGCATAACCTTCTCACTTCCCTGCATGATTTGCTGGATAATCATCAGGTGCAGGAAATGTTGGTCCTAAGGGGCACCAAGGACAGTTGTGATGCATATACTTGCGCTTCTCAGAACATTTCTAATTCCCTGACTTGTCAGGTTCCTGTACACAATATTTTGGGGGTTACTATTGACCACAAACTGAACTGGATCAGCCATATGCGGTACCGTGGCTTCAAAAGCAAGCCAGTTGCTGGGAATCCTGCAATGAGTAACCCCGCGTCCTGACTCTTCAAAGATTCTACAGAGGGCAAGTCAGGAGTGTGATTGAATACTTCCCACTTGCCTAGATGAGTGTATCTCTGACATGTCTCAAGAAGCTCATCGAAAACAAAGGAGTCTATTTGACTGGCACTGCCCACCTCCAGCATTCACACCAGCCATGTCTGCCATCCACAAGATGCACAGCAGCAACTTGCCAAAGCACCTCCTTTCAAACTTACTCTACAGCTTCTTCTGACGAAGGGTCATTGTACCCAAAACATTAACTCTGCTTTCTCTCCATAGAGGCTGCCACACCTATTGAGTTTTTCCAGAAATTTCTGTTTCTGTTTCACTCTAATAAGAACATAAGAACTAGGAGTAGGAGTAGGCCATCCAGCCCTTCGAGCTTGCTCCGCCATTCAGTAGATCGTGGGTGATCTTCTTGTGGACTCAACTCCACTTACCCGAGCTCTCATTGTATCCCTTAATTTCTTTATTGTTCAAAAAACATCTACCTTAGCTTTAAAAATATTTGCTGAAGTAACGTCAACTACTTCACTGGGCAGGGCATTCCATAGATTAACAACCCTCTGGGTGAAGAAGTTCCTTCTCAATTCAGTCTGCTCCCTCTAATCTTGAGGCTATGCTCTCTTGTCCTAGCTTCACCTGCCATTGGAAACATCCTCTCTACTTCTATTCCCTTCATAATTTTATATGTTTCTATATGATTCTCCCTCATCTTCTGAATTCCAATGAATTCAGAATCAACCTAGTGAACTTCCTCTGCACCCCCTCCAGTGCCAATACATCCTTTCTCAAGTACTACATATTAGGACAAGCACAGCAGATACATGGGAATATCACTACCTGCAAGTTTCTTTCCAAACTACACATCATCCTGCCTTAGCAAGGCAACAGCATTATAGTTCCGTCATTGGGTAAAAATTCTGGAACTTCCTTCATCACAACCTTGTGAGTGTATCTGCACCACATGCTCTTCAGTGGTTCAAGAAAGGTGGCTCACCATTACCTTCTCAAGGGCATTTGGAGATAAATAACAAAGCTGTTATAGCCAGTGACTCCCAAATCCCACATTATACGTGAAAAGAATCACATGTCAGCATTTTAACCTGTTGAACCTGAATTAATGCAGTTCCTGGTGTAGGTCTACCTGTAAATGGGTTATGTATCGATTATTACAGCCTTACTATACTTTGAATTTGAATCCATTTGCTTTGTTTGCAGATGTGGATTATGTGACTCCCATGTGTTCTCAAGTTGTATATGAAGGACTTGTGGATGATGTGTTCAGAATAAAATGCGGTGAGTGTCCACTTTATTGCATTTATTGATGGTGTATTAACAGCAAATGTATTTTTAGAATTGACTAGAGCTGAAGGCAGGCAGAGTGGGAGTGAAGTGGTAAATAGTGGTCTTCACTTCTGGGATTTGTGAGTGATGTGCAGCCTTTTGCATCATCTTAAAGTAGTTGTAACTATGGTTTAATGCCTCATCAGAAAGACTATAAAAACAAAGTGCTGCAGAAACTCAGTAGGTCTAGCATCATCTGTGGAGAGAGGAACAGAGTGAACGTTACAAGTTTAATATGAATCTTTTTTGGAACTGAAGAGAGGTGGAAATGTGATGGGTTTTATACTTTTTGAGGAAAAAGGAATGATCTGCTGAAAAAGAAGGAATATTGGGAATATTGTGTGCTCAAGTATGTGTTTCGGGACTTGAACCTACGAGATTTGACTTAAGTCAGAATATCACCAACCAAACCAGTATAGTCGAACAGGCTATTAACACTACCATGGTGATTTTATTGAAACACATATGATCCTGTGGAAATTTGGTAGAATGAATGTTGGCATGACATTCCCTTTTGTGGTAGAGACCGGAATTAGAGAGTACATTTTAAGTACAGCAAACTTTGTTTTAACAGGCATCTAATGAACCAGCAGTTGCGACTAGCGGCAAAAATTATATATCTCAAATACTGGAAGATCTTCGTAATGTCCAAGTAGTCGGAGGGTGTGAATGAAAAGACTGTCTGCCATTAAGTTTAATTGAAGGCAAAGTTGCATCATTATTAAAGTGATTTATGTGCTGTAATTAAATTCAACAGCAATACGTATACCCCCTGTATTATATTTCAATTACTTTGGGTGTGTGGACCTCTTGATTGACTGGAATATTTGATCAGCTGTCACACTCCTGGTCCCATAGGTGTCAGTTAATAAAACGTTTGCTGTATTAAAAATCTCCCTTTTTAAGATGAAGATGGAAGTTCTTTTCACAGTGGATTATTAGAGTGTGAAGTTCTGTTCCCAAGAAAGCACTGGAGGCAGTGTAATTGATTTTATTCAAGGCGGGGTTTAATGGACTTTTGGTAGACAAGGGAGTTGAGGGTTACAGGAAAGAGGAGTTGAGACAGTACTCCGATCTTTCATAAAACAAAACTGCAGATGCTGGAAATGCTAATGAAACAAAAGCAGAAATTACTGGAGAACATCAGGTCTCTCAAGATCTGCGGAGAGAAAGAGTTAATGTTTCAAGTCCAAAGCTCCTTCTTCAGAATGGTTTATTGGAACATTCTGAAGAAGGATCAATAAGCTCGAAATGTTATCTCTTTCTCGCCGGAGACACTGTCAGATCTGCTGAATTTCGCCAGCAATTTCTTATGATCTATCATGATCTTATTGAATGATAGAGCAGGATTGAAAAGTTAAGTGGCCTAACCCTGCGGCTAAGACCTACGTTACTATATTAATACGACACAAGATTAAGAATGGTCACTCACTAAGGAAGACCATGCCTTCCTTACATGGTCTGGAACTCTGTTAAGGTGGAGAAAACTGTATCATGGCTCCGTCAGTGTTTTCTGGAGAACAAGAATACAAGAAGAATGTGTGATTGAAGGTAATTGATTTCTGAGTGTGAGACTATTAGGCCTTTGGATTGGTTAGGATGGTGGACAGTTCATTATTGTCCTTGATGCAGTCCCTCATTTTCAGCCTGCGGATGTATATAACTGGCCTCCTCTCTGGAGAATTAACTGTGGAATCTGGTAAATTTCAGGAAGTGTGGACTTTGGCTCAGAAGTGACTTCGTCAAATAAAAGTGTGAAAGTGTTGCTGAACTCTCAGGATAAGGTGAGTACAAAAGTGAAAAAGGTCATTAATCGAACTAACGCAATCTCTACAGAGTCTCTTATCATTTGTTTATAGTCTGAGCTGCTTTACTTTTTTTTTGTTTAGTAATGTGGCAAAAAATCCCATTTTTCTCACTTCCCAGATTCTTCCTTTATTGTTTATAAATGTGCAAGGTGCAGTCTGCCAAATTTGTAATGGTTTCGTACTGTTAATTTGTTCTGATTGAATGTTGTCAGTGCTGGTGTTTAGCAATGACTAATGTTAGTGCTGTTACCTCATGGGAACAAATTCTAAATCACTTCTCCAATTTGTAACAGCAACTTGTAGCCCACAAAATGATGTAGAGGAGTTGATAGCCTAGTTCGATTATCACTAGACTATTGATCCAGAGAGATCTGAGGACCTGAGTTCAAATCTTGCCATGGCCAATGGGGGAGATTCGATTCAATTTTTAAAAAAAAGTCTGACATTAAGAGTCTAATATTGAACTCACTGTTGATTGTTGTGAAAAACCCATCTAGCTCAACTAATATCTTTTAGGGAAGGAAATTGCCTTCCTTACATGGTCTGGGCGACATGTAACTCCAGACCCGCAGCAATGTGATTGGCTCTTAACTGCTCTGTGGGCAATTAGGGATGGGCAATAATAAGAAATGCAAGTGCAATCTTCACAATGGTGGGGGGGCGCGGATTTGAGATATAAAAATAGGCAGGATAGACTGGAGTTTACGAGGTTCAGGGGTGACCTTATGGAGGTTTATAAAATCATAAGATAAAGTGAATAGCAAGGATCTTTTCCCTAAAGTGAGGAAGTTCAAAACTAAGCGGCATATTCTTAAGGTGCGATGAGAAAGTTTTAAATAGGACATGTGGAGCGATTTTGTTTTACACACAGAGTGGTTCATGTGTAAAATGAACTGTTAGAGGAAGTGGTGGATGCAGGTACAGTTACAACATTTAAAAGACATCTGGACAATTATCTGAGTAGGAAAGGTTTGGAAGGATATGGGCCAAGCACAGACAGGTGGGATTAGTTTAGTTTGGGAATGTGGTTGGTGTGGACTAGTTGAACTGAAAGGTTTTTTTCCATGCTTTATGACTCTATGAAAGTATTGCTGCAGCTGGTAGTTTGAAGCAAAGTGGAAAATGCTCAGAATACTTATCAAAATATGCTGGTGGCATCCATAGAGAGAGAGAAGCAAGTCTGTCGGATAACGGGCTAAGTATTTATACCAGCCAAGGGAGCTGATGGTGTGAAAGTCGATGAACACCACAGTATGTTGAACCACAAACAAATCCCCAGGCAATAATTTTCACATTTTGAACCAATTATTGTTAGGTTGATTGATATAATGTGTGTTAATTGAGGGACTGGTTTGGAAAAGAGCAATCAACTGTTCGAAAAAGTTGCCAACTATGTATTTGAGAAGGGAGCTGAATATATTCCCTCTGGACATACATTGCATGGAGGAGAGATGGGGTTTTTGGGTGATGCTTCTGTCCAGTAACACTCATTTCGGATAGGAAATGTCTGTGTCTGTGGAACGTTTATTCTGTGCATTTATCTCCCACAGGAGTTTGCATGGGGCTGAGGGATTGTGAGGGGTAGGTTCAGACAGGGTCAGTGCTTCAGATGTGATGATATTTTTGTCAGCTGTTTATGAAGGTTTGTATTGACACAAGCAACACCTAGTTAAGATGAAATTTCCAAAGAGGAATTAAATTGATTCCGAATTGTATAGATCTGTGAATTGGACATACCTATGATGCTAAAAGCTATTCTTTATTTATATTAATCTTTCCATTAATTTTCCTTTTCATTAATTTTCTCTTTTTTTCTCTCATCAAATTATCCTGTGTGTTTATTTATATTTTCTGCTTCAGCAGCCTCCTTGACAAATTATTCAATAACTCTATTACCCTTTGGTTATCCTCAGGTTGGGGTTCAGCAATCAAGCTGAGCAGCCTTTACTTGTGTGTTTTTAACTGTTGCAAGTAAATTGTTTGATTATATGTTGCTACTTTTACAGGTTTTCAAAGAGATTCGGAATGAGCATTTCTCCAATGTATTTGGTTTCTTAAGTCAGAAAGCAAGAAGGCTTCAGACACAGTATGATGTGAGTATCAATGAAAGATAGCTCTTCAATCATGGTAATGCCATCCAGTGCGAGGCACCTTTTGTCTTTTGAGAAATATTGTACAGATTACAATTGGTGTCCCTGCTAAATTATTTTAACTAAACTTGTGAGTTAGCACCTTCAGGAAGAGAGCACAGAAAGATTTGGCACAAGTACATTGTGTTTACATGGGTGAATTGCCTAATTTCTTCTTTGTTCAGATCCAATAATCTAGATCCCAAGTTTGAGTGATGGCTCAGTCAGTGCAGCACTGTCTTGTCAATGATGCAGAGCAGGCAATTGTAGCTGGATACTTAGCCTTTCCTGTTCACAACTGGGGCAGTGTTCAGCGCCATGAGTTAGGAAGGATGAAAAACAAGACGGGGCTCACAGTCCAGATGTGCAAGGAATAAGAATAAGCCACACATCCCTTCAAGCCTGCTTTCCCATTCAATCACATCGTGGCTAATCTGATTTTAACCTCAACCCTACATTCCTGCATATCCCCGATAATCTTTCATCCCTTTGGTCATCAAGAATCTATGTACCTCTGCTTTAAGAATATTTAAAGCTTCTGCATTCATTGCCTTCTCAGGGAGGGAATTCCAAAGACACTCAGTTCTCTGAGGAAAAAAAATAGTAAGTGTTCCTCATCTGTCTTAAATGGGTGCGCCCTTCTTAAACTATAATGTCTCAGATCTAGACACCTGCGCAAGAGGAAGTATCTTTTTGACATACACCCGGTCAAGTTCTCTCAGGATGTTATATGTTTCACTTAAGTCACCCATGACTCTTCCAAAACTCCAGGGAATTCAGGCCTAGCCTGTGCGTCCTTTCCTCATAAAGCAATCTGCTCATTCCAGGTTTCAGTCCTGTAAAGCTTCTCTGAACCACTTTCAGCACTTTAACATCCTTCCGTAAGTACAGTGACCAGTGTACTCCGATGTGGTCACACCAATGCCCTGTATAACTGAAGTGTAACCTCTCTTGCATGCCATTCCCATCACAATAAAACATAAAGTTCTATTATCTTTCCTGATTACTTGCCCTACATCCATGCTAACTTTCTGTGGTTCATGCACTTATTTGTGGACAAAATCGAGCTCAGCAGTGGTACCACTCAAGATCCCAAACTCGCTGACACCCTGTGTTCAGGTTCACTCTTGAAGAAGGGTCGATTTGTCTGCAGATCAAGGAGGCAGCTTCCCACTACCATCCTAAGGGCAAATATGGATGGGCAATAAAAGCTCCCCCTGTGGGTAATGCCAACATCCTGTGAACAATAAAGAGGTATCAGAGGGTTTTTACTACAGAACTGCACCCCACAAAAACAACTTTAATTTATGTAATGTCTCAACATATTTATTTCCCCTCCCCCAGATATATCACAGAGTGTTATAAAATGTGATTTGACACTGAGATATTAGAATGGGAATAGGGTGTACAGTGGCAGTTTTAAAGGAGTATGTTAAAGGGTGAGAAACAGAGAGGAAATTCCATATCTACTATCGGTGAATGAGCTTGGGGGTTGATCAGAAAACTGGTCTTGGTGTGAGTTACTGCAGCAAGATTCAGCATCTTCAGGAGAGGATTTGAGAAAATCAGCAAAGAATAAGTGGCTATTTCATTGTAAGTATTACAGATCTGGCTGTGAGTGACTCCTTTTCACTATTGCATGCAGAAACGCCAAGGGATGGACATTAAACAGATGAAGGATTTTGTATCTCAGGAATTAAAGAACTTAAAGCAAGAGCATCGATTATTGAGTCTTCGTAAGTACCCGAGAGTCTAGCCTGGAGTTACATAAGAGCACTGTGCCACAGGTGATTAACTGCTGGTGGGATTCACACATCTGAGTCAAAATATTGAAAATATTGTGGCTTTAATCTTATTTGGTACTGGAGTACAAAATGTGGATTGAAGCACTATTAATTTGCTGAAGAAATGCTGCGTCATCAGAGGTGAGACATTAAATTGAAGTTCCATCTTCCTATAACGGCCCTTCCTTTATTTGGAGCATAGGGGGTTCCAGCAGCCTCTTAGACATTTCTATTTGTTACATTGCTATGCACAAACTGGCTATTCTGATTCCCATATGGTAATAATTACCAAGTTTCAAATGACTTGTATTTGAAGCATTTGGGATGCTGAGAAACACGATAAAACATAATGGTCCAGGTTTTCCAATGGCCAGATACAAGTAATTCTCCTATAATGCCATAGTTGTGTTCCAGCGAACCCTTGCTTAATAGAAAATCACTTAATATAAATAATGGGGCCTATGGGAAAAGTGGGGCTTGGGGCAGCCCAGCAAAAAAAAATTATCACTCATGATTGCTCAAAAATCACCCAAAAGCCTAACACAAAGTATAGCACAGGCTGAAGGAATGTATAAATGATATTACCAACAAAACGAAAGTAAATTGAACACAGTACTTATAAAAAATATTGTTAATGTGGGGACAGAGGATCATCATTGTAAGGTACACTCTCTCATTCCTGTTAAGCGAGCTATATCATATATTCTGTCCTTACGCTCAAAACGCTTTATAATATCTGGCTTCTCTTCCAGTTTTATAGCCTTTCTTTTGCGTGCACCACCCGCAATTTTATCACCAGGACACTTCTTGCTAACATTCTTATCACTAACTCCCTCCACTTTTTCAAATAACCTAGGAGTACAGTCAGTCCGTTTTCAGGCAATCCCATGTTAGAAAATCACATTATGACCAATATCTGCTTTAAAGGTTTGTGCTTTAGAAACAGTGTCCCTATTTCATTAATTGTGTTATAGCAAATTCACATTAATGAAACGTGCATTATAGCAGAACGACCTGTAGTTGTTTCAGCAGCATAGGTGGGAGTTGTGTGTGTGGACCTTGCAGAATCCCTGATGTAGGGATTGCCTGGGAAGTTGATTCCGATTGGCATTCCGCTGTGTCTAGACCACTGTAAAAGAACTGTTTAAGTCAGCAAATTTGACGGGTTCTTCTGCAGCTAAACAATTAGCTTCCAAGAAAGCTATTAAATATCCAGTCCAACTCTTCAGTACGTACGGAGCCAAAAGACACCCGGACCTATTCCCAATACTTGACAATTGCGTACCACCACCTCCACAGACACACACACCTCTCCAGACACTCATGCTCACTCTCTCCAGTTGTTAGATTCTTTTCCTGAGGTTTCGCACACGAGATGCAAATCGTGCACTTCAACATCTGCAAACTGTTAAAGTTTAATAAAGCTTGTACAAGTTGGGTGACCCCCTTTGGCCCTCTTCGCAGGCAAGCGAAATTGGGTCAAAGTGAAGCCCTGAACAAAGAAAATACATCCCCTTTATACAAGTCAGTTGGCAATGCTACAGATGCTTAGCCACTACCTTATAGTCTCATGCCACTCAAGACAACCCCCCAGTCACTCACAGTCACATGTTACCCCAGGTACAAAGGCAGGATGAGGTCATCTTCTGAGATAATGCAAATGCTAATACGCTAATCCTGAGGAGTCCTTATGCAAATGATTTCCTGACTCAGTGATTCCCCAAGACAGTGCAGGTGCGACATACATTTGGCCAGAAAGCATTTCAGGATGGAAAAGATTGAATTGATAATTTAACTTGACAATAGCAGGCAAGTAATAGCAAATGACTGTCTAAATGAAGTGTAAATTACAATGGATAGTCATCTGCATTCTGCATGCTTTTGTGAGACAGAATGTCACACCCATCTACCTCCAGAATGTTCAGTTTTGTGGTCTAACTCTTTAATGTCCAGAAAGATATTCCTATTTAATCTTTTAACATTACACCGTCACATCCTGATTATTTAAATAATGGAATAGATTGAGGACTGCTGTGAAAAAGGGGCTGTGGTTTCCCTTCCTCTGACTATCTTGCTGTCTGAGGGACCTGTTAGATTTAAAGTAGAGTTCATGATTCTGAAGAAGCCCAGGTTGGAACCTCCTTTCAGAAATGTGGAGCTTGCTCTTAATGTGAAAAAGTAGTAGAGTGGCAGCCTGACTGTGGTTACCACACCTGGGGAAATCTGGCTCATTATAAATACAGATCTTTCCTTTAACCACTAGTTGGATCCATTTTGAGGGCCTTTCCCAGCAGTGAGTATTCACATGGTATGGTAATGTCCCCTAGTGCCATTAGTTCCTTGGATTCCCGACAAGATTTCAGCTACGAAAACGAGAACTGTCAAAAGAGTTTTTATTATTTTAAGTCATGATAGGAGTGTATGTTCCCTCACCTACTGTGAGGTATGTTGTAGACAAATTAGTTGAGGTTGATTGCTATGATCAGTCAATAATTATGTTTTTGTTGCAGCTCGGAAGGCGTGAGGTTAACTAGATGAGCCTCAGCAGTTTTATTTTGTTCTTGGCACCTCTATGTTTGATTATACGTGATTTGGTACTGAGTAATAATGAGACCGGAGCATGGTCTGGTTATCCCTAGTCTCAATGAGGCTGTAATTAAAGGATTAGCCCAGACCTTCCCTGCTGCTCTCTTCTCCCACCCCCCCACCCCTGCCAACTCTCCTGGTCAACGAGAAAGAATCCCTGCTGGAGAATTTACATAGGGGAGCTGAACCAGCGGAGCTCCTGAGGTGAATATCCGTTTTCAGTCTTATTGTTTTTAGAGAGGCAAAGAGCAAGTTGGCACAGCTTGGGGCAGGCAAGATATACATGTGGGAAGCCACTGCAAATAATGATTTATGTCAGATGAATTAGGCGTTGCATTTTTGAATTGTTTTTAAGGTTCAGATTTTCTTTCTGCCCCTAAACAATAGGACCTCTAAAATAGCAGATGAAATGACCTCTTATATTTTATAATACAGGAATTGCTAGGCAAAAAAAAACCTAATATTCAACTTGCTTACCTTCCACCATCCTGATGATCACAGGATACAGTGATAATGGGAGTTATTGATCAAACACAGTGATCAGTATCTGTCAGTGAGTTTACATCAGACGAGAGATGAGGAAAATGCTAGAGAGATGTGGCAAGAATAAATTCAAAGTCATGTGTTCATCCTGAGCCTGTTGCCCTGCCACACATCATGACTCGAGTTGCTCATGTAATGGATCTCAGTGCCATTTCATGCAAGAAATTTACCTAATTTGAATGAATCAACACAAATTCCTTATGCTATGCCCCTAGGGAGATAGTTCTGTGGATTAACAACCTGCTTGCTAAAGTATTGTTCTTGCAGCATGTATGCTGTTCTTCTGCTGTTCTGGACAAACTCTGTGTCAGCGACTAATACTTTCTTGGTTTGTTTTTCTTTTAGATATTGGAGCATGTGAGTCAATTATGAAGAAGAAAACGAAACAAGACTTTCAGGAGCTGCTGAAGTCTGAACATGGTGTGGATCACAGAGAATTCTAACCAGTGGGCAGCAACTCCGTTACCACAGGATAGCTACTTTGTTGTAAATTAAGGAATCAAAGTCAAATGGTGGGGTCTGCAAAGTATCAAGATGGTGGCCAAAAAATAGAAAATAAATAAAACAATTGAGGGAGTAGTGATTAATAAAGCATTTAAAATTGTATATCAAAGATGAGAGAGAATTCCGCAGTCTGGAGTTTCCAGACAAAGATTGTGGGTCAGGCTGCAGTGCGACGAATCATAATTTCTGCATAAAATCACAGAGAATCTAAGAGACTTATAATTGTGTTGAAATTATTGATGATATTGTTAGTACAAAGGGGCAAACTATTATTTGGAACCGCATTTCACGTTAGGACAATTCTGGGAATTTCTTTATATCAGAAATTAATAGATTTTTAAAATTCCAATGGCAAATTTGCCGAGTGTATCATAGGAGGGACAACTTCTGATACTAGGAATGTCTCATTTTAGGAGGTAACATCAGGAAGCTATACAGATAACAGTGAAGACGTTTTGTTGTATGTCTGTGCCTTTTGCAAGCATTCCCTTGTCAAAGTGTACCCAGGTTTAACTTGCCTTTCGTTCGTTTCCTAGTTTTCTGAAATTCTTTCATGTGCTTTTCGTTGGTGTTTTGTTCATGGACTGACTTTTCCTCTACAGCACTATTAGAGGGATTTGAGATCCGAGAGAGCACCAGCTGTGTTGAGGAGCACATTAACCGGCAGGTACATTAGTATACAAGGTTTTCAGTCACTCATTCACCCTGAAGTGCAGCTATTGAGACTGAGGTAGTCGTGTTCAGAATATACAAGAAATTATGTGTGTGTAAAAGTGTATTGTAACAGTTGGAATGGGTATTATTAATTGTGAGTAATTATTGGATAATACACCAGTACTGGGCAGGTCACTTCATTTGCAGAGGTTCTGTGAAACATATTTCAGAAATGGTCATTCCTCACAGTAAAATAGCTCTGATACTGTATTTTGTGGATTGCCTGTAATTGGTATTTCCACAGAGTGTACACTTGGAAAGTGTACTAAAAGTGTGCTAACAATCTTTTGCATAAGACCAAAACTTCAGTAATGATATGTTAGTGAAAACACTATTTAAGTAACTAAACAGACCAACAAGGTCCCAAGTTTAATTCCCATTCCGTTGTGAGTTGCTGAGACAGGTGGTGAAAGTTGCAGTGCCATTGGAGAGATGTGAACCTGGCTGTGTTTTGCCCCATAATTAGTTCAATACCCAACCACCACTTGCTGTTAAGACGTACACACGTGAACGAACTACTGGAAGGCAATTTAGTTGATGTATGGTTGGTTGGGAGGCAAGAAAAGTGCTTTGCAGAAGAATGACAAACTTCTGAACCTGGTGTTTTATGTTTCCAAACTTTACAGGCAACTGTTACCACCCACATCCTGTTTATGCCTGAATCATTTTGATCTTTCAGATTTCGCCACTTGAGAGTCTTCGACTGATGTGTCTCCTTTCACTGACAGAAAATGGTAAGTTTGAAGCCTAAATGAGCACCCATGTTCATTCAAATCTTAAAGACGAGTTAGAGCACAAGCAAATTATTTTGGACATTTCTTTTTAATTGGCCGTTTAAGCTTCCCTGCTTTATATATCTGGATCTTTTCTCTAATGAAGGATCCTTTCCTGAAATATTCCCCTATCCATTCTCATTCGAGATGCTGGCAGGCAGTCTTGGCCATGTCATATTTTCTGTCTTCACTTCAGACTTTGTTGAAAATCACACAACACCAGGTTATAGTCCAATAAGTTTAATTGGAAGCACACTAGCTTTCAGAGCACTGCTCCTTCTTCACGTGGTTGTGGAGGACACAGTTGTAAGACAGAATTTATAGCAAACATTTACGGTGTGATGTAACTGAAATTATATATTGAAAAATACCTTGATTGTTTGTGGAGTCATTCAGACTTTGCGTTTGCTATTTTTCTTCTGATGATCTTGTGTGTTTGTGTTATTCCCCCTTAGGATTGATTTCTAAGGATTATCGGTCGTTGAAAACTCAGTATTTGCAGGTAGGCAAAGAAAGATTTCGCTGATACAGCACTGATCATGAATGTGAGTTATTTGGATTATGTTTTGTCCTTGGGCTGTGGGCAATATTGAGACAGTGATGGTGGGCCTTCATCCTGTTGTCCTCCAGTTGAGCATCAGCCTGGATTATTTGTTCAAGTTCCACTCCTGGGATTTGATCTATCAACCTTTTGATCCACTGCTGTGAGTGCTTTCCACTGAGCTAATTTTGATGCTATAGTCTGAGGGAAAAATATTTTCCATTATGCTGCTTAGAGGCTACAAATCATAACTTTATCTTTTGTCAACTGTCCTTTCTTGAAGATTAGGAAGGAATTTTCACAAGCATAAGAGAAACACCTGTGGATTAGGGGATTGGAGGAAAGCTAAAGATGGAGAGGTCACAGAGGTTGACAGCTAGAAGGTATGAAGTGCCGACGAAAGGAGTGGAAGAGGTCAGGAAGAAATGTTGCTCAACCTGACTATACAGTCATATCCAAAAAGACAGTGGTCTCTACCTCTACATTTGTCCTGCAGTAGCAATAATGGAGGATATATTCCTTTAAAGTTCTGGAGGCATCAGTATTGCAATAGGATCTGCTTCAATGGATCATGTTGACATGGTAGTTAAATCACAATTGTCTAGAGTACATTATGTAGAACTGCTGTATTCTATCAGTCCCATGGGTGGACTCCTCACTTTGCAGGGTTGCCAGTTCATTTATTCATGGCGAACTGATATATTAAACCAAGGGTGAACGTGATATCCACACCTAGTGTCTTTGATTGATTGATGCATTATATATCCAACTATGACATTGACAATGTGTTCTGACACCCAACCCAGGCTTAATGTGATTGAAGCAAGCAGTGATATTTACTCCACAGCCGACCTCAGTCACCATCCATTATTGATCACCTTGTTATGGTGTAAATGTATGTCAGCTCAGACTATCTTGTCTTCATTGACTATAAAGAAACTGGTTTTACAATTCCTGATTTTGTAAACTGGGACATAGTTTGTTAATAACACAAATTCATCAAGACCTTCATGATTGTGGGAAATTTGACTTCTGGTGTAATGCAGTGATCTCTGAAACCAGACTGAGTGGTATCTGATTGTACAAGGGACAATTTCTAATTAAAGCTTTTGTGGGATTTGTACCCTGACTATATATTTTATAGTTGTGTACAGTATATCCAACCACAATTAACAGACCGCTTCCCTTTGGCACTTTACCAGCCTGATCTGTAACCCTGTTCACATTTATTTCTGTTCAGAGTTATGGTTATGATCACATCCTTACATTCGCCAACCTGAAACAAATTGGACTGCTAACAGAACAACAGCCTGGAGAGACATTGACTGCAGTGGAGAGCACCATGGGAAAGCTTGTGACGGACAAAGCAGTCGGTAAGGGGACACTGGAAACATAAGATGGTGATATACCAGACATTGGGAGATCATAACAGGATTAGTTAATGATATTCTGAACTCTAAAAGACTAAATTATTTTATTACATGCAATTTAATGTTCTTCATTACAACAGCGACTGAACTTCAAACATGTTTCAGTGACTGTGAAATGTCTTATAATCTCCTGAAACCAAACAGTGAAACGATTTACTTATTTTTACCTGTATGGCCATTGGGTGAAGTTAGGATTGGGCTTGTAGTGACTCTCATGATGAAACAACCCACCATCTCGCATGCTAAATGTATTCCATAGCTGTCTGTCTGTTTGGTTGCAAAATTCAATCTTGCCAATGGCTACAAAGCTGTGAATAGTACAAGCTTAAGGCAGCTGTCATCATTACATCACAGAAGTGTACAATACAAAAAAAAGGCCCTTTATCCCATCAGATCTGTGTCTGACAGAAACAACTACCTAACTATTCTAATCCACTGTCCCATTTGTGTCACCATACATTGTAATTCCAACATTATGTTCCTCTGGGTCCCATTTCTATTGCATGTATTTGCAGGTTTGTTTCTGTGGTAATTTTACATAATGACTGGAAATTAAATAGAATAATTTATTTTCAGGGAAATTGACTGATGCCTTTTCATCTCTGGCCAGGAAAAGTCATTTCAGAGCTTTGAGCAAACGACTGAATCTGGTAAGCACTAGGAGCTGGGGGAGGGGGGTGTTTTCCTGCTTTCTTGACCAATATTTATCCATCAATTAATATTGCAAAAATAGCTGGCCATCATTACATAGCTGATTTGTGAGCTTCCTGTTTACAAATTGGTTGTCAAGTTTCCTAAATTGCAATGGTGACCACACTTTGAAAATATGCAATTGGTAATAGGGAGCGTGAGATGTTCACTGGTTGTGGAAGATGCTAAATAAATACAAGTCTTTCATTTGTTTTCACTTGAGAACTGACCAATACCCTCAGCGGGATTACATTTGGTTTGGTTTGGTTTGAGCTGAGTTGGGTGATACTTTATGCTATTAAGCTGGGAAGGTCACTGATCACTGTTCAACAACTGGATTATATACATGAGGATAGGGTTCAGCTTAGTTGTGATGTTCCCCATGGTGAAACAGCCTGACAAAATTCAGTGTGATTTCTTACTCCTTTAACTCATTAAATGGATTGAACAGATTTGATGATGGTTGTATTGCAGGGAGCGTATTTAATGAGTACAATGACTATTTTTCAATTTGATATTTTAAATCTACTTCTGACTGAGCAGTATAGCAGTTATTGTATTTCTGTTTATTTGTTTTATTTTCATTAAATTTGTCTGTACTTCCACATTATGGGAAACTCACTGTACTCCTCTTTATTGACTTTTGTTTCTTTATTTTTTCATGGGATGTGAGTGTTGCTAGCAATGGCCCATCCCTGATTACCCTTAAAATGACATTAGTGAGACATTGCAAAGGACAGTTGAGTGTGTGGATCTGGAGGCCGAGAAAGTTCCCTAAAGGACAGTGAACTGTTTTTTTTAAATGATGATCAATGATAGTTGTCATGATCATTGCTATTGAGACTATCTTTATATTCTAGATTTATTAATTTTAATTCAAAATTCCACCAGCATTAGTCAGGGACTGTGGATTACTGGTCCAGTGATTTTACTAATATGTCACAATCTAGAGCAAACATGGCATAGAATGAGCTGGTTAAAGGCCTCTTTCACTATTCTGATCATTTCAACTGACTTCCAGTAGAAGAAGTAATTTTAGCCCTGTTACTCTAATTGTAAATAACAGATCTCCAAGACTCAAACGTGGATATGTTTAATGAAACTTGGTACACAGACAAGGTGTGGCTCACAAAGAACTCGTTAGTTTTTCTGAAGGCAAGCACCTAGGATCTGGGGATTTTTAATGGATCCATTAAAGTTGAAAATTAGGGGGAATTGACTTTTTCTTTTTAGAAAATTTAGTTATTTAATTTAAATCCTGTTGATTAGTTTGGAATGTTATGGGTTTCTCAGCTGTTGTGGAGGATATTTTCACAGCTGTCAAAATGTGAGCAGAGTTTCAAAGCAGGTTGTTGGATGTGAAATTGAATGAAGTCTCCTCAGTGAAATGTAGGCTTACAAAAAGAAAACTTCTTTCTTCGACTTTGTAGTTACAGAGAATATACTCAGGCAGGGAAAGGTTTCAAAGAAGAGTTGAATAATTGTGATAATATTAAACTAACAGACCATGATAGAAATGTGCAGTCTACTGAGACCTGCTTCACTTTTTCCTCGTGTTCTCATGCTGTTGAATTCAGCATTTTCTGTCCCTTTCCAGATACCCCGCACTGAAGAAGAGTATGATTTGAAGGTTCCACGGGATATGGCCTATGTATTCAGTGGTGCATACATTCCATTGAGCTGCAAGATTATAGAACAGGTGAGTTATGTGCACTCTAATACATGACACAGAAATGTTTACAACTACACAGGAGAGAGAATAAACTCACTTGTCTTGTACTTGAGTGAGACTACAATGAAAAATAATCTATTTAACTAAATTTAAATGAAGCTGGGTATTTAAGCAATTTATTTGATTGTTGTTAAATAAGTTGATTTAGTGAGGTGTAAATATATTTTCTGAACATTGGTTATAACAGCAAGCACAAGTTGGAAATAAAGAACTTAGTCGTGAGTGTACTTTTTGTATGTGTCTATGACCATCCTATTGCTAAATTATTTTGTAATACATTGTTGCAATATCATCAAGTGCTTTCAGAATCAAGTGCTTTCAACTCGTGTGTTGGTGCCCACTGCCAGAGGCATTGCCTTCAACCAGCCTACCCTTCAACATGCTTTATCTCTCCCATCTTTTCCTCTGATGTCTAGTCACTTCCTTTACTTCTGACTAACATGTTGTTTCTATTTTTATGCTGATCCTTGGAGTATTTTGCTGTGATGCAGGTGCTATGTTGTGTATGACAGCTCTTTATATTACATCAGGTGCTAGAGCGTGACAGTTGGGCAGGAATGGAGGAGGTGTCACGATTATTAAACAACAATGAATTTATCACTATAGGTAAGACTATGAATGGTTCAGATTTGATGGCATGCTGTGCTCTCTCCAAAGTTCCATTAGCAGTTGCATTGTCTTCTGTTCCTCCACCTTGTGGTCTCAGCCTACTTCTGAAGATGCTGAGGGTTGCTGAACAGATTCTTTTCTTTTTATCCATTTGTGAGATGTGGGCTTTGCTGGTCGGATCAACGTTTATCACCTTTCCCAAACTGCCCTGGAGAAGTTGGTGACGAGCTGCCCACTCGAACTGGTGCACTCTGTGTAGGAAGACCCACAGTGCCTTAACAGAGAAAGTTCCAGAATTTTGATCCAGTAACAATGAAGGAGCAAAGATATATTTCCAAGTCAGGATGATGTGTAGCTTGAAGGGGTACTTGCAAGTGTTGGTGTCTTATGGACATTGACAGCCTTGTAACAGCTTGCTGAAGCTTTGTGTATGGGGATAACACTGGGACTGGATATCTGAGTATAGACTTGCATTTCCTCAACAGGAGAGTAAACTGTGATGATTTCCCCATTGAGGCTTGTACATAAATAATTAGTCGTCATCTTTTTGTTCTTTCATAGGATGTTGGTGTCTGTTTCCCACTGCTAATTGCCATTGAACTGAGTGGCTTTCCAGGAGTAAATCAACTTGTTTTGGGTCTAGAGCCACTTAGAGGGAAAAAATGACAGATTTCCTTCCCCAAAAGGAAGTTAGTTAAGTGGATGGATTTTTACAACAATTAAGATAGTTGATTTGGTCATCCCTACTGAGATTAGTTTTATATTCAAGATTTTTTAAAATTAACTGAAGTTAAGTTCCACTAGCTGCTGTGGTGGGAATTAAAGCCATGTTGCCAGACCATTAACGCAGGCCTCTATCATTAGTCCATTGACAGTGGAATGGGTAGACAGCTGGCATATGAAATTCAATGCAGAGAAATGGGAGGTGATTCATTTTAGTCAGGGGAACATGAGTAGATAACACAAAATAAAGGGTACTACTCTAATGGGGGTGTGGGTGTACATGCCAATAAAGGTGGCCAGACAGGTGGAAAGGGCAGTTATGAAACATACAGTATTCTCAGCTTTACTCATAGCAACATAGAAATTTCAGTTGTGAAGATAGATTGGAGAAGTTAGGATTGTTTTCATTGGAGCAGAAAAGACTGAGATCAGGTCTGATAGAAGTATTCAAACACAGGACAGGACAATATAGTTAGGGAGAAACTTCCCACATGCAAATGGATCAAGAATGAGAGGGCAGCGATTTTAAATAAGTTGCAAAAGAAGCGAAATCAGTTTTAGAAAAAGCTTTTATCATGCAGTGAGTGATTAGTGTCTGGAATACACTGGCTGAAAGTGTGGTTAATCAACGATTCCTCATTACTACCGTTTTCTCCCCTAGTGTAAATTACTGATAGAACTGTAAGGCATCAGAGGCAGTGTCAGTTTCCAAATCAGCTGAGATTACCATGAAGCTTCCACCTTCTCAAGCTTACTCCTCATCTGAGATCTGATGATCTTCAGGTTAAACAAAAACAGTCCTCTTTAATGAGAGGGCTGCTCTATTTTCCTCTGGGAACGTGGCAACTTTATCTTTTATATTGAGAGATGGAAGGATTTGGAGGCAACATATACTTTGTAAGAAGTGTTGTGATATAATCCTAAGTTGTTGCACTGTTGATAATGTATTTAAAGTACTGTTCTTGGTTTTTAATAGAAAGATCCATGGATGCAGGATATTCTTGCAATGCGCAACGAGTCATTCTTGTGGTGTTTCTTGGAGGCTGCACTTTTTCAGAAATTGCAGCGCTAAGGTTCCTGGGTAAAGAGAAAGGTAACACTAATTATCTGATATCATGAATTATTCCTGCACTTCTTCCAGTGACATTATTGTATGATTGTTCTCATGAAGCTGCATTTTAAATTTTAATACAAAAGCAAAATGCTGCAGGCTCTAAAGCTCTGACATTAAAAAAAACAAAATGCTGGTAATATAGAGAGGAGCAGAATTCTGATGAAACATCACTAATAGAAACATTAATTCTTTTTCTCTCCCTCTCTCTTCACAGCTGCTGCATCACTAGCTGATTATTTCCAGTATTTTTTGCTTTTATTTTAAAAATGTATTGAAATATTGTACTTCTGTAATGGAGAAATGAGAGCCTTGTCAATCCAAAGGGATTGTGCCAGGATTGTCAGCAAGACCAAGAACTGACCTCTCCTGTTGGTTCATTGCACGATAAGAGCTAGAAGCCTCTGGATTCAGTCTCTAGGCTGCACAGAATGAATTCATTTCAGCAGGAAGAGGGATGTAATTGGCCATTTCCAGTGGCAGAGGCTTGGTTACCAGCAGGGCACAGATTATAGATAATTGCCAAAAGAGCTACAGACAGCATGAGGAAGTTTTATTTACATGTTGAGTTCTGTAGGGTTGAAGCAGATTCAGTAAGACTGAAAAGTGAATAAAATGATTAGATTAGATTCCCTACAGTGTGGAAACAGGCTCTTCGGCCCAACAAGTCCACACCGACCCTCCGAAGAGCAACCCACCCAGACCCATTCCCCTACATTTACCCCTGACTAATCCACCTAACACTATGGGCAATTTAGCATGGCCAATTCACATAACCTGCACATCTTTGGACTGTGGGAGGAAACTGGAGCACCCAGAGGAAACCCACGCAGACACGGGGAGAATGTGCAAACTCCAAAATGTTATATCAATAAGAAAATTGATGGAAAGAAAAGATGCAGGAATTTGGGGAAAAAGTGGGATTAATGGGTAGCACTACAAAAGATCTAGAACAGACACAGTGTACCAAATGATCACTGTTCCTCGAACTGAAATAAAGTATGCCATGCTCCAACTCCTGAGGTGATGTCCAGCGTCTCCCACTGGAAGATGTGCTGTGCATATTGGGTGTGGGTGAGTGCTATGTCTTCATGCATGAGAGAGGTGTATGAGGGAAGGGCCAGCTTACCTCTTATTTCCCTTGATGTCACAGCAGATAGCCTGTTAATGCTCACACTCATGTAACACATTTCAGACTGCTACAGCCAGTTGGCATTTTTAAAGTTTAGGCTTCGATCAGACCTGACTTGAGGTTTCAGAAGAGGAGCTGGAGAGCAAAATGGCATTTCGCTCAGTCACTTGTCAAGGGGTAGATAATATTTGACTCCAGCCAAACCTATTCTTTCTCTCTTTCTTTTCCCTACAGGATTCAAGTTTGTTTTTGTTACCACAGCAATCACAAACAGTTTTCGGATGCTGGAATCTCTGTTAGAATCATAAAAATGGAGCAGTGTCGTCAATATTAGAACTACAGAGCGATGAAACAAAATTAAACCTAACAGTAGACCCATGAGAGGAATTAATCTCACTGTAAATTAACTGACTGAAGTCTAATGGTGAAACACAGGAATCATCAACATCGAACAAAACCATGGCCACATTCTGAGATTTAAACCTTTGCCTGTGCTCAAAGTTTTTTGAGGTACTTAGCCTATAAAATGGCTATACACAAAATATGATTTGTGAACTGGGTCTGTCGAAATCAATCTCATGATTGCTTGGGCAAAGGAACTTGACTGTGGGGATAACTTTGATTTGGGGAAGGTCAGAATGGATTCTAGCTTAAGAGGCAGAAGTAAGAATGTGCAACACATTTGCCTTGGCAAGAGTTGAATTCGCGTTGCATTGGATCAGTTTTGAGTTTGGAGATTAGAGGGGAAGAACTTGATTTTATGCAACGCCGTTCATGTACCTGAAGCTTTTATTTTTACAGCTGATCACCTACTTTCAAAGTCTAATTACTTGCTGCTGAGAGGATATAGCAGTTAGTTTGTATAGTAAGTTCCCACAAACAGCAACGAGATCATATCAAAATAATCTGACTTGGTATTGGGAATTCTGCATTAGATTCACTTTTCCCCATGACTAGTCCCTCAGATAGCCAAGAACGTAAACCATGTTCATTAGTCTCCCATTCAGACCCAACCAATTTGAGTGAAATATATTTGGAAAACCAGAATTAGACTTCTTAAGGAATTGTTAAATATTAAAATTGAGAGTCTTGAGAGAAACAGAAGCTGTATTAATAAAAGTAGCAATGTCCAGCAGCTGCATCTGAAGAACAAAAAAAAAATTCATGTTTTGCATTGGGTGTCTGACAAAGGATTGGAAATGGAACATTCAGCATTTTCTTTTGAAATTGGATTTGAAACTTCTTTATTGTGAGGAAATGTTTCTGCACAAGAGCAAAACTATGTTTCTGTGAATTGTGGAGAGTTAATTTTAATTCAGTTTTATGATATGCCAAAAATGTCGGGCTGGAAGTATTCTGCCCTGAAAACACATGGAACCTCTGTAAATACCTGTGATTTGTGTTTGAAGGAACACATTTAATTCAAAGACTCTAAAGTTTAAAATGTTCAACCAAAGTATATTTTAGATCTTGAACTTTATCCTCTACTGTCTCAAAAGCACTAATTCCTGGATGTTGACCTCTGGTTCCTCGATAAGTTGATATGGGGGCCTGTTAATGGCAAACATCAAGTATGATGATTTGAGGGGTGTAAGTGAAAAGAATTTAGCAAAGCCTGATAAACACCTGTCTGCACTCATATTTTACATAGGATTGGTGAGACATAGTAGCAGACAGCCTGACTTTTTTCCTTTCCTGTGTCCTAGGGTGTTTGACATCAATGGGAATCTCCTCAGATAATGTCCTGACTTTGACCAGGTTACTCAGGGCAGTTTGAACATGAAAACTGGCCGATTGTGTTACAGAAAACCACAAAGGGAGAGGTTGTTTGTTCCATTTCACTGGTACTCTTCAACTGAAGCACTTCCCTTTTAATTTAATTTTCCTGCCCCTTGTACAGTATATATTTTTACATTCCTCTGTTTACAAATTCTGTGTAATTTACTTTAATGTGGTATAATTGTAGGTACTTTAGTCACTAATGTCTGAAAGCCTTTTTGAGTTGGACTGTTGCAGTTCCTGACAAATCTTCAAGTATGTAACATTTATTACTAGTAATATTTGAAAGTTTTGGTTATTGAGGATGTGAAATTTCACCTGTACTGTGAAGATGTGCACTGAACTGTTTGTGTACATAATGTATAATAAATTTATTTTTAAAAGTGCACTTGTGCAGTTGTGATTTAACATCTGAAATTCAGGTTTTTTTTAATATCTTCGAGCTTTTTTTTTGTCTGTTCCAAAGCCATGGAGTGGAAACAGGCTGTTCGATTGCTGTGCACCTTATGTCTGATTTTACCCTCTGCCTAGCAGGTATCATGGCCTAATGACCCATCCAAAGGATGGATATTGGAGACATGTAGCATTTGCTCAGTATGATGTGAAGCCTGGTTTCTGTGCTTAACTCTCAAGAGTGAAACTTTGAACCATCTGACTCTGAGGCAAAAATGTCAGCACTGAGCTGATGGAGCTTAGATATTGCCTGTCCAGACTATACCTCATGTACATTTCTATGGATGCTGGCTGCCCTCCTTCGCCGTCAAGAAAGGCCTTAGAGTTCAAATATTGGTCATAACCATTGCTATTGGTAGGCTATTCAACCACCATGACCCTTAAATCACTCAGAGCTACAAATAGCTTCAGTTCTTTACAAAAAATCAAAATGTTTATGATGCATCTGTCATATTGCAGAAGACATATGAAAGATATCAACAAAGTACAACTAAACACTGGTTTCAGAGGTAAAAAGATTGAATAAAAACTCTAAATCTTTCCGGCTGGTCTCGCTCGTCTGGAAATAACTTGATTCCTCTAAGATGTTAGGCCAAAGACATACCAATCTGAAGCATCTTCTATAAACAACAGTAATTGATCTCAAGTTAATCTCTGCGTAAGTTCCCAAATGCAATTTTTTTTTAGTCACTTGTGGGCTTACTTTTTTCTGTAAATCAACAATAGTGAGTAGAATGTTTTTTTTATTACATGTTTTATTGAGCTCTGTCTCTTGATTAAGTTTTAAAAATATAAAATATAGGTATTCAGTTAGCCTGGAGCAGTGTCTTTTTTGGAGCAGTAAGACTGCTGTTTTCTGGGTCTGTAGATTGTTAAAGTGCAATGATGGCCTTTAATAGAGTGGTGTGCTCTTCTGGGCAGATGTGGGAGATTAGGCAGAGTTTCCATGTTACTGACTATTGTGTCTACAGGAAGTGTGTTTTGTTGCAAATCCTATCGGATCTAATGGATCAGTAGGAGCGGCAGTTAGAAGCAATGTGGAATTTACAAGAGCTAGGGTGCGTAATAGATGGCAGTTGTAGGGAGGGAGATAAACCGAAGATACAGTCAGGTAGCTGGGTTACCTCTGGAAAAGGAAGGAGAGGGAGGCAGATTGTGCAGGAGTACCTTGTGGCTATCCCTATCTCAAACGAGTATGCTGTTTTGGAAAATGTAGGGGAATGTAGCACAGGCAGCCAGGTTTCTGCTACTAAGACTGTCTGCAACGAGGCATATGTCAGGTTCCAAGCGATCGACCGTGATAGGGGACTCTCTAGTCAGAGGCAGAGACAGACATTTCTGCAGCTAATAGCTAGAAATCAGAATGGGGTGTTACTGCCCTTGTGCCAGGATCAAGGATATCTTGGGGAGGGTGGAGCATATTCTCAAAGGGGAGAGGGACC
The DNA here is from genome assembly GCF_047496795.1 of Chiloscyllium punctatum. Lineage (NCBI taxonomy): Eukaryota > Metazoa > Chordata > Chondrichthyes > Orectolobiformes > Hemiscylliidae > Chiloscyllium > Chiloscyllium punctatum. The sequence goes on along the minus strand of NC_092771.1, from coordinate 6,115,196 downwards.
AGCAGGAGGTTGTTGTACACATTGGAACTAACAAAATAGGAAAAGGTTAAGATTCTGAAGGGAGAATATAGGAAGTTAGGCAGGAATTTAAAAAGGTCCTCAAGGGTAGTAATATCTGGATTAGTCCCAATGCCATGAGCTAGTGAGGGTATGAATAGGAGGATAGAACAGATGAATACATAGCTAAGGAGCTGGTACAGGGGTGAAGGGTTCATATTTTTGGATCATTGGAATCTCTTCTGGGCTTGAGGTGACCTTTATAAGAAGGACAGATTGCACCTGAATTGAAATGGGACTAATATACTGACGGGGAGATTTGCTCGAGCTGTTCAAGAGGATTTAAACTAGTAGGTGAGTGGGTGGGACCCAGGGAGATCGTTAGGAAAGAGATCAGTTTGAGACTGGTACAGTTGGGAAAAGGAGTAAGTGGGATAGGCAGGAACAAGCAGAGAACAAGGTAGGTCTGATAAATTAAACTGCATTTATTTCAATGCAAGAGGCCTAAGAGGTAAGGCAAATGAAGTCAGGGCATCGGACTGGGATATCATAGCAATTACACAAACATGGCTCAGACATGGACATGACTGGCAGCTTAATGTTCCAGGTGTATGGACACTAGAAAAGTTGGAAAGGGGCAAGAGAGAAACAGGAGTGGCATTTTTGATTAGGGATAACATTACATCTTTACTTGGAGGATATTCCTGGGAACACATCCAGGAAAGTTTATTTAGGTGGAACTGAGAAATAAGAAAGGGATAATCACCTTATTGGGATTATACTAAAGACCCCCAAATAATGAGGGGAAATTGAGAAACAAATCTATAAGAATAATAGAGTGGTTATGGTAGGGGGTTTTAACTTTCCAAACGTAGACTGGAACTGCTTTGATGGAAAGGAATTTGTTAAGTGTGTACAATAATTTTTTCTGATTCAATATGTAAATGTAGCTGCTACAGAAGCTGCAAAACCTGACCTCCCATTGGGAAATAAGGCACAGTAGGTGACTGAGGTGTCAGTGGGCAACATCTTGGGGCCAGCGACCATAATTCTATTAGTTTTAAAATAGTGATGGAAAAGGATAGACTGGATCTAAAAGTTAAAGTTCTAAATTGATGGAAGGCTAACTTTGACAGTCTTAGGCAAGAACTTTCAAAAGTTGATTGGGAATGGATGTTCGCATGTGATGGGACAGCTGGAAAATGGGAAGCCTTTAAAAATGAGATAATGAGAGTCCAGAGACAGTATGTCCCTGTTAGGGTGAAAGTGCTGGAAAAGCACAGCCGGTCAGGCAGTATTTGAGCAGCAGGAGAATCGGCGTTTTGGATATAAGCCCTTCCTGATGAAGGACTTATGCCCAAAACGTTGATTCTCCTGCTTCTCAGATGCTGCCTGACCAGCTGTGCTTTCTCAGCACCAGTCTTCAACTCTGATTCACAGCATCTGTAGTTCTCACTTTCTCCCTGTTAGAGTGAAAGGCAAGGCTGGTAGATGTAGGGAATGCTGGATAACTAGAGAAATAAGATTTTGGCCAAGGAAAAAAAAAGGAAGCATTTGTCAGCTACAGACAGCAGAGATCAAGTGAATCCTTAAGAGTATAAAGGCTGTAGAGTATACTTGAGGGAAATCAGGAGAGCAAAAAAGGGACATGAGATAAATTGGGCAAATAGTGTTAAGAAGAATCCAAATGGATTTTATAAAAATATTAAGGTCAAAAGGGCAACTGGGAGAGAATAGGGTCCCTTAAAGTGCGAGGCTGTCTATGTGTGGAACCACAGGAGTTGGGGGAGGTAGTAAATGATAATAATATTGTGTCTGTGTTTATTGTGAAGCAGGATATGGAAGATATAGAATATGGGGAAATAAGTAATGATGTCTTGAAAAATGTCCATAATACAGAAATGGTGCTGGATGTCTTAAAACACATAAAAGTGGATAAATCCCCAGGACCTGATCAGTGTACCCTAGAACTCTGTGGGAAGCTAGGGAAGTGACTGCTGGGCCCCTTGCTGAGGATTTTCTATCATCAATAGTCACAGGTGAGGTGCCAAGAGAGTGGTGGTTGGTGAATGTCGTACCACTATTTAAGAAAGATGGTAAGAAAAAACCAGGGAACTATAGACCGATGAGCCTGACATTGTTGGTGGGCAAGTTTTTGGAAGGAATCCTGAAGGGCAGGATTTGCATGTATTCGGAAAGGCAAGGACTGGTTAGGAATAGTCAGCATAGCTTTGCGCTTGGGAAATCGTGTCTCACTAACTTGATTGAGTTTTTTGAAGTAACAAAGAGAATTGATTAGGGCAAAATGATGGATATAACCTACATGGACTTCAGTTCGGCATTCAACAATGTTCCTCATGGTAGGATGGTTAGTAAGATTTGATCACATGGGCTATAGGGAGAACTAGCCATTTGGATACAGAACTGGCTTGAAAGTAGAAGACACAGGGTGTTGGTGGAGGGTAGCTTTTCAGACTGGAGGCCTGTGACCAGTGGTGTGCCACAAGGATTGGTGCTGGGTCCACTGCTTTTTGTCATTTATGTAAATGATTTGGATGTGAAGATAGGAGGTATAGTTAGTAAGTTTGCAGATGACACCAAAATTGGAGGTGTAGTGGACAGCGAAGGAGATTAACTCCGAGTACAACGGGATCTTGGTCAGATGGAGTTTAATTTAGATAATTGCGAGATGCTGCATTTTGGAAATGCAAATCAAGAATCTGGATAGGTATATGAATAGGAAGGGATTAGAGGGATATGTGCCAAGTGCTAGAAAAATGGGACTAGGTTAGGTTAGGATATCTGGTTGGCATGGATGAGTTGGACAAAGGGTCTGTTTCTGTGCTGTACATCTCTATGACTCTATTAGCCACCCTCCAGTCCTCTGGCACCTACCCATGGCTGCAGATGATACAAATATCTCTGCTCGGGACCCTGCAATTTCTTTCCTAACATCCCACAACATTCTGGGATACACTTGACTAGGTCCTGGAGATTTATCCACCTTAATATTTTTTAAGACCTCCAGCCCTTCCTCTTCTATCGTGTGGACTGTTTTCAAGACATTATTTCCTCAAATTCTTTAGCCTCCAATTCTTTCTCCATTGTAAATGCTGACGCGAAATATTTGTTTAGTATCTCTCCCATCTCCTGTGTTCCAACATGGATGACCTCATTAACCTTTAAGGGGTCCTATTCTCTCCCTAGTTGTTCTTTTACTCTTAATGTACATGTACAATCTCTTTGGATTAACCTTAACCTTATTTGCCAAAGCTCTCAAATCCCCATTTTGCCTTCCTGATTTCCCTCTTAAGAAGGCTCTTACACCCCTTTAACTCTTCAAGAGATTCACTTACAGATTCATACAGTGCAGAAAAGGCCCTTTGGCCCATCGAGTCTGCACTGACATATCTACTACAAAAGGTCTGCTAATTCAAATTTTTTTCACTTGTCCAATATCCTTGAATATTATGATATTTGAAGGTTATAAGGTTTCCGGCCTCCTCTACCTTCCCAGCCAGTGCATTTCGGATTCCCACCACTCGCTGAAAAATAACTTTTTTTTCCTAAATCCCATCTGAATCTCCTGCCCCTTACCCTAAAACTGTGCCCTCTCATCATTGATCCCCCAACCAAGGGGTACAGCTACTCTCTGTTCACCCAGTTAATACCCTCAAAGTTTTATACACCTCCCCCCTCAATCTTCACTGCTCTAAAGAAAGATATCAAGGGTTAAGAGAATAATGTGTTAAAATGGTACTGAGGTAGATCAACCATAAATGGGAGGAATTGAATGGCCTACTCCTATTTTCTGATGGTCCTCATTTCTTACTAAAATCAGACAGTACCTTGAACATAAAGTCTGACTCTTCCCAGCTGCACCGGTACATGGCCTTGGTAACACCACACATGGAGTATTGTGTGCAGGTTTGGTTTGCTTACCTAAGAAAACATATGCTTGCTGTACAAAGAGTTCAGAAAAGGTTCACTCAACTGATCTGTGGAATAACAGGTTTGTCATGAGAGGACAGATTGGGTTGGCTGAACCTGCATTCACTGAAGTTTGTAAGAATGAAAGGGGTTCTCATTGAAACTTTAAAATCCTCTCTGGGCCAAACAGATTAGATACAGGGAGTTTCTTTCCTGATGCCTGGCGTGTCTATAATAAGGGTTATGGCCTCAAGATATGGGGGAGACAATTTTGAACTGATACGATGAAAATCTCTTAACTTGAGGTGGTGAACCTGTGAAACTCTCCAGCACAGAAGGCTGTGCAGACTGAGTTACTGAATATGTTAACAAAATAACATGGTGCAGACTAAAGAGGGCTGGAGGGAGGACTATGGCGTTGACATAAAAGATCAATCATGATCATGTTGAAAAGCAGAGTAGATTTGATCAGCTGAGTGACCTATTCATAGTTCTAACTTCTTTGTTTCCCACTTAAATATAAATAGAAGTCAACTCTGTCACATGCATTTCTGAATCAAGACAGGTAAGATCATTGATGAGGGAGCTAATTACTGCAGACGCTGGAATCTGTACAGAAAACAGCCAATGCTGGAGACGATGTGGAGGAGCCAGTGTTGGACTGGGGTGAACAAAGTTAAAAATCACCCTAGGATATAGTCCAACAGATTATCTAGAAGCACTAGCTTTTGGACCGCTGCTCCTTTATCAAGTAGCTGTGGAGCAGGATCATAAGACACAGAATTTATAGCAAAAGCTTACAGTGTCATGCAACTGAAATGATATTTTGAACACACCTTGATTGCTGTTAAGTCTTTCATTTTTTAGAATGGGTTGCATGTTTCGATTCATTAATATGTAAATCCCACAACTTCTTTCAAGTCACATTCTCAAGATAACTTAAGGTTTTATAAAAAAAAGTTGACATCTCAGCTCAGACAATGCATTAAAGATGTGAGGTTAAAGTCTGTCTCTATCCCAATCTTGAGTCAGACTCAAGTTGGAATTTATAAATTTCGGAATTTATAAAATATTACTGGATTGACTGCCTGCTTTTTGAGCAAAATAGAATATTTCTGCAAATGCAAATTCACCCCAAAGACTTAAGTGTGCGTATATGTGCATGACAATGTGTTTGCGTGTGTGAATATTTGATGAAGTGTGACTGTAACAGAGTATAAGCTTGTGAGAGGGTGTCTGAGAGGGTCAGCGTGAGTGTGTATATAATGTAGTGGGGTCACCTGTAGTGTGACATGAACCCAAGGTCCTGGTCAAGGCCATCCTCATGAGTTCCGAATTTGGCCATCAGCCATTCTGCGTTGTTGCTTATCCCAAATTCCACCTTGGAGGAGGGTCATTGGAAAACCCGAGTGCTGGACATCCCAGCGTCGAAAGGGACTAACTAAACTCCCCCACCCCCACTGAAGGAGGGACCGCGCATGCGCCCACTCGTGTGTGCCTCATGACGTAACCTGTTGTAGCCAATGAGAGCTTCCAGCGGGCTGGCGGTTAGAAAATTTGAATCGAACGAGAATAACGGCCGCAACGGTCCAGAAGCGAGCAGCTGGAGAACCAGAGACACCGGAGGGAGGGAGAGAGTAAACCCAGAGACACCGACACACCAAAGGGGAGAGAGACTGAGAGACACTGGGATATCCAGAGGGTGAGAGCCTGGGAGGAGGACGACACCGTGATTTCCCGTTAAACTGACCTCCCGTGAGGGAGCGGACCCGGCAGAGCCGCGGGATGGTGAGAAAAAGGTAAGTGAGGGAGTGAGGGAGGGAGGGAGCCAACACTCGCATTCCCCCACCCCGTTCTACTCCACTCCACTCGGTCCCCCAAAGCTGCACCCAACCCCTCTACATACCCCCAGATACATCCACCCCACCGATACATCCACTGTCACCCCACCAAGCACCCCGTCCCTCCAATACCCCCCCCCCACATACATCCTACCTCCCGATACCCCAACCCTCCGATACCTCTAATCCCCCACAAATACCCCATCTTCCCCTAACGTGCTCCCAATCTCCATAAATTCCACCCTGTTTTTTTGCTATTAATTGTCAGTCTTTGTTCTGCTCGTTACTGCTTTTACTGCAGCAGCATTTAAACTTTTTTAACAGCATGTTCTCTCAAAACTAAGTTGAATGCTGTACCTTAAGATTTCAGATGTAAAGTATCTTGGAGTAAAACTGGATTTCTGGGTCTTAGGTTTTTTTTTGTACTGTTTGAAATTGAGTCTTGCTCTGCTGGATTGCAAATGGGATTATTTCAGCAGACTGTGACCTTAATGTCAGCAAGTAGAGTCCTGGTTTTATAAAAATGTAGGTTATAAGAAACAACAGTGTCTGGCATTGAACACCAGAGGCTTGCCTTGTATTTGCATATGGTAGTTACAAAGTTATCATCTTTGCCAAAGTGCTTCAAGCGACTATCATTATTTTTATGATGTGGAGGTGTTGGACTGGAATGGACAAAGTTAAAAATCACACAACACCAGGTTATAGTCCAACAGGTTTTTTTTTTGGAAGTAGCTGTACTAGCTACCCGATGAAGGAACAGCACTCCAAAAGCTCGTACTTCCAAATAAACCTGTAGGAAGGACTATGTGTGGTGGTGTGTGATTTTAAACATTATTTTTATATTCACGAACTGGATGGCACCTGTGGTTTAGCATGAGCAGCAACTGTCCAACATCACCCTGTAATATTAATTAGACAGGTTCTAGGGAACTTTAAAGTAAGCTTGATATTTTATGTAACTGCATGCAGTTATTATTGAAATGTTTCGAATTCTACAGCAAAGAAGTGTTTACTCATTTTAACTGTCTTTAGATTTAACATTTTGCATTGCTTTGCATGTCATTCTTGCAATTAATTTTATTTATCAATAGTAAATGTTTACATTTCCATGTTTCTTCTATAACATGTATCATTCTCTAGAACACTTTATAATCAGCAATTTTTAAAATTCTGCTTCTAAGAACCAAAAATTCACAAAAAATGAAGTCTACACCAAGGAGAAGATCTAACGGAAGCTATTTGACCTGTCATAAATTAAGTCTCAAGAACTGCACATGCTTAAAGGAGTGGTGGCAGGAAGGATGGTGGGAGGAAAGAAGGGGATGAGGGAGGGATGGGGATGGAAAGAGGCAGGATGGTGACGGGCTGAGGAGAGAGCGGGTGAGGGCAAGGAATATAGACACCTGTGTGGAGTGGGAGGGAGAGACTGGTACTGAGGGCATGGAGGAGAAAAAGTTAGAGGAAAATGACAGTGTATGGTGGGGGACTGGTGACTTGCGGTGAGGTAGAGGGAGGAATGCATGGATAGGGTGGGGGGGGGGGGTTGTCATAGAATATTACAGCGCAGTACAGGCCCTTGGACCCTCGATGTTGTGCTGACCCTTTTCTGAAAGAGTTTTAGGATCTCTACAGTATAGAAACAGGCCCTTCAGCACAGTAAGTCCACACCCACCCACACCCATTCCCCCACCCCTCCATCCCATATTTGTCCCTCACTAATGCACCTAACCTCCACATCCCTGAACACTATGGGTGTTTTTTGCATGGCCAATTCACCTAATCTGCACATCTTTGGATTGTGGGAAGAAACCAGAGCATCTGGAGGAACCCCATGCAGACATTGTGCGATTGTGCAAACTCCATACAGACAGTCACCCGAGGCTGGAATTGAATCTGGGTCGCTGGTGCTGTGAGGCAGCAGTGCTAACCATTGAGCCAACCTGCCACCCCAATAAGGAAGAACGAGGGGAATTGAATGGTGGAGCAGACATCATGAGCCAAGTAATCTTCCCCAAATTTGGGTGGCCAATCTTTATATTAAAAATCAGCAAAATATGGTGTTTACTTTTTTATTGTAATCAATCATTGTAATTGCACTCACGGCCCTGGTTGTATATTTGGTAGTTTTAGCTCTTTTGCACTATTCCAGCCATGTTTTGTTTGGTTAAATGTTCCAGCCAGTGAGATTCCTCTCTCTGAACTTGACGTTTCTTTCGAGAGCAATAGTGTCAATAAAATAATGCCAAGCAGAGCCTGAGTTGTAGGCAGCAACGTGTTTTCTTTTCTGACCTTAAGTCCTGCACTGAAATATAATGAGCACTGTTTTTCATTTGTTATATACTTTGTGTGTGCTTTTCTGATGATGCTGTTTTATTAGATTTTCTGTATTGATTTGAGATGTAAGTCAAGTTTATTGTACAAGTTATACTGGTATTTTGCTGTTCTGCAGTGATGCTCTGGCCACAGAGTCAGTGACATGTCTCAATGGAGCACTTGCCCATCTACGGAATATCTGGGAAGAGATAGGGATTCCAGAAGATCAACGATTACAAAGAACTGAAGTTGTTAAAAAGCATATCAAGGCAAGAGCAAAAAATTATCAGATTTAACTTTAGCTTTACTAAAACATAAGATGCATCCTTTAACTGTTCAAACCCAAGGAATTGTTGCAAATTTTTAATCTGCCTTTGTTGCATTCTAACTTCAGTATCCATTTACCTTCCAGCAGTGAGTTACACAGTCACAGAATGGTCCTTCTGTGATTGTAGCTAATTTGTTCTGGCTCCTTTCCAATTGCTGATGAAAAGTTAGAAATGGACCAGATAAAAATTACACCGATTTCTTAAGCTGCTTTATTTTACAACAGCATGTAAATAATCAGATTATTGAGTGTTAGTAAATATTTGTTGGTGGGTTCTGGGCTTCAAGACTGATTTATCCTTTGCTGATCTTACTTGCTGTCCATAGTGAACTGATCAACCTGCATGTATTCTTTAATCTGTTGGTGCATCTTTTAATAAAACAGTTTTATCAAAATGAATTGAACCCTTATTGTCCGCAATCAATTTCACCTCAAGTACAAATTGCAGCACGTGACTTGTACTCATTTTTCCATTTTCATATAGGGCTTATTGGATATGATGATTGCAGAGGAAGAAAACCTGAGGCAGAGGCTGAAAAAGAGTATCGATATGTGCCAGAAGGAACTCCACGCTGTGTGCCAGGAACTCAGTTTGGCTGTTTACTTGGTAGGACAAATTTTACTGCAAACCACTTCTTTGGACAAGAGAAAAGGATAGAAAGATAGCTTTTTTTCCACTCTTCGCTCTAATTAATAGTTTAAACTTTGTATCTGTCACAGCCAGAAGAAGATTGCACGATGCTGCAATTGGAGAAAGATTTGCGGACACGATTGGAGGTTCTTCTAAAGCAGAAGAAAGAGAGGATGCTGAAATTAAAGAGCCTTAAAGATCAAGATGAGGAACTTTGTGACATTCTCTGTGCAACAGCCTATCCCATTGATGCTGACGCTGTCCCTAGTCTTGAACAACTTGATGCATTTCAAGAGCATATTGCCTCACTTAATGTAGAGAAGGTGAAGAGAAATTTAAGATCTTGATGCAGCTATCTCCTATACAAAGTTTAAAATTGTTTTTCAGCCAATTTACCAAAGGCTTTTGAAGTATCCTATTCATTTCAATATAAATGAAGTGACGCCATTGAGATCTGAACTGTCCATCTTCTCAAACAGCTATGGATGTTGGATCAATTGAACCTCTCAACTAACTTTCCCAAATTCATTCCTAATTCTCTTTGCGAATGTGGTGAGCTGCTGTTTTGAGCCATAGCAGACCATGTGGTGCAGGTACACTTAGTGCTGTCATGGAGGGAGCTGCAGGATGTTGGCATAGTGATGGTGAAGGCAACGATTATAGTTCTAAGTCAGAAGGGTTTGTAGCTTGGAGAGAAATGTGCAATTAGTGATTATCCTGTGCTTGGGGTCTTGTCCTTCCAGCTCAGACTTGTCTATTAAAGCCTATGGGCCAGAGATGAAGAGAGCAAGGTGGATGCTCAAATGGCATGGATAGAGTGGCAGCAGGCAAATGATTTTGAGAAGCTCAGGTGGAGCAGGGGTTGCTTTGGGTATCCAAGCAGGGAGGGACAATGGGAGAAGCAGGTGAACTGTGAGGGGAAAGCTGGGAATTGAGAGAACGTGAAACCAGGGGGACACACCCACCATTTCCCTTTTATAAAACTTGCATTATATTTAACCTAGCTTACAAATTACTATCTGCCTATATCATGTATGTTAAACTTGTATGTAGTTCAGGCAGATGTGAAGTTCTGCACTCTTGTGTTCAGTGATAGATGTGTTTTTCTTTCCGTTTTTAGGAATGTAGAAGGGCTGAGTTTGTTGAAACAAAGAGAAAAATCATTCTTTGTATGGAGGAACTTGACCAACTGCCAGACACCAGTTTTGAAAGAGATATTGTGTGTGAGGATGAGGATGCTTTCTGTCTGTCCAATGAGAATATTATCGGTCTGAAAACACTTCTTCAACAGGTGAGTAAATGAAATTGGTTGTTCGTAGATGTAGTTCTTTCACACTTGTATTTTCATGACATCTCAGTGCTTTAGTGAATTAGGTGTCAGTGCCCTGTGCATGGATTACATTTACCTTGTCAGTATGTAGTTCTCAATCCAGTCCTTACCGTGATTTGTGTCTTCTGCTAACTGTAGGTCTTTTATGTAAGCAAAATTGGGATGTTTTCCATCTTATTCTGGACTCCGTTACAGAATAAGGCATTCCCTAATTCAACGTTGTGTTGACAATTTCTTAAGTTGCAAGAATGACTGGTGTGTTAAATGAAAAAGTAAAGCAATTCAATTGCTCCTGTGTTGAATTCTAGTCACATCAAAATGTCTTCACTCTGCATCAAACCAGCAGCAGTGTCCTCTGAATACAACTCAAATGTTTAAAACTCAGATTTTTGCATTTAACTTGTTGGCAATGTTACGGATAAGGAATTAAATATGGAAATGTTGTCATCTAAGTCTCTGTTACATCTATGAGCTTCTACGGTGGAACACAAATGATCTCGGGCAGCATCCAAGGAGCCGGAGAATTGACATTTCGGGGTGGATGAAGGGGTCCACCCCGAAACATTGATTCTCCTGCTCCTCTAATGCTGTCTGACCTGCTGTGCTTTTCCAGCAACACACTCTCTACTCTGATCTCCAGCATCTGCAGACCTCACTTTCTCCTACACATGATCTCAGTTGTGTCCTTGTGCCTGACAGGAGTATGCCATAATTAATTGTGATGTCTATTCTTCCAGTTGGAGGTGAAGAGAAGTCAGAATGAGAGCAAATGCTCAGAGCTGAGAAATAAAATAATTAACCTGTGGGACTGGCTGCAAATTTCCCAAGAAGAACGTGATACCTTTTCTGCAAACATGGTCGGTTCCAGGGCTAAGACAATGCAGGCAGTAAGTGTTATGTTTGTGTGTGAGTGTGCATAGTTGGATATTGAAATTATGCTGAACATGGATAATAGGATGTCATTACCTTTATTTCTTTAAACACAAATTCTATGTTTGAATGCAAATATTCAAAACTTGCTTTCTATGTTGTGCCACATCGTGAAAGTGGCATATTGCTTTAAACCTTGCAGCAACTACACAATGTTCATGTTAATGTTATCGTCACAGCAGATGAATTAAACCTATCACGAATACTTGCTTTAATTGGAAGTAATCATATCAACCTCTGAGCTGTTTTAAAAAAAAAATGCTTAGTTCCTTTAAACTTTGAAGCTTTGAGAGATCTTATATGTCAAATTTGAATATTTTTTTTCTTTTATTCAAACTTGGCTCTCATTTCTTCTATAATAGGTTTGATGTTGAACACTTTTCTAGATCCTCTCTTTTTTAACAAAAAAAATTTCCTAACCTTTAAATCTCATTCATTGCGCGCGCACACCCAGTGCATATAGTCCTAAACAATCCCATTTCACCCAGGAATCAGTCTGTTAAACTGTCTAAAATCTTCCAGGTGTGGTCTTACTACACAGATACAACCAGATATCCCTGCTCCTGTACACTAATCCTTATGAAGACCAGCATGGTATTTGCCTTTGCCACTTGCTGCACCTGTATGCTTGCTTCCTGTGACTGGGGTGAAAGAACACCCCAGGTCCTGTTGTGGCACTATGGAATGCTGCCTTTTTTTTTTTTGCTACTACCTAAGTGGACAACCTCCCATTTATCCACATTATACTGTATCTACCATGTAACTGTCCAAGTCATACTGAAGCTTTTCTGCATCATTCATGCAGCTTACTGTCCCACTCAGCTCTGCTTTGTGCAAACGTGGAGATATCATATGTATTTCCTTATCTGAATCATATATATATCCATAATGTCTGAGGTGCAAGCCACTAGTCACTGTCTGCCACTCGGACAAAGAGCTGTTTATTCTTACGTTTTGCTTCTGGTCTGCCAACTGATTTCTCAATACATTTCAGACCCATGTACTTTAATTTTGCATACTACTTCCTTATGTGGGACTTCTGTTCTTAACAGGTCTTATCAAAAACCTTCTGCCAATTCAAATAAACTGCATCCATTGTCTCCTTATTCACTCTACTGGTTACTTACATCCTCCAAAACAATTTTAGCAGAGGCAGGGATTAGTCAAGAACAGTCGGCATGATTTTAAGGAGAGATCATGTGTGAACAACTTGATTTGAATTTTTCAGAGATGTCCAAGTGTGTGGATGAGGACAATGCATTTAACATAGTCTGCTTGGACTTGAATCAAAAGCCTTGCTGATGTTCTGCCCGGGAGATTGATAGTGAAGCTTGATGTCTTTAGGATCCAAGGAAATTTTGGTTAATTGGATCCAGAAATGGCTGAGTGGCAGGAGGCAGAGGGTGATGGTCAAGGGATATTTTGTGACTGGAAGTTTGTGTCTAATGGGGTTCTACAGCGGTTAGTGTTGGGGCCTTTGCTGTTTTGTGATATGTATAAATGATTTAGACTTGAATGTAGGATGGTTGATTGGTAAGTTTGCAAACATGAAACTTGGTGGTGTAGCAACTTTATGTGGAGGATAACCTTGGAAGATATTGATTAGTTCATCAGTGGTGATTGCAATTTAATTCTGATAAGTGAGAGATGATGCATTTGGACATCATCAATGCAAGGGAATATATATGATGAATGGTAGAACCCTGGGAAGCACCAAGGATCAAAAAGACTTTGGTGTGCACATCCATTGTTCCTTAGGTAAGACAGGTGGATGAAGTGGTTAAGAAATCATATGGGATACTTGCCAAGTTGGTTAGAACACAGTTAGAGTGTTGTATGCAGTTCTGGAATCCAAATTATAGGAAGGATGTGATGATTCTGCAGAATGTACAGAGGTATTGCCTGGACTGGAGAGTTTTATGAAGAGAGATTGGACTGGGCTAGTTTTCCTTGGAGCAGGTGAGATGGAGGGGGGAAACACAGTTGAGATAGATAAAATTGAAGGGCATAGACGATGGTAGACTGGAAGGAATTTTTCCCCTTGGTGGAAGGATTAATGAGCAGAAACGTAGATTTAAGGAAACCCAAGGAAACTCAAACATATAAATAGAAAGCAGGCTCCACCGCCAGTGTTTCATTTGGAGGCTCACTGAAGATGTCACCTAGTATGGTGATGAAACTTCTGAAAACTAACCTTCCAGCTCAGCGAGCAAACCTAAATCCAGTATATTTACAATGTGAAGGCATACACAGCTATGGGCTAAATGCTGGAAAATGGGTTTAAAATGGGTTAGGTACTTGTTTCTGACTGCTGACTCAATGGGCTGAAGGGCCTCTGTGCTGTAGACCTGTGACTGAGAGTTGTCAGACATGACTGCCCCTTCCTAAAACCATGCGGATTCTGTCCCCTTTCATTCCTCTCTTCAAAGTGCTCTGCTATTCTATCTTTTTGTAATGGACTCCAGCACCTTTTCCAATCCTGATGTTAAGCTAACTGGTATATAGTTTGTTGTTTTCTCTCCACCTCCCTTCTTAAATAGTGGACTTGCGTTACTACTCTGCTCCAGAGTCTATGGAAGTTTGGAGGTGGCCACCATTTCTAGGACCACTTAAGTAAACTAGGATGCAGATTATTAGGCCCTCAGGAATTATCTTTCCTCAGCACCATTTCCTTAGTAATATTAATTTCTTTGAATTCCTCCTTTCCTGTGAACACTCATTTTTGGGTTGTTATTTGTGTCTTCCTTTTTTTTTGGAAGGCAGTACTGAAAAATATATTTAAGTTAATGCTAACGGAAGCCCTGCCCCCGTACTACAAAATCTAATCTATTGGTATTTGGATCCTTAATACAAATTGTTCTGTGATAACATGTGTTTTGTCAACATGAATTTGCGATAATGCAATTGAATTGGGGACACTTTCTAAAGTGTGAAATTTTAGAACATTACCAACATTTTTAAGCACAGCTTCTAAAGCACAATTTTTCTATAATGCAAGGTTGCACAAGAACATAACCCTATTGCTATAGAAAAACTATCTGTATGCAATAACTTTGGGGGAATCAGCTATTTCCAAAAATGTTAAATACTTTGAAAGAAATTAGTAAATAAATTGCAGATATATAAGAACTTGTTGACATTTGCAGACTGAAATCTCAAATCCTTGCAGCTTTTAAACGTTTTTTATCCAAATGTTCCCATTTAATGAACTTTTACCAAATCTATTGTCATATTATGTTAGATTAGATTACTTACGGCGTGGGAACAGGCCCTTCGGCCCAACGAGTCCACACCGACGCGCAACCCACCCAGACCCATTTCCCTACATTTTACCCCTGACCCTGACACTATGGACAATTTTTAGCATGGTCAATTCACCTAACCTGCACATTTTTGGACTGTGGGAGGAAACCGGAGCACTCGGAGGAAACTCACGCAGACACAGGGAGAATGTGCAAACTCCACACAGTCAGTCGCCTGAGGCGGGAATTGAACCCAGGTCTTTGGCGCTGTGAGGCAGTAGTGCTAACCACTGTGCCACCGTGCTGCCCATTATCCAGCAGGGTTCACTAGAATGTGACCATGATTGAGACACTTGCCTCCTGTCTCAGTCTGTATTACCACACTGAATTATGCAGAATTTGTCAAGAAAATTGATCGAAGTAAAATGTAATAATGGAAACTCAAATCTTTAAATTCCATTCCATATTTTATTGAGGAGCAAACCACAGTATTGAATTACATTATATAACATCAGATTTATTTTGTGGTGCAGTTGCAGACAGAGTTGGAACGCCTCGAAGTCCTTAAACAACAGAACATGAAAAATGTGATTGAATCAGTCAGACGAGAGCTGGCAACACATTGGGAGAAATGTTTCTTTAGTTCTGCACAACAGCAAGAGTTTGCTCCATACTATGATGGTTTGTTGAGATTTACACTTATTTCAAGTAAATAGATTTAATACCTTGGCAGGGCGTAGATGTGTTGTCTTTTAAATGTTATAGTGCCTGAGATCTTTTCTGTTTGTGTTTCTATGAGCTGAGATTGTGCTACTTCCATTGATGGGTATTGCAATACTTGGTAAATGTTTTTTCTGTGCTAACTGCTATTTGTTTTATTTGTTCAATTTCTAAGCTTTTTCTGAGTGGTAATCCAAGACGTGATTGCAGCCAATTGATTGGAGGGTAGATCTTTCATGTACTTGAAGAGTTTGCCTGGAGCCAACCATTTAATTCTGATTCTACATGTGATGCATATTTCAGCACTGTTCCAACCAGATTATTTGATTAAGTGCTAAGTGGTTGGCTTTCATGAACTTTGCCACGTTAGCAGTTAAGGCACTATCCTGTTATGTTCTGTAAATTTTAGCATCGCTTCCAACTGGAACAGACACTGAAATACATAGAGCATAGAACAGTACATTACAGGAATGGAACCTTTAGCCCACAATGTTGTACTGAACATGACATCATTATTATACTGATCCCTTCAGCCTGCCCTTGGTCCATATTCCTCCATTCTTTGCATTGTCATGTGCTTATCTAAAAACTCCTTTAAATGCGCCTATACATTTTGTAAGTTTGAGAGAGTAACTTGGTGTGGGGTTGTCCACTGATTATGGTAATGTAAACTAATGAGGCATTTGACACTCATTCCATTTCAGTTGGAGTTCAGCAGGGCAGAGTTGAACTGAAGCTGCAGTGTCCCTAGCCTTAAGTGGGTGGGGAGAGAAAGAAGGGACACTATTTGAAAGGAATTATCAAATTTGTAAACATTAGACAATGGGTAACCAAGTTGAAACTGAAAACCAGCACTCATGTGGAAATTTAATTTTGTTTGTGTTGTAAACTTTGGATTTAATTTATATCTTTTTTACAAAAAACCCTCCCTTTTCTGAAAAGAGGACTACACTGAGGAGTTATTGCAGCTACATAACCTGGAGCTTAATCGACTGAAGGATTACTACCAAACACACCAACAACTTTTTGAGGGTATCTGGAAGTGGGAAGAAAACTGGAAGCTTTATCTGAGTTTTGAGGTAAGAAACCAAAACTCTTAAACAATACTACTTGGATTCTGTGATTTAAGAGCATTACACTGTGGTGCTGCTGTTACTCAAACTATACCGCTGTTGAATTCTTGACCAAGGAACAAAATTAGGGGTTAAGTCATTTCAAACCCATGGCTACCACTTTGAGTGGGGGGAATTGTTTTAACCGTGTTGAAATAGATAGCAAATTATATGAATTTTTTTTTTTTTTTTGCAGAAGAAAGCAGCAGACCCAAACCGGTTCACCAACCGAGGGGGGAATCTGTTAAAAGAAGAAAAGCAGAGAACAAAGCTTTGCAAAATGCTACCAAAAGTATGTAACTATGATGTGTGTCTGTGTTGAATGTGGCATGTATGAAAGTTATGACACTCAAATATTCCATTAGTGATACTAATGACACATTTTTGTACCTATTTTTAATGTTATAGCAATAGAATTGTATCACATCATGGTCTGTTACACACCCATTCAAAACCCTGAATAGGTTAACTGCTAAATTTAAGTTCTTTATGATTTAATATTACAATAATATGGAGTTTTTTTATATTTATGATAAATGAACTCTATTTAATTTCTTTCCTGCTTACATCTAATTTCAAAAATCGGAGATAGTAAATGTAGGAGCTACTTCTATAATTTTAATTAGAACATGATTTTTTTTTCTTTCACGTGCCTTTGTCTATCCCTTTCAAATAATTCCATCACAAATGGTAAAATTCTTTTCATCTGGTTCCATGCCTTTTTTTCTTTGTTTTCATTTTTCTTTTTGAAGCATTTCACCTTTCAACTGCCCCGTTTTTATTTTGTGCTTGCTGATTTCCTTCTTGGCCAGTTTTACTTTCTGTAGTTCCACCCTTGCTTTGGAGTACCTGCTTTTATATTGTGCCCTTTTTATCATTTTAAGCACAGTCAGATCATCTCCAACCATGTAAACTCAGGGACAGCAGCAGAAGGTCTTGCAACCTGTTCTCCATAAATCCTTTTAGCTTCAGTAATTTGCTAAATCTGATGTAGTGCCTCAGAGGCCACTTTATGCTTATGTGGTGACTAGTACAGAATGCAATGCTCCACATGGAGTCTAAGCCTCTGTAAACTGAAGTAATTCCTTTTGTATTCCAACTGAAATATTTCACTTTGCCAGTCTTGGATATAAAGTACTTTTCCTTATGGTGAAGTTGAATCCCAAGTCCAATAACAGTATCAGAAAGTGGAGGGTGGCAGAGGGGATGTTGTCAAAAAGTGTGGTGCTAGAAAAGTGCAGTTGGTCAGGCACCATCTGAGGAGCAGAAGAGTTAACGTTTCGAGCTTATGCTCGAAATGTTGACTCCTGTTCCTTTTGGATGCTTCCTGACCAGCTGTGCTTTTCCAGCACCACACTTTTTGACTCTCTCCAGCATCTGCAATCCTCCCTTTCTTCAAGAGATGTTGTGTCCAATACTTCAAATATAAATCTGTAAAAAGCAATTTTACGTTGTTTCTGAAATGAAATTGCTGTTTATTTTAGCTGGAGGAAGAGTTGAAAATTCAGATTGCTGCTTGGGAACAGGAACATCATTCGCAGTTTCAAGTTAATGGACAAAATTTCATGGATTATGTGACAGAACAATGGGAACTGCATAAATTGGAGAAAGAGCGAGAGAAACAAGAGCGGGTGAGGTCCAGCTTCAAGTTAACTTTTCATGGTTTAACTGCAATATGGATTGTTACCTGATTTATCCTTGGATCTCTATTAATGTTCTGACTTAATTGACCTTTTTAAGGGCTGCAGAGGAACAACATTCCCTTCCTTCTGCAAAAAAGAAATGAGGTGGTTAACCTGCAATTTGGGATGTACTAGTATATAGGTCTAATGATGACACATGTAATGGCTAACAATTTTGTCTTGCATGGATTCATTGGATTGACTTGAGCTACCGAAGGGGTTCAAAAGGTCCCTTTTCACAGGGCCTCGTTTCTTTTCAATTTCTTTTCACTTTCCAAGATGAAAAGAATCTGTCCTGTGGAAACATTTTCCAATTTTTCATCCTTCGTTATATCTAATCTAAAATTCAAAGATGATCAGGTTGTGTAAAAGTTCCCATCAACAGTAGTTGTCATACTGGGTGTTAAATGGATATTATCTGTATTGCAGCAACTGAAAAAGAACAAGTTAATTGAGGAGGAGATGCTGTATGGCAGTGCCCCCAAAACCCCAAACAAAAGAAGGCTTAATACACTGAATACCCCAGGGAAATTACGAAAGGTAAGATATTTGGCTACTGTTGGAGGTTGAATCTTTTCCCACCCCACCCAATATGCGTTTTCATATACACCTAAACCAAACACCTATGAATGCTGGCGTTCTGAAGCAAAAAGTAGTTGCAGATCTGGCAGCATCTGAAGTGTCACTGGACCTGAAAGGTTAACCATGCTCTCTCCCCACAGATGCTGCCAGACCAGCTGAGTTTCACCAGCAGTTTTTCATTTCACATTCTCTTCCCTCTCTCTCTCTCATAACTACAAGCCTGCTGCCCTTAGCTTAGCTATCAGGTACAAAATATCTCCCTTAAGTGATGCTGGCAAAAATTCTGTATTTGCGAATACCTGTCTCAAACACTGAACTTGGGTTTGGGTCCGATCAGAATACGCATGTCTCAAATTTTACTGACCCAATAACATGAGATCTAGGGACTGAACTACATTGTTATTTGACTTACTCCACAATATCCATGAGCAAAAATGGTAAAGTTTAAACTTATTTATGTTTCACATAAATGTAACTAAAAAATCAAGTGTTGCATGTTCGAGAAATTGCATAGCTTGGATTATCCAAGAGTGCTGTTGCTGTTATTCTGCATTACTTCTGCTGAGGCACAAATCTAAGCTTTGTGTGTTTATAACTATAAATTCCATGTTGTTACTAAAACCTAGTTCTGTGCTATTGCTTTTTTTTTGCCCTATAGACCATACATTAATACTTCCTCCTTTTTCTGGCCTTGTCTTAGCTAAATGGTACGTCAATCGCCAATGCCACCCCAAACAGCACCCTTCGCTGTGCCATTGGCGGTAGTGTTTGTTACTCACCCATCTCCCGACCCCCACTATCAGGACGCAAGGTCAGTCATCAGTCTGCATTGTTTTGTTTTTCTAGGCAAATGTGCAATTGGTATCTGTTTATGACTAAGCTTATTATTAAAGGAGTCAGTTGTTAGGATGTATTTAATTGCTTTTAAAACAAAAAAAAAGATATCCGTTCCAAAAGCTTTTTGCCACTGCTATTCTCTACATTGGATTAGTGTGTTTCAGTGCTGTCGTTTTTTAATGATTAATTTTTAATATATTCTTTGCTCAAAGTTCCTGACCTTATTCATTCATTTTATTTTCTCATCCTGCCGTGAGGGTCCTGATTATTGCTAGGATTTTATTACATAGAAATCAGATTTTTAAGCATATAACCGAAGTATTTTTCAATATGAGGCTACTCAGTGCTGGTTCATTGTTTGGGAGTCGCAGTCTGGTCTGGTTGAACTAACTTTTTAGATTATAACACTGAAGCCATAAGATTTTCTGTTAGCTGAGACTTGGAAGAATTCTGTTTTGAGGCAATCGTAACCTAGGTATTTTTAATCTTGCATTATGTAAAATCCTTATTACACAATCTGACCATAGTATAAAATTGACTTGTAAACTAGCATTTGATCAAGAGCTATTATAATGTACAAAACAGAACAATTGCATAAGGATTGTGCAATTGCCTTTTGGCATCGTTTTCTTCTTCATTACTAAATTTTAATGACTGAAAATGCTTCAGTAAAGTAAATCTTGTCTGTTTTCAATAAAGTTGTCAAGTTTTCATGGATTATGTTTTGTGGCCTTGGTTAAATGCTTTTGATTCATTTATTTGATATGATCTATTGTGAAAACAATATATTCGCGATTCTGATTTTGTCTCAACATTTCGCCCTATTGTTACATCAGTTTAAAACAGTTTCTCCTGAAGTTTGGAAGATAATCATAATTTACCAAACAGCTTAGGTGAACACAATGGAAAAAATATTCAAGTACAAAAACATGACTTTAGTGACCATCTGAGTAACTGTGCTACAAATGCTATTGACTTTTGTACTTCCACTCTAAATCTTTTTCATTTTTTTTAATTTTAAAGCCAGGACAACCTGTGCGCGCACCAGGATATTCAGCTACAAAGCCCCCTCGTCTTGGCCTGGTTGAAAGGAATAAAGAGAACATTTCTCATCTCAATGCAACAGCAATGAGTGGTGCGTCCACCGTCTCCACCCCACAGCATAATCTCAGCATAAATTCAGTTGCCACCACATATTCTGAGTTTGCGGTAATTCCATTTTTGCAGTCATCTACCAATCGCTGTGGCAGCACACAGTTAGCAATGGAGGTCAAAGTAGAATAAAGCTTTCAATAACACATTTTTTGATCTGTGTATAAAGGACACCTCCCCTTCCTTGTACAATTCTTTTGTATGCTTATTTTGAATCACTAATAACATTAGTTTTCATAGCTATCAGCTGATTACCTTGGGAGTAAGGAATAATCTTGTATGTTGGATTTATATTGTGTTCTGAGAGAATGGAAATGCATTGTCCATTTAGCTACAGCTTTGGAGCAAATCATCGATTTTTTTTTATTACCCCCCTGAACTTTAGCTCTGACTAAAGTGCAATATGTGTCAGGAGTATTATGGAGTATGTGCTAGTGTATTTGTGTGCACATTTACTGCAGCCACTTAGCATACATCCCTGCTGAATAGTCTGTTAGTATGTTAAATTGATTTATTCTTCATTCTTGGGGAACCCATTGTTAATTTTTTTTGCTAGATTTGTTTTAAGATGTCCAGTTGTTGGTAAATGATAGTGTAAAACATGTGTAACATTTACCTTTATTGAGTTGAGAGACTTGGGAAGAAGTTTATGCATTCCTCAGAAAGCAGTAAACTATTCCATTATTTCCAATGTTAGTTACTCTGGGAATCTTGATAACATATTTTATTCTGTGTTTGTAGATGGATTCAGCTCCACAGTAGGAGCCTGCACAAATGTACAGCAGCACCTTTTCAGGTCGGTACGGTAATCCACTATTGAGGATTCCAAACTCCATGTAGTGAGAGCAAGAGTATTAAAGCCATCAGTTGAACAGTTTCGTAGCTCTCTAGATTTGATGTGTTCAATGTAATTAGAAAAGTTTTTTTATGGATCTGAGTTCATGTAATTCTTCTTAAGTTGAAGATCTGGCTCCTCAACTTGAAACACAACTAGAAGCATTAATACCCCGAAACTAATTCACAAAGTTATTCTGTGTATAGTTACTCTAGCTGCTGTTCTGGATGCTGCTTTCTAAAACTTTGTTTATTTAGAAATGTGCAGGTAAACCTTTTCAATTTTAAGATTTATTTCCTAAATACTTTTCTTTGTTCCCAACTAGGACAGTTGAGCATTCGGTTAAAGTTCATAGTTCCTGACTGTGTGCTGCCATTTTGTTTTATTTGCTGATTTTGTTTAAAACATGCTTGCATGAAAACTGTTTTTATTTGTATTGTTTGTATTTGCATATATAACTTTGCTGCCAATTTTAGCATACTTGTGCTGTGGCTATCCTTTTTAAACTAATATATGCTGAAACAGTAGGTGTAAATATATAATAATAACTTGGCCTGTCTTTGTTTTTCATCCCCTTTCATGTGCTTCCTATAATGGAGAAACAAGATAATCTAGTCTTAAGTGCTAATTAGCATGCGCTGAGGGAAGTGAAAATTTACACAACCAGTCTACAATTTTGTGCAATGCATGTATCAGACATGTACCTTTTACAAATTCTCCTCAAATGTGCACTTATGCCTCTTTTGGGATAAGAAGTGCACATTTCATATCTATACATGTGTATGTTCTTCCTCTTCATGGCAATCTTTTGTTTAACATACCTGCTGAACTCCGTGATGAACCTGAATGATTCTTTGTGTTCTGACTGAATGCAAAGTGATAAGCTTTGTTCTTCCTTCTGCTTTGTTTCTTTGCTCTTCACCTCGATGGATTGGTTGTGTAGTGTTAGGAATTAATAGCTGCATGCTAACCGATCTAACCACGCTAACAAATAGCTTTGTTTTGCCTTCACAATATGTCTCTCTTCTCATTCTGTGCACTGAGCATGTTAAGTCAGCAAAACTTTTGCTTAGGTTTCTTATTTCAATTAAATCAATTCAAATTTAGCATTTGCCAAAGTTTGTTTTTTATATTGGTACAACCATAGTAGTTAATTATCTGGAAACACTGCTCCCAACGATTGGTAGATGGTACTGCTTTCATAGTCATTTTGAATCCTTTACTTGTTTGGATAAGTTATGCACCTGCAGAGACAACAGTTCCTTTTATTGTTTTCCAACATTGCTTCACAACTGAATTATTGCTATTGGACCAATGCAAAGTGAATCCAGTGTGGCAAATGATTTTAACTGCACTATATGATTGGGCAACTAAAATGTTATTGCTTAAAATATAGATAAAACATGTGACCTAGGGTTGACACATACTTTTTAATGCTTCACTTGCTTGAGTCAGTGAGTGACTAAAGAATATATTCCAGAAAGATTGCGGTGAACTGATCTTAGTCAGTTTTGTGGTAAGGGTACTTTTATTGATGACAATCTTCTGCGTTAGAAAGTGAAAAATCAGCCTGGATTCCAACAGATGAATGGAGGGACATGATCATGCGTTCTTTTCAAGCCTATTTCGTGACTAAAATAGACTATAGCTGGTCTTTATCTCAACTCCATTTACCTTACTTCCAGAGGTTTCCAATACCTCTTAATATGGGAGAAAAACTGCTCATTGATTTCAACCCTGAGGAGGGAAAGATATTCCTCCTGTAATTTTTAAGATTTATACTCCCTTGTTAATAAATTGCCTGACCAGAGGAAATGTCTCTCTGTGTCTTTTCCTTCAAACCTCTTCTAATATCTCCCATTTTATCATCCGTGGACCCAAAATCACAATCCTAAATTTTGGAAAACTGTCTTTATAATTTAACCTCCTAGTGTAATTCTAGTTAATCTGCCTGGTTTGCCTCTGCAGACCAGCCTACTGAGTCTTACCCTGCATGTCTCTGTCAGTTCAGGAAAGAACAGCACAAGGAAATGGATGGGAAGAGGATAAGAAATGAACTAGAGTTATAATAGAAGTTCATTTTAGTTAGCACAACTGAATTTTAATTAAGCAGATGTCAAGTTTCAAACATTGAGCTCGCATTTTGTTTTAACTTGTCAATAACTGTATTTTCTACCATACTGTTGTCTGTTTGTTCTTGAGAAACTCATGCCCCCTTGTCCAGTGTAAAATGTTTTATAGTCACCAAGTCTCTTCCTACTAGAAAGAAAGCTTTTGACTCTAACACATTTTTGATTTGGTTTAAAAACTATCCCACATTTGCCACTGTTCACTCATACCTGATTCGTTCTCATATGTTGCAATATTGGGGGTATTGTTCCCAAGTAATTGCTTCAGATTAATTAATAGAAATTACAGGATTTTCTTTTAATAATTAAACAAAATTTAGTTGCAGGCATTAACAATGTTTGCACACATGCTCAGTGCTAGAGCCTCTAAGAACATTCTTGGAAACTTACCTACACTGCCTAATTTGTCATGGTCGTATGTTTTTGGGTTATACCATTTATTGTTCTGAACAAAACTTATTGCTAATCCCCACTTGTATTCACATTTGCTATCTTTTTTAACTTTTCTAATGCATGACATGAGTACTATCCAAACTCCACTCTATTGAAATGCTGAATCTTGTTTTGGCATAACTGGAATGGTTTTGATGCTTGCTTGCTAAATGATTTATCTTAGAAATTTAGCAGAGAATGACCTGTCTTCTAAGCATGTTGTGCTTGTTTAATCTCTCAATCACATCTGCCTCTGCATCCCTTTTCTCTTTCTAGCGAGAACTTTCAAAAGCTTCCAAATTTGACCGTCAGTCGCGAATTCTCAACTCTACAACCAGCAACATCCAAACCTGACCTGGCAGCAAGAAACCAGTGGGGAGTTGGACTACTCAGAAATTTACACCTGCACGTGCACAAAATGAAGTCTGCATATACTCTGTATAATGTGTTGTGATCGAACTGGCATGTTAGGATGTATTACTTCAAACTCAAACCGAAAATGCAGATTATGTGAAAAATGCAGCAGATGACCACAAGTAATACAAATGTTTTCCTAAACTGTACATAGCTTAAATAAAAGTCATTGTCAAACGGAAATTAATAACCATGAGCATAATTTTTAGGTGTACTTCTAATGTGAGGAATTTCAAATTTTCCTATTGAATAACCCTCAACCATTGCATTACATTTGAAGATAAACTCAAACATTTGGAATATTAATATTTTAAGAAGTTGCTTTCTTGAAATACTGAAGGAGGTAGAAGGATAAGTGATTAGGAAATTTCAGAAATCAACTGCAAAAGTATTTTTACCCACTAAACTATCTTGTCCAATTTCTGTTTTAAGTACTGTACTAAAGTTGCATTCCAGTACTTTCTAAAGTTAGAGTGATCTATTTTTTGGTCATCGATCTATCTAATCACTTCATTTGCAGTTTTAAAGTAGCCTGCAATAAATTACTTTAATTCCGTTGTTAAGCAGAAAACCCAAACCCTTCACACTGGTGCTAATTGTATTACTTTCCTAATTCGCCGTGTTGTGTGTAATACTAAACTTGATGAAACCTTGTCAAGAACTTGGTAGAGCCTGTAAATGTTTTCTGTTTTTAAACTTTTATATCACTGATAGCAAAAATGAACTCCAACAGTATAATTGACTATGCCAACCAAACAGTTGTGAATTAGATTAATGGAAAGTAATAACGTTGACATTTAATGTTAGATCCCATGCAGATTAATATTATGTATTGATACCTAATAGGCTGATAATTCTTAACCTATCCCTTGTTCCCTGTGCTTGCCTTTTTCACATAATCAGCTCTCATGATCCTTTTGTGCCTAGTTTAAAATAATTCCTGCAGATTTAGATTGTGTAAATATTATTTTATTAAGCTAATCATGAAGTTTTGCACCTTTTTATATTTTCTCTTATTTATTCATATTAACTTCTTTCTTTTAATAATTTACCAATTTTATGTAAAGTAGTTATCGGTGATGAGAAGTTTTTAAACACTAACGATAACATTAGGGGTGTCACAGATGCAGAGCCGTTGCTACCAAATAGTGTAGTATTCTCTGGGCTGGCATTAACTTATCTACTATTTGAGAAGATTCTCAGTTTTGCTGTATATTGCATATGCTTTTCTGTATTTGGTTGAATTAATTCATTAGTGTAAGTACAATTTATTGAATCTTGGGAGTGAACAGTCTTCTATCATAGAGGTTTTCATCTTCAGTTAACTTAAAGGGGAAGGAAAGCCTAGGTGGAGTTCTATATTTTTTAGTAATCTCTCACTTTAAGATTTTTTAAAATATGTAAAAATCATTTATTTACCAAGTTGCGATGGAGCTGATCTGGTATAAGCAATTGCTGTTAAAGTATTCGGCAAATTGATAGAGGACAACCCTAATCCTGATGTATCTTGAGGCCAAAAGAATAATTGGATTTTTTAAAAAATGAATTTGAATGACCTTAATATGTCACACTTGTCAGTTAATGTATAAATTGCAAATTAGGTTACTTAAAATAAAACATTTATCTTGAATTCCATATTTTCTTAGCATTCCATCTGGAACTGCAGACAGGTCACAAGAGCTTCAAAGGATGTTGACCGATTTATTTTTGCCTTTCAGTAGTGCAGTCTAACCACAAAATTCAGAGCAGCTCCATCAAAAGCTTTTGCCAAAAGGCAAGTTGGGTATTCACCAAGCCTTTTTCTTCAGATGCTTGTAAAACCAGTGGTAAAAATCTATCCCATTCTGTTGTGTTGTAATTTATATATCACCATTATAGCAGCAAATATATAACATTGATGATTTAAAACCACTTTATATGAACAGATTCCTTTGAAAAATTACTCTCCATGAGAAAAGGATATGGAAAGAGGTATTTGTTCATAATTTGCTAAAAATGAGTCCTGTGCTTGTCTGAAGAAAATCAAGGCAATTTTGAATAGTTTAATGATTTGAAAATTCAGGTTCAGAGTTGGCCAGAATCTGTAGGTAAGATGGACAAACAAAGTTAGTGCTTTTATTTTGGCAATGTCTCCATACAGCAATGAATCATGTGTCTCTGTTTTAACTCAAGATCCATTGAACTTTACAAATCGTTCAGATATTTTTTGTGCCAATCTTAGAAATACCATAAACATTTTTCTGTAAAATCTATAAACTTCCAATGAGTAAAGGTACCCAAGAAAAGTTAATGTAATTAAATCAAACTGGGTGCAAAGGTGTGTACATATCATCTAAGATGGGATTCCACCCCACCACGTCAATACAGAACAACCTAAGCTACAGCAAATACTTTGGAACTCTATGCCTGTAAGGACAGGGTGGGAAATCTTTTTGGTGACTTAACAAAGCTCTAAATGTTAGCAAATATGATGTCAGCATTGTATGGCTACTGGTTTGAGCATACCTTTAAACTGTACAATGTCTTGAATAGACAAGGCGGCTACCCTGCTCTATTTGAATTTCATTCAGCATTTCCTATCATTACTGTAAAATTCTGAAGATCTAACTTTCAGCACTAATTCACAATGCATCTGTATGAAAAAAAATCATTGAAATGTGTGGTGTCCTAATTACTTTTATCTGTGCCATTCTGATGTAAATGTCAAACTATTTCTTGCCATTTCAGCAGAGAGAATAGGTGAAAGCATGCAAGTATTTAAAAGTTACAGCAGTATAGAGTAGGGACCAAGAAGTTTGCACAAGTATATAGGGAATAGAACTGTATGGATTATTGTAAAGTATTTAATGTTTTCATTTGAGATGTGTACATTGCTGGTAGCAGTACGTATTGTCCATCCCTAAATGCTTTTGAAATGGAATAAGCGAGTGATCACCTTGAGTCATTGTAGTCTGATGTAGGAACGGAGTTCCAACTTCTTCTGACCCAGTGATGAATTTATAATAGTT
Source organism: Chiloscyllium punctatum (assembly GCF_047496795.1). Lineage (NCBI taxonomy): Eukaryota > Metazoa > Chordata > Chondrichthyes > Orectolobiformes > Hemiscylliidae > Chiloscyllium > Chiloscyllium punctatum. The sequence goes on along the minus strand of NC_092771.1, from coordinate 6,087,748 downwards.
CCAAGTCAGGTTGGTGTATAGTTTTGAGTGGAACTAGCAGGTCGTGACATTATCAGGTTTTTGCTGGTCTTGTTCTCTGGCTGGTAAAGATTCTGGGTTTGGATGGTCCTGTCACATGACCCTTAAAGTTGTTGGAATGCATCATATAGGTGGTATACACTAATGCTTGTGTGTTCCAGTGGTATAGGGAATGTTGAAGTTGCTGGGAATGCCAATCAAGTGAGCTACTTTTTGAATGCTGTTAGGACCACGCACGCCCAGATAAATAGAAGGTATTCATCCCATTACTGACTTGTAAGCCATCTACAAGATACATACTCTGGAGAGTTATTTCATGCAGAATCTCCAACCCCTGATTTATTGATTTAATAGTATTTGAGCTCCTTGGCTAGATAGAGGTGTTGCACCAGAGTCTGGATTATTGTCTAATACATTTTGTTTGATGTAAATTTTTTTAAATTGTTGATTCATCTTCATATGTTCTTTTCAATACATGGTTTTCTGATGAACTACCATGGAGTTAATCCTCTTAACTTCCAATAGTTTTATTCGGTTAATCTTCTCTATTGGATTTTGGCAGTCAGATACAAAAGAGTTGGGTCCAAATATACAATCCACTTGATCAAGGCGCAGCTGTTTAAGCAGTCATTTCGAACTCTTATCAATGCTCATTTTATTAGGGAAAAAGTCTCCAACTCAGAAGGAGACACCTTACAGACATCCTGTAACTCTAATGTGCGATGGGTGTACTCCGGTTTTCTACATTCCACTGTTGCCCAAACTAACACAACATGCTTCAAGTGACATTGAGTCTCTGTTTCTCCCTACCAGTAAATCTGTTCCCTATAGACAGCCCAATTATTGTTAGCCCAACAAGATTCCAAAATTCCATTCTAATTTCAAAATGATTGTAAGATGTTGCTCATTGTTGATCATAGAGAGGTAAAGGAGTATATGTTAATTTAGACATAGATATATTATAAATGTAAGATAAAAGGAACAGTTTTTAACAAAGATTTAAAGGGTGTCTTAAATATTTAGCCAACTTAATTGCTGCTGTTTAATGGCCATCTGAGACGAGTTAAAAGCTTGATTCTTTGAGAGTAATCATTTGGCAATGTCTGCAGCTGACAGCTTTTCAGCATATCATTATCCAAAGCCATCTGATCTCGGTAATGTAAGTGAAAAGCACCCAGATCTTGTTTAGTTTCCCTTCTTTTGAGCTGTAATGTGAAGCGATTAAAGTTACTTTATGGCATACTTGTGTGTGTGTCTCCTTTCAGTTAGCTGTGTATTTCCTTTTAAAATTCGCATTTTTAATCAGAGATTGGAATTTAATCTTGTTGGCAGCAGCATAGAAAGCTGTAATGTATCTGAATGAGACAGAGGCAAAACCCATCCAATGATATCTTCCTTCATGTCTTGTGAATGCAGGTTTATTTAAACCCTGCCGCAAAGCAATCAGCCAAATTTTCTTGGTGTTGGTAACAATGCAACTATTATGTTGCTAAACTGAGTAACAATGTATGAACTAGGTGCAGGAGTTGGCAATTTAACTCCCAAGCCTGCTCTGCTATTTAATATGACAATGGTTGGTCTTCTCTTTCCTACATACTCTTAAACCCTTCAACACATTGCTAGAATTCAAATTATTGTCATACTCAAGTACAGGGCTATCGTGAAAAGTTTCCAATGTCATTCATAGCACCATCTTAGCTACCCATATTTGGTAAAAATTAGAAAAATACATATGTTAAAAGTTTGATGTAAAGTAGTAAATTAGTCTTTTAGCCATGGGCTCCACACTCTGCTCAATCTATTGATCACTCTGCTCTGTGCTACTGTCTCGCCATCTGCTTCACCACAGCTGCCAGAGTTCAGCTCTAATGCTGCTGTGGCCTCCCCAACCACTTCCATTATGCCACTGACTGCCAGAGTCCTGCTCTCTGTCACTAGCTGCTGCTGTTGTTGGCTCAATGACTAAGCTCCCTCCAGTAGAGAAACAGAAATAAAACCCTAAAAGGACAGAAGAAAATTAATTGAAGTGATGAACACTGGCACAGCAGCCTTGGACTTGGTTACTAATTTAAAAATCTGTCTCTCTTAAATTTACTCAGGGTGGTGGATGCTGGGACATTGTGGGATTGAATTCCACGGATTCATGACCTTTTGAGAAAATTAATTTCTCCTCATCTCTGCTTTAAATCTGCTACCCCTTATCAAAAAGCTATGACTCCTACTATCTCCCATGTGAGAAAACCACCTCTACATCTACTTTGTCAATCGCCTTTAGCACCTTGTGTTTGAATTAAACCTGAGGATCAGTGGCTGTTCTGTGGTATTTCTGGCGCTGGTAGCAACAAAGCAGTGCTGGAAGGACATCATGGTGACATCAAGGAGGAGCCAGTAGTGAGTGATGCAACTGTTGGTGAGTCCAATAATGGTGGGGGAAAATTGCCCAGTGGTGAAAATTGGTGTCTGAATAGCAGCAGCTTCAACTTTGGTTGGGGCAGGTGTAGGTGACGGTGAAGCCCACTACACCCCCGTCCCACTCTCCCACACCCTATGTAAGGGGACCAAAATTGTATGCAATACCCCCCCTCCCCAGTTATTTACACTGTCCTGACTTGCATAGATATCAGCCACTCCGTTGTCACTGAAGCTCTTGGAGCTCTCTCCTTTAATAGTACCATGGGTACACCTGCATCACTGGGGCTACAACAAGTCAAGAAAGTAATTCATCATCACCACCCTCTCAAGGGCAGCAAATGATGGCCGTATCAGTGACACCCCCAAGTTTAAAACAAGGATGCTAACATACTAAACTCTTTTGAAGGAGCAGGCAGTTTCTGATAATATAAAATTCTTTTGGCTAATAACAAAAGGTTTTCTTTCTCCATTTATCTACCCAAAAGTGTTTTTTTTTGGGCAGATAGGGATGCCAATTTGCCATTATCTATTTTGAAGTCAGCAAGACGAGTTGCCATCGTAGCTTAGTTACACTCATTGAATTGGGTAATGAATAAGTCGGGTTTTAGATTCCTCATCTGTTGTTACTGGAGCCAGGTAGCCTTGTACGTTGACTAGTTCCTTTTGCATTATTGATACAGGGATAATTCACTGCATTGTACCTTGTACCTAGAAGTCTGGGATTATAAAATGATGAAGCTTGTGGGGAGGGGGGGCTTTTGGTGCAATGTTCACAGACTGAAAATCTCAAGGGAATGATTTGATGTGAGGTCTGAATTTAAAATTGTATTTTTAAATCCCAACAACGGGGCTGGCTGCACTGATTAACCACAATCACTCTTATGAATGACATGTCTCTGAGTTTTGGTTTTACTCTTTTTCGGATGAAAAGTCGATCAATAATCTCCTCTCTCACTCTGTGCAAATCGCTCCTCAACGTTTTTGGATTGACAGTAGTTTGAAGAGAGAATCGCTCCTGCTCACTATACAGTGACTTCCTGGTGAATTCGCGCACTGAGCAAGGCAAGTGACACTTGACTATAATGCACCACTTGATCGAAAAGCTCAGTGATACACCTCGGCCAGTCCATGCTTGATGATCGAGTTGAAAACAATATGCCAGAGGACACCTTAGTGTGGAGACAGCACCTCCAAGGAAAGAAGTAAGTTTAAATTGAACAGAGAGAAAAGAACAATTCAATTTAAATGTTGCTGACAGTAATTGTGTCTCGATGTGTGAAATCTGACCTGAGCTGAAGCAACCTAATGCAAAAGGAGTTGCGGGCTCCCCTCAATATGAGAGACAGAGACAACCCTTCGATCATAGGGGAAACCATGGGTTTTCACTGAAGCTTTCAGGGATGATGTAGGACATGCTGTCTTTTAATATTCAAGGCTGTCCTCCTTTGATGAATGTAAGAAAAGAGACTATAAGTACAGACCACCTAGTTATGTTATTGCTAATGTTTTGTCATATCCATGTTAATTCAACATGTGTTATCTGTTTTTCGTGCTGTATAACACTTCAGGCTTTCCAGCGTGAGTAACCTGACTTGTGATATGAAGTCAGACTCATCTTTGAGGTAAAATGCTGCAAATATTGATCGTTGTTTCAGCGTAGTGAACCTTTGTCATAACTTATCGAGTTTTGAGGTGCTAGTTCCAATTTCAGTCTGTGAGCATTTCCAGGTCTTGTTTAGGCTGGCTGTATGTGTATCAGAGGGTGTCATTCCTACAATATCAAGTGGGCTATCCATGTCTACTGATGAAGCACATTCCTCAACAATTCATCCGCATTGCTGCAGTCAATGACCTTCCTTCCCAAATGCCATGTTAAGAATCTCCAATATCCCCTTCTCCATTAAAGTGGGTTCAAGTGAGGCTGTGCGTGATACGGTGAATCAGCAAAGCTGAGTTGGCAGCTATTTTTTCAAACCTCTCCAAATGTTTATTCATCTGCAACTTGACAGGAGAGATGGAACCCAGGTTACTGACTCACTGCCAGCCAATTTATGCCGAAGTCCCTTCTGACAATATCCCATCTGTGACTGAAACCCTGTTCAGGCTCATTTCCCATTTTGAATGGCACCTCCAGAAGCCCGTTCATTCCAATCCATTGGAATGATCCCAGAATTTAGCAAAAGGCTCACTCAACAGAGCCCCTGTTTCTTAGGCAATTCATCCCAAATAAAATAATCAGTCCTGGTTATTTTGGCTTGAAGTGCTTTATTTAACGTGTTGTCCTGCACCTGAGTGTGCATGCATCTAGAATGACAACCCTAGATCATTAAGTGGGTATACTGTCTCTATGCAGCTGCCGAACAGAAGGACACAGCTGAATGATCAAAATCGGAGCTGGGATGATGTGAAACCTGTGGATTGAGGGCAGTATCCCCCCTGGAAGGGGGATAGGAGGAACAATGGCAGCTATATTGTCCCTTGTGGTCGCCTTTATGTTGCTGGTGAGCCCACCCAGTACAGGTAAGAGTTTGTGACTCAATGACTTAACCTGATCCAGCAAAGTACAATGATATACAGGCTGTTGGGATTTGAAATAACAATGTACATGTGTTCTTATATGTTTGTATATGTTCTCATGTTGTACACAAGTGTGTATTTTGTTTTTAAATCAGTGAAATTTTGTGGCGCAGCTTAATTGTATCTCTGTTTAACTGTTAGTGGTCCCTAATGGGATCATCATTCAAGAAACAGAAGGTGGTAAAACTGGAGTGGGACAATTATAATCATGTAGAGTATTGAATTGTCCTTTGAAGAATGGACTACTTTGTCATCCCACTTTCAACTTCCAATTGGTCATCCTTAACTTGACAATGTTCACTTTGTTTTTCACTAAGTGTTTGCTGCTGAATGTTGAACTTTAAACTTGCAGGTAACAAGATGAACTTGTACGTGGAAGTGTTAAAGGATCTCACACGTTTATTAGGAGGAGGAAATACGGAAGGGAGAATGGAATCGATCGCTGTCCATGGGAAAGCTGGTATCAAAAGTTCCCAAAACATCCATGCTGTCATCTCCAGACTGATTGGAGGTTTCAGAACCTTGAGCACTTTACGTCAAAGTAATCTGCCTGCTTTCCTTACCAAACATAGGCTAGATAGAAAGAGACTCTCTGCATTCCTGTATAACATCTCGTTATACTTGCAAAACAATGATCTCCAAGATCCAGCAGATGAAAACGTCATGTTGAATGGTCTTGACCCTGGCGAGCTGGAGGTTGACCCTCCACCCAGGGCCTTGCTGGAACTGAAGAACCTCTTTGTGTCATTGAGGGCCAGCAGGGACCTGGACAGTCTCATCGAGTTCCTGCAAATTATCTTGGATTTTATCACAGAGCATCACCTTTTCAGTTGGCTTTTCCAAAAGCAGAACTGGGAGAGCCTTATTGGTCTGATTGAGACAGTTTTCCAAACATTATTAAATGGGACTTATGAACAAGCCAGTGCTGGCATTCAGGAGCTAATGTGTTCACTAATGGGACAGGGTGACTGTGCCATTGAAATGGAGTGGCTCAAAAGTCTAGGCAATTTACTTGACCTGACCAACTGGAAGCCAGTAGTCAACCTCCAGTCCCATGGTCCACCACATAGGACTGAAAGATTCCAACCATGGAACAGGTCTCCAGAAACCGGGAGCAGTAAGACTCCTGGCCCACAAAGCTTAAACTCAGCACAGAGTGTCAACAGCATGCACAGTCTCCTTCAGATTCTTTCCAAGCCCAGTGGCAGGAGGAGTGGGTCAGAGGGGCTACTTTCAGCCAATCAATCACAATCTATGTGGAGTGAGGACGTCCTGTGGGATGGCCTGGAAGAACTCAAACAGAACATTTTACAAAAGGTCGGGACATCCGTCTACACTAACTTTAAAAGGCAAGTGTCACGAATGGCAGGTTCTCTGGCACAGGAAGTCACGTCTGTTATTGGAATGCCTCGAGCAGACCATGATGGAAAATGTTCTGTCGGTGAGTGACATGTCAGCAGAACTGGTGTTGTCATGGAATGCACACAGTCTGCTCTGAGCATATTCTGTTATTCTCTCTCCAGTTCCCTTTCTCAACAGCTCACTCCTTGCCTCAATAGTCGCTTGTGAAAAAATATTCTGTGTCCTAACATTCGGAAAACATTTCTCTAACTTTCCTCATCCCTTCACTGATGAAAGAAGGACCTGTATCTGTCAAGCATCTCTCATGACCATTTCAACCTGTGATTCAGAAAAGTAGTTTTGATGAAGGGCCCTAAAACGTCAACCTTTTTTCTCTCTCTACAGATGCTGCCAAATCTACTGAGTTTCACCACTTTCTGTTTTAAAGTTTAAATACCCACACTGTTGTAATAGAGGAAGCATGTCAGCCAGTTTCCACACAGCAAGATCCCATAAATGTGGGAAAAATAATCTGTTTTTGTGGTGCTGCTTGAGTGATAAACTTAGGCCCAAACACTGGGGAAAAGCTCTCTTGCTTTTTGTAGCAATGTCAGGACCTCAGTGTTATGCCCATTTGAAAGATAGCACGTCTGGCATTGCCTAACTCCCTCATACTGTGTTGTGAGTATTGGTCTGAATTAGAGGCAGGCTCTAATTTTCCTAAATCTACTTCTCCTTGCCGCTGGTTCACTCAATAGTAGGAATAGTTTATTATTGTTTGGCTTCTCTGATCGCGAGTAACCTCAACTCAATCCCACCTTTCTGACCCCAACTTTTTGATCTGCGTTTTGTAACTGTAATTTCTCATTCCCAGTATAATTCAAGGGAGTCCTTGTTGTCTCCTTTGCTCTGATGTTCTCCCTATATCCAAATGTGAGATTTCAAAAAATCTTAGCCATTGTACATTTTGAATATTTCATGATCTGGACAAGCACTGCAACTAAAGCTTCAAATTTTTGCTTCCTTTGCAGGAGATCTAAGACAGCTTCTTTTATGGTAAGGTTTCTTCTTACACTCTGTTTAGTATTTTAAAACGACCGCACAAACCTGACCTGAAAGTTCTCCAGCTACCTGTAACATACCTAAATATTCCACAGCAACTCTGAATCTGAAGATAGAAACATAGGATTCACTGAAGTGAGAAGTTTGAAACATAAAATGGCAAACCACAGGGATCTCACTCTTTATTCCAGACCTGATGGGTTATATGGCCACAATCCATATATCTCTGTTCCACTATCAGTCACAAACTCTGTTACATTCAATAGCCTTTGCAGTCTCTGATTCCATCTGTAACCACTCATGCCTTCAAGAATCTCCTTGAAACCTGCCTGCCTTAGCAGCTCCACACACCTTCCCCACAGTGACTCCCACATTTCTTGGGGCAAAAAGCCTTGGGATGTTTCATTAAATGAAGGTTGTTGCATTACCTCCAGTAATGACCTTCAGGGAAGGAAATCTGCTGTCTGTATGTGGTCTGGCCTACATGGGTCTCCAGACCCACAACAATGTAGTTGACTCTTTAATTGCCCTCTGAAATAACTACTCAAGCTCAACTGCAATTAGGGGTGAACAACAAATGTCAGTGACACCCACAACCCCCAAAAGAATAAAGAGAAAAAGATGGTAGCAGTTCAGTCAGACATCAGCCTTTCACAGACTGACTGGAGAAAACACCAAGTTTCAATAAAATATTCCTGTCCCTGGCGAGGAAATGATTTCAGGGTGTGTTGACTTGCAGCTTCAACCAGTGGCTCAGAAGAAGTAAGTAAACTCCATGAGCAGATCATGAGTGTGCATCCAATGCCAATTTGTGATTGCTTGTGTGTTGAGATTTTGTAGATTTTTTTGGTTGGTATTTTAAACTTGGAGTTGCTAACTATCTATGTTTGCCAATGTCATGGAAGATTTGTTGTCCTTCTTCCATTAACATTTGCTCGTGAATATTAATGACTAGTAGTGTGTTCATTTTGACTCTTGTATTCCTCTATTTCCATTGTGGCCACACCATTCACCTTTCGTTCTTTCATAGAGTCATACAGTGTAGAAGCAAACCCAACCAATCCATACCAAACATAATCCCAAACTAAACTAACTCCACCTGCCTGCTCCTGGCTCATATGCCTCCAAACCTTTCCTGTATCTTTTAAACATAGTTGTGCCCACATCCACCACTTCCTCAGGAAGTTAATTTCACATGGGAACCACTCTCTGTGTAAAACGTTTGCCCCTCATGTCTTTTAAAAATATTTCTCCTCTCAGCTTAAAAATTAGTCCCATAGTCTAGAAATTCCCCCATCCTAGGGAAAAGACAACTACCATTAACCCTATTCATACCCCTCACTATTTAATAAACTTTGATAAGGTCACCTCTCCACCTCTTACGCTCCAGTGAAAAAAGTCCAAGCCAATCCAGCCTTTCTTTATAACTCAAACCTTTTAAATTGGCAACATCCTGGTAAATCTCTTCTGAACCCTCTCCAGCTTAATAACATTCTTCCTGTAACAGGGTGACCTGATGCTGGCCCATAGATGAACCCATTGTAAAAATGCCCCAGTGTGCTTCCTCTTGGAGTGTTAGGACCTAGATCCTAGCTTGTTTTTGTTTTGTTTGAAATGCAGGGGGATCAGAAATAACATCTCCTGGAATATTCCAATACTGGGATTCAGCTCTCAAAGATTTTTGACCGAGACACCTTTTCTAGCCTGTAGCCGCCTGAGTGACAAAGTCCGAGACATGCGAAGAAATTCCCATACAGTTTCCAAACGATCTGGGGAAACTGTTAAAGGTGACCATGACTTTCCTTACAACGGAACTTTGGAGGCTGCCTGTAACGACTCCATGCCCAGACTTCCAGGGATCTCCAACTTCACCATCTATCTCTACTGCAACCTCTTCAACCAGACCACAGCCATAAGCCAGGCCCCACCAGACCTCCGGGCTGCCTGCTCAGATGCTGCCTGGTACTTCTCCGTAGTTCAGGAGGATCTTTACTGGGTTCAGGTCTGCCGCCAGTTTTACACCTCGGAGTTCAACTCCACTGTCTGCAGCAACGTCTCCCTGTTGAGCCGGCAAGACTTCAACCAGCTCTGTGCCAGGCTGCAGAGCGGGTCAAGGAAACATGGCACCTCTGCCAGGAATTGCGGCAGATTGTCAACCAGAATGAGTGTAAGCTCAGAGGAGATCCAGGCCTGTCTGCTGGCCAAAGGTGCAGATTATATCCACAGACTTTGTTCGAATGAAACTTTCCTGACCAGTGTGGTTGGTGACAAGAGGCTGATCATGAATCTTTGCAGACAGCGAAATGGACTGAAAATGGAAGCCATCTCTTTACTCATGGGTGATCAGAATGGGACTGATTTTGTCAACTATCTTTGCTCCCAAATGAGATTCTTGAAGAATCTCAGTGTGGTTGAGCCCTGGATTATCCCAGTCTGTTCATGGCTAACGACTAACTCTGAAGAAATAAACATTGTCAATAGCGAATGTCACTATATCTTTCAGAATTCCAGTACAGAAAAGGCTTTGATTCAGGAGTGCATCCTTCACCTGGGTGTTGAGTATATCAGGGAGTTCTGCTTCAACAGCACGTTCCTGAAGGATCTGTCAGGAGCTGGTGCCTGGAGCAGCCTTGTCTGTGCGCACACCATCAGGAGCTTAGAGGGCCTGCAGCTTTCAACCAGCAAGTGTCACCGAGAGTTTAAAGTTCCAAATGCCACCATCAGCAATTTGCAGGAGTGCACCTTAGTGAGGGGCACAACTCTCATCCACGATATCTGTGCCAATGGGACATCTTTGAAAGTTGAGTGGACCGTGTCCTGGTTGATTCGTTTTTGCAACCTTCTTGATGAATTGAGGAGAGCACTGAATTCTTTACCTGTTGAAAACCTTCCATTAAAATGTGATTACAAGACATGGCCATACGAGATGTTGATCAATGGCAGCCTTCTAGCAAGTTGTAAAGCCCAGGACAGTGACGGTTTAAAGCAAATAATTTGCCAGAATGCCACTCTTTATGACATAATGTCACAGCTGCACCCTTGGGTCATAAATTACTGTGTGGCCTCCAAAGAACCACAAGATGAGGAGTGTTTTGTAGGCCACTGGCTCGACAAACTTCCAATAGCCTTGAACCTCAACACAACTCAACTGTGTCAAAATCCAACCGCTTTCCTGACTGACCTTCTCGATCGTCTCAACCAGTGTGATGACCAGGCCTTCAGCTGGATTTCCAACGCCAACTATATTCTCCAAGTCTTCAACTACATCCTGGACTTATCCAGCCTCAATCATAGTGAGAAGGAAGTACAAGAGGTTTTGAGTGAGGCCATTCTTCTCTCTAGCTTAATGGACAATGATTCTTTCTGGGAAGCCTTCAATCCCAATGCTTCCATCAGTATTTTACAGACTATTGACAGCTACTTAAAGGAAGAGACAGACAGAGCCCTTAAAAATGACCTTCTCAACTGCTTCAGTGTAAGCAATAGGGAGATCAATGTGAGCACTACCTCACAGGGGCTTTCCCTTACACTTGCTCGAAGGAGAATCGCCCCAGCTCCTCTAATCTCTCCACAGCGCTGAAGTCCTTCATCAATGATAACATCCTTCTGTCGCAAATACATTATTTATGAAATATGTTTTTAAAAATTACAAAACAGTTATCCGCACAAATAGCAGCAGTCGCAAACAAAATTCAACTTGTCACAATTCACTTACTGCTCAGATACTGGTGTGGGAGAAATGGGTTTCAATTCGTGGCTTATCGGGGCCGGTACAGGTGAGGGAGAGCTGTTCCCGAGGGACAGGTGGATTGGACAAGCAGGGTTGTAGATAGGGCTAGGATTAAAGGAGTGGTCAAAGACTTGGTGGATGAGTTCCATGTAGTAAACTGTGAGGTCAAGCACTTTAGCAGGGTGAACCAAAAGATAAGCTTTTGTTTAAATGGGAGAGAGACTCAAACATTGCGCAGTGTGGCAGTCCCTGTGCATGAAACATGGAAAACAGCAAGAAATTAAGAACGGCATTTTGGCCTTTAATGCTAGGAACTTGGAGTTTAAAAATAAGGAATTCTTATTATAACAGTGCAGGGTGTTGGGACCACACGTGAAGGATTAGGTACAGTTCTGGTCCCCTATATTTAAGAAAGGACATATGGACATTGAAGGCTGTTCAAAAGAGATTAACTAGGCTGATTCTTGTGTTGAAAGAGCTGATGTTTTGGAAATAGCTGTTCAGATTAGGCCTTTATTCATTAGAGTCTAGAAGACATAAGGGTGAATCTACTGAAACATACAGGATTCTGAGGGTGGAGGCTTGACAGGGTCAATGTTTTTAACTTAAGGCCTTATTGACTGATAGTTACATTCTGAGAGGTGGTTGGGATGCATGTAGTAGGAATGTTGAGTCAGTCCTGAGCACCAGGCTCTCAAAAGGACAATACAGAGGAAATTTCCCAGATTGTACCAATGACGTCTGTCCTTCAGCAGACCTGGGAAGCTGGGATTATTCACAGCAGAAAAGGTTAAGGAGCTGTTTAATATTACAAGAGCATACAAACTGGAGGCAGGAGGAGACTGTCCGGGTTTGACCTGACTGTGGCCTCAATTCCCCCTTTTTACCTGCTGTTATCTGAAATAATATTTTCTCTAGCAAGAGGGTTCATAACCAAAGGACACAGATTTGACATAATTGACAAAAAGATTACAAGGGGATAGGATGATGAGTTTTTAAGGCACTGAATTATTGTGATCCGGAATCCACCATCTGCAAAGGTCATAGAAGCAAATTCAACCGTAACTTTTGAAAGGAATTGGATAATTAGAGATGAGGAGAATTCTTGTTTTTCCTGGAGGGTTGTGAACCTTTGGAATTCTTGACCCCACAGCGCTGTGGAAGCTCAGTCTTTATGTTTAAGGTAGAGATTGATACATTTCTGAATACCAATGACATATATGATTTTGGGGATGGGTGGGTAACAGGCATTGAAGTGTGCAATCAGCCGTGATTGTATTGAACAGCAGGGCAGACTCGACGGGCAGAGTGGCCTACTCCTGTTCCTAGATATTTTCTAATCAACTGCTCGGAGATGTTATTATGCACCTCTGGAGCAGGTGGGACTTGAACTTGGGTCTCTAGTCCAGAGGTAAGGGAACTACCACCGTGCTACAAGAGCTGCCATTTTCCCCCTGTTCCTATGTTCCTATAAATGCTAAGCCTGGCAGATATGACACAGAGACAAGAGCAGAGGAAACAGAACCAATTGGGTCTAACTAACAAAACACTGATGCAGCCACAATGGACTGAAAAATCTGCTGCACCGTAAGATTCTGTGAAATTCAGGCTTGTAACCTTATGATCTGTCGTAGCAGCATATTGGGATATGCACGGGCTCCCCAACTTACCAACACTCATTCTTATGAGCACTTTCTGATATGGGGGCAATAATTTTAAAGATCTGACATACACATATTTCCTGTACTTTGGAACAGCTGCTTTACGTTGTCCTGCATTGTGTTCTGACTTGAACACAAACTGACTTGCAGACAGACTCCGGAATGGGTTCAATACAGAATAAAAGACTATCTATCACTCCTCTACATTTGTATTCAGCTTGTGGTGATGCCAACAGTAGCAATAATCTTTCCCACACATTTTCCAAAAAAAAGTGAAGGATTTAGAGCAAACTGGTAAAGCTTGAAGCAATTTGTGATATTTCAGTGACCTATAATAGCCTCAGTCTATGCACTGAATAATTACATGTACATAAATGAATAATAGATATATCTTAACAACTTGTATCACCTCACTAATTGGACTAGCTCTGTCAAACATGGAACATACAATACCTGCAGAAGAGTGCGGTAAATCTCATACAATAAAGAGTTCGAATTTAGACTAGTTCAACGGATTTTGGAATTGAAATTGACAATTTTCTGAGTTGTGAGCCATTTACTGATGTTGCTGTTGTGTTACCTGAGTGAGTTATAAACGCACACAAAAAGGAAGAGAGATTAACATTTATATAGCACTTTTACAATCCACTTGTTGAAGTGTAGTCACTGTCGCAGGAAACATGTGAACCAATTCAGACACAGCATGTTCCTGCAAACAGAAATATGACAAAGAACAGATAAATTATTTTGATGATGTTGGTCAAATGTTAAAATATTGGCTTCCTTTGAAATATTTCCATGCAATTGTGTGACTGTGAGAGTGCTTTTATTGCCTGTCCACGCTGCTTTAATATCCCATACACAGTTACTAACTCCTGCTCCTTCTAAAGGCATTGAATCCCACTAGGGTTTGGGGGATGTAGGTCAGCCTGCAACACTTGTCCTGAATGTTCAAGTTTTGTCAATTACTTCTGACATCTGACTGTGCAATTCAACCAAGGCGGGGGGGAGGGGTGGGGGGTGCGAGGTGGGGAGGGCGAGGGGTAAGGGGGGGAGGGGGGGTGGGGGAGGGCAGGGGTGAAATCAGTCTTGTCATATCTGACCTTTACAGTGGACCCTCTTGGGATATGTGTGGTGGTGGCAGTGAGGCTCCTGCAGCCAAATAGTCTGCTCATGTTTACCATCTAGTCTCACGGCTGGAGAATGGAGTTCCAGAAGATGACCTGGACGTAAACAGTACCATGAGATGCATCAGTATCCCCTGAAAGAACAAAATCAAGGGGGAGAAGTTGCAATGACTGATTAAAGGTAAATACTGACACAATCTTGTTCTGATTTACCTCCACCTGCAGCCAGCTCTCTGGGCCATGTTACAGAATGAGGAGGATTCACCAGCCCTGAGAGATCTTTTTCAGGTAAGAGAAACAAAGAAGTTGCATTTTGACAATCCCTTTTCACAACCTTGGGATATTTCAAAGCCTTTTACAGGAAATTGATGTCAAAAGTGTCGATGTTGTTGTAATGAGGACTTAGCTGGCAGGGAGGAGCCACACCCAGTCACCAAATAACTCCCTCTGCTCATCTGTTTTTCTGTTGTGGATTCAGAAAGAATTATTGGGGAGAACACTGCTGCTGCTCTTCAACCTTGTGTCATGAAATCTTTTATATTCATCTGATGGGGCCTCAGTTTAACATTTCACCTGAAAGACCAACCTGCAACAGTGCGGTGCTCCCTCAGTATTTGCCCCTCCAACAATGGGGCACTCTCTCAACGCTGACCGTCCAACAGTGCAGCACCCACTCAGCACTGAACCTCCGACAGTGCAGCACCCCCTCAGCACTGAACCTCCGACAGTGCAGCACCCCCTCAGTCACAGGTCCCTGTGTCAGCCTCGATTCTCAAACTCACTGGGTTGGCATTTACCAGTCCACGTGACTGACTCAGATGATGAGGATGTGGTTTCCCCCAAGTCCCCCTGAGACAGGGAGCTAGGGACAGGCAGTCTTCGGGCACCGTTCCAATCCCTGCAGCGTCGAGTTCAGGACTGAAGACTGAAGGGAAAATGATGAAGCTATGACAATGATGGTGTCTGAGTATTTCCTCTCGTTCCCAGGAATACCTGCTGATGCCCCGGGAGAAGTTGCAGAAGATTCTGATGTCAGCCGAAAGTGAGAGTGTCAAGAAACTGCTCTCTCACATGCACAGGGCCTGGCGCCAACTCCAGGTGGGCACAGCTTTGGACACTGGTACCCAGGCTAGCAACATGCTGATTTCACATAGCTCATCCATATCTCAGCTGCCTCTGGTGTTGTCTCTCCCTCACTCTATAACCTCCTCCAGCCTCTGAATCATAGGCATGTTATAGTGCAGCCAGAGCCATTTGGCCCATAATGTCTAAATGGGCATTATTACCTGGTGCCAATCTCCTGCCCTTTCCCCATAGCCCTACACCTTGTTTCTATTTAAATAACATCCAATGCCCTCTTGACTGGTCCCACCACAATCCCTGACAGCACTTTCCAAATACAATTCACTTAACATGTGAAAACATGTATTTTCTCATATCACATTTGCTACACTTGGAAGTCATTTTAAATCTGTGCCTCTTGTATCATGTCTGTTTACAAGTGGGAACAGTTTCTCCCTATCTACTCAATCCAGATCGCTTGCTGTTATAGAGGCATAGAGTCATAGCACAGAAACAGACTCTTCGAACTAACTTGTTCACGCCAACCAGATATCCTAAACTGATTTAGTCCCATTTGTCAGCACTGGGCGCATAACCCTCTAAACCTTTCCTATTCATATACCCATCCAGGTGCCTTTTAAATGTTGTAATTGTATCAGTCTCCACCACTTCCTCTGGCAGCTCATTCCCCACACACAGCACCTTCTGTGTGAAAAAGTTGTCCCTTAGGTCCCTTTTAAATCTTTCCCCTCTCATCTTAAATCTATGCCCTCTAGTTCGAGACTCTAAGGTCTCTTTATTTAGCAATACTCCCTTGGACATTATCATAAAGTGTATAAGTCCTGCCCTGATTTGCCTTTCTAAAATGCAACACCTCACATTTATCTTAATTAAAATCTGCCACACCTCAGCCCATTGGTCCATCTGATCAAAGTTCTGTTGTACTGAGGTAACCTTCTTCACTGTCCACTACACCACCTATTTTGATGTCATATGCAAATTTACTAACCATACCTCCTACGTTCACATCCAAATCATTTATATAAATGACGAAAAGCAGTTGAAAACAAATTTCTTAGCTGCCTTCTCTTCAAAGAGAATAGTCCCAACATTTCCAATCTATCCTCGTTACTGATGTTTCTTGTTGCTGAGATTAATCTGTAAATCTCCTCTGCACTCTTTTCAATGTGTTCACATCTTTCCTATAGTGTGGCACCCAGAACTGTATCTAATACTCCAGCTGAGGGCTAACAAGTTTGGCACAACCTTCCAGCTCTATATCCCTATAAGAAAGCTGAGGACACTTGGAGAGGTATGGGCCAGGGGCAGGCAGGTGGGACTAGTTTAGTTTGGGATTATGTTTGGCACAGACTGGTTGGACTGACCGGTCTGTTTCTGTGCTCGATGACTCTATGACACTCAATGCTTTGTTACTGATTTTTCTGCTTGCATCTCCTGCCACTTTTGATGATTTATGTACATCCACACCCAGGTTCCTCTACACTTTTACAGTAATTCCCTTTGTTCTGTGTTGAAATGGATTGCCTCACACCTCTCTTCATCTGCCACCTGCCTGCTCAGCTGGGACGGTCCCAGCTGTGGACACAGTAAGGGTTTCCATTGCAGGTGTCGATGGGAATTTTTCTGAAGCTGAAGCTAATGTCTGCAGAAAGCAGTGGGAACAGTGCGACGGGACAGTTTTAAGGCAGAGCTGGACCAACTCATGGCTAATTCATGGAGTCAAAGGGTCCTGCAAGTAGACAGGGAGCTTGAGGCCTTGAACTTATCAAATGGACGGGCTGGCATTGAGGGGCTGAATGGCCTGCTCCGAGATTGTATGTTCATATCACCGCTGGACCAATGCCAGCATTGGGACCTCAAGCTGATGCACCTTTCCCTTGTGTAGAAACTTTTTATAATGCCCCCAAGATAGAATATTAGACTGAAGCAGTTTTTAACTGCATTGTATATTATCGTCTCTGGATGTGGCTTGAAGAATGTTAAATCTTTCTGTCCTCCAGGTTTCTCAGAGCAATCGACCTGCCCTGGAAACGTTCACTGCTGCCTTCCTGCAGAAGTTTCCCCGAGTGACCCCTGACCTCTTTGTGGACCTGTCACAGTTCCTTCCTTTCATGAGTGTGTCGGATATTCATGGTTTCCCGGAGTCACTCCTTCTGAATGACAGCGTGTGAGTTCATTAGCAACAAGGATGAAAGCCTCACACTCTGCCTGCTTCCTGCACTTGATCAACACTTACTGTCCCTTTCTGCTGGGAATATAGGCTGCTCATTGGCTCGGGGTCACAGAGAGTCAGCTGTGGCTCGATGAGAGGCTTTCTCAGACTCCCACAGCATCAGTACAGATCCTGCTTAGAAATGAAACCCATAATTCAGCACATCCACCCACTGTTAGTGCTTAGGGAGCACCACGTTGTCAGAGGGTTAGTACTGAGGGAGAGTTGCACTGTCGGATAGTCAGTGCTGAGGGAGTGCCGCACTGTCGGATAGATAGTGCTGAGGGAGTGCCGCACTGTCGGAGGGTCAGTGCTGAGGGAGTGCCGCACTGTCGGAGGGTCAGTGCTGAGGGAGTGCCGCACTGTCGGAGGGTCAGTGCTGAGGGAGTGCCGCACTTTTGAAACGAATGGTCTTTGGGTGAAATGTAAACTGTGACCCGAGATATTGTCTGTGTTGATGTCGATGATCCTGTGAACACTATTTCAAACTGACAGGGATGGGGGAAGAAGGTGTGCCTCCCAAATGAATCCAATGTTTCACGTCACCAGCTCCTGATCTCCTCGTTGTCAGGAATACTTGCTGCTGTGTTTCTTACTTTACAAACAGACAGTCCATTGCAGAAAAGCATTTCTGAAGCTGTTTGAATATCCTGGTGTTGGAAGAGGTGTTATGGAAATGAAAATCTGCTATTCTGCTGGACATGGTGCCCTGAGCAATGAGCCAAGCCACAGTCTCTGTCAGGGCCTGGGGGTCTGCTGTTGTCCAGTCAGAGTCTGGGAGAGTGAGCGGGAAATGAACTCTCTGTCCCCACAGTGACCCCCATCTCTGTCCAGCTTTGGCTGTGACCTTCACTGGGGGTAGGGGGGTTAGCAATGAGGAATTCCCACCCAAACACAGGACAGGAGTGTCAGTCAGGCTTACGTCTGAACAAAGAGCTGGAGAAAGCCATTCGCTCCTACAGGCCTGCTGCACCATTCTTAAGGTCATTGGATTGTATCCTCAAATCCACATTGCCTCCGTCTTACCCCCCGATAACCTGGGGAACAGTGGCAACCATTTTAGGGCTTAAGTCCCCTACCCTCGGGCTAGAGGGTCACATGGTTTGCTGAATAAGCTTAGCAGGATTAAGACCATCAGCATTAGGGACAGGAGTAGGCCATTCGGCCCCTTGAGTAATGGGATCCTGGCTGATCTGACATTCCTAACATCCACTTTCCTGCCCTCTCCCTGTAACCTTTGATTTCCCTGACTGATCATGAATCTTTCTATCTCAGCTTTAAATACACACAAGGTCTCTGCCCCCACAGCTCTCTCTGTGGTAAGGAGTTCCAAACACACACAACCTTCCGAGGGACAAAATTCCTCCTCATCTCAGTCTTAAATTGCCATCCTTTTCTTCTGAGACTGTACCTTCTGTTCCTAAACTCTCCCATGCGGGAATCATCCTCTCAGCATTGACCCTGTCAAGCCCCTTAAGAATCCCTCCCCCTCCCTCCAACTGAGTTGGCAGCTGGGCACTAGAACCCCTCATCCAGATGATCACACACCTCCAGTATGCTGGGCAGTGACCATACAATAAGCAAGACCTTGCTGAAGACATGGGCCCTTTCCCGTTCGTCCACTGAGTGCATTTCCTCCACCACCTTAGACCAATTATACCCTTTGTCCCAGTCACTAGAGGAGACAGTAAACCACCCCAATCACACCAGATTGCAAACACTGGGCATCAGACGCTCCTATGCCAAGATCGATTGCTGTGTGTGTGTGTGTGCTCCAGACTGGTATCCAGCAGCTCCTGTAGTGGGAGATTGGGTGATTCAGGAGGCTGAGTGAGAACGGCTCCCTGAATCAGTTAGGAAGCTATCCCAACAAGAGGGGAATGGGATTGGGTGTGAAGTGGATCTTTGGGGTGGGAGGTGGGGAGGGGGGTTTATTGTGGTTGGCGCATGGTGCCACCCCCCACCCCATGCTGACCACTGCTTCATATCTCATAGGTTGGCAACTCTCCGGGAGCGCAGCTCGGATATGAGTGCCCGGCAGAAGAGGGCATTTGCCAGGAGGCTGCTCAACACCAACCGCTTTGGGGCAGTCAGCTCTTGGAGCCCAGGCTTCCTGAACTCCCTGCAGCCTCTACTGCCCTTCTTACCCATCAGGCACTTCCAGCAGCTGAGGCCTGAGCAGGTTAGCACCACCAAGAGGGAGCGGGGAGTGGGAGGGGGGGGGGTGGTGGTGAGAGGGTATCTATGGTGGGGCCGAAGGGGAGGCTCTTCCTTCAGGTGCTGACTGACCCACCTCCACCCGGCTTCCTGAGGGTTGGGGAGGACTCAGCCCCTTTGCACCAACCCCCTGCCCTTGCCCTTGCCCTTGCCCTTTCCTTTAGTGCATGGCCTTCCTTCAAGAGGAGGCAAGAGTTATCAGGCTATTTGACCTTCAACCCCAAACTCCCACATACAGGAGTTGGGGGGTCACCCAGATGGGGGCTAAACATTGCCCCTGGTTCGCAGCGGTTATTCTGTCAGCCGGAAACAGAGTCTCTGTGGATATTGGAGGCAGATGTGTGATGCCTGCTACAGTCGATGAGCTGGTCAGCATAATCTCACTGAGTTCACATTTTCGAACTGTCTGGCTGAAGCAGTTGACATCAGCATCTCCGGGAAGAGGAGGAGGAGGAGAGAGCGTGAGTGAGGGTTTCAGTGTACAGGAATAACTCTCTGTATTGTTTGCAGCTCCTTTCAATGCTTGATGGCTTTGGAAACAGCAGCTTGGACCCAGCTCACGGAAGGTACTCAATCCGCACTCTCCTGAACTCTAGTTGGAACCTGACCGTGGACAGCATCAAAAGGTAATAGTTCCCAGGATTAGACTTTCCTGTAAACCCTCGTTGATAGTGCCCCTACACCCCCTCCCTATCTCTGTCACCTCCACCGGCCCCTACACCCCCTCCCTATCTCTGTCACCTCCACTGGCCCCTACATCCCTCCTGGTCTAGTGCCAATGCCGCGTACACAGTGGGAGCTAGCCTTTGTGGTCAGGCTGAGCTATGGTCCCAGAGTCCTGCTGCTGGATGATGGAGGATCCCATGTCCCAGTGGGAATTTACTCCCGGAGAAGAGAAATCCCAGCTGGAAAGCTCATCTTTTCCCAATCCTCACTTCCTTTCCAGACTCGGAAAGCTGATATGTTTTGCCAGTGAAGAGGATCTCCAGCTGCTGCTGGCTGCCCCGTCTCACTCGGATCACATCACCTCGGCTCTTTTGGGATGTGTCTCCGACCGGACAATCGATACTGACGGACGGGTGAGTTCTTGAGATTCCGATTGATTAACAGCTCAGAGACTGTTCCCAACTGGGATAGAAATCGCGACAGGTCAGTGAATTCAGTCAAGAAAGCTTGGTCTTTTTCACCTCTCCATCGGGTTTTGATGGAGGTTTGCAATTTTTCCTTGGTGTTACCTCAGAGGCAGGAGGGAGCTGTCTGAAGATCATGCTTTGTCATTGCAAGTGAGTCGTGCTTCATGGACCAAACTGTCCCTGTTTGGGATTTTCACCAGATTCTGAGTCAGTATCTACAAAAGCCACTCAAAATGGACATGGTCCATTCCATACCAGTGTAAATGGTTTGTCTCGAGCAGATGTATCGAGACTTGCTACAGCTCGGGGTGCATGGGTTAGGAGGTATGTACTTGAGCAAAGAGTGTAAGAGCTAGCAGCAGGAGTAGGCCATTCAGCCCTTCCAGCCTGCCCCTCCCTTCAGTACGATCTCAGCCTGGCCTGACTTTCCTGCCTGTTCTCCATAACTAATTAAAAATCTGTTTATTTCCTTCTTAAATTTAAATTTAGATGCTACAAGAAAGGTAGAAAGGGAGGCAAGCGATGAAGGGGAGTGACGTTTTTGATTAGGAAAAGCATGACTGATGTACTTAGACAGGATGTTCCTGAGGGGTGGTCCAGTGAGGCTATGTGGGTGGAAATAAGACATAAGAAAGGGATATTACCTTAATGGGATTGTACTGTAGGCCCCCAATAGTCAGCAGGAAACTAAGGAGCAAATATGTAGAGAGTATTCAGACCATTGAGTATAAGAGTTGGAATGTCATGTTGTGATTGTACAGGATGTCGGTGAGGCTACTTTTGAAGTACTGTATACAGTTCTGGTCACCCTGCTAGAGGAAGGATATTATTAAATTGAAGAGGGTGCTGACCGTTTATAAGTATGTTGCTGAGACTGGAAGGTTTGAGTTATAGGGAGAGGCTGTTGGGCTGGGACTCGTCTCCCTGGAACATAAAAGTTTCAGGGGTGACTTTATTGAGGTGTATGAAATCACGAGGAGCGTGGGTAATAGCAAAGGTCTCTTCCTTAGGGTAGGGGAGTTCAGAACTAGAGGGCATAGTTTTAAGGTGAGAGGAGAAGATTTAAAAGGGACCTTATGGACAACTTTTTTACACAGATCGTGGTTCATATGTTGAAGGAACTGCCAGAGGAAGTGGTAAATGCAGGTACAGTTACAACATTTAAAAGACATTTGGACAGGTATATGGATATGAAAGGTTTAGAGGGATATGAGCCAAATGCAGGCAAATAGAACTAGTTTGGTATGGGAAAGTTGGTCGGCATGGACGAGTCAGACTGAAGGGTCTGTTTTGTGCTGCATGACCATAACTCTCTGACTCAATGACTTTGCATCCACTGCACTCTGGGAGTGGAGTAGCGTTTCATTTGTCTTTTCTGCCAGATACAACTGATAGAGTAAAAACGAGACAGTATTTCTCCAGGACTGAGGGTGCTACATGGACAGCACAAACTACACACACGTACACAGCAGAAAGTACATAAGAAATGCAAAATATGCAAGTTACAGTGTGATCGAAGAATGATAAATAATAAACATTTCCCTAGCAGCAATTCGAAGTTGTGCAAAGAATTTCAGATGGAAGAGAGTCTGATCATACTGTGTCAAGGAGCCTGATGGCCCGGGGAAGAAACTGTTGCCCAGTCTGGCCGTGAGAGACCGAATGCTCCGGTATTTTCTGTCAGATGGCAGGTGGGAGAAGGGTTTGAGTGAGGGGTGTGTGGGGTCTTCCACAATACTCTTAGCCTTTTGGATGCAGCATGTGGTGTAAATGTTAATAAATGTGGAATGCATTCCAGAGATTCATGACCCTTTGAGAAGGGTAATTTCTCATCATCTCTGTTTTAAATCTTAATCTAAAATGATGACCTTCTAGATTGCCCCATTAGGAAACAGTCTCTTTATGTCTACTTTGTCAATCCCCTTTAGAATGTAATATCCCACAATTAAATCTCTTGTTCTTCTAAACCCCAGAGAGTATAGGCCTAAACTGCTCAATCTCTCTTCATAAGACAAGCTCTGTATTCAACCTAGTGAATCCTCTGTGAACAGTCTTCAGTGTAACTACATTCTTCCTCAAGTAAGAGGACCAAAATTGTATACAATACCCAGGTGGGGTCACACTATTGCCTGGTACAGTTGCAGTAATAGCTCTCTACTTTCATACCCTATTCCTAAAGCAATAAATGCTAAAATTCCATTGACCTTCCTTATTCCCTTCTGCACCTGCATACTGCTATTCTGCAATTCATGCACAAGGACACCCAGATCCCTCTGCATCAAAGCACTCAGAAGTTTCTCTCCACTTAGATAATAAGTTGCCTTTCTATTCCTCTGATCAAATTGGATAGCCTCTCACTCATCCACGTTCATGAATTATTTCATTCTGCAAATAAACGGACGATTGAGTTAAAAATTGTTGCTGGTTTCATCCTCGCTCTACATGCTTTTGAGAATCAAACTATCGTCACTGGGATCTTTCTTCTCATTCCCCCTCACTCCAAACACAAACTCAATGGAAGCTGTCCCCTTTGGGAGGGCTAGTCTGGAAAAACCTCCCATTTCGAGCTGGATCATCTCTGAGCGATGTCAGGAAGCCAATGAAGGGGACTGGAAATCTGGAGCTCTCTCTCTTTCTCACTGAGTCATGTGTTGAGGTTAGGATCAATTAAAAGTTTCAAAATGGAGGTAGTTTTCTTTAGTTGAATTGAATTGAATTTATTGTCACGTGTACCGAGGCACAGTGAAAAGTTTTGTCTTGTGAGTAATACAGGCAGATCACAGAGTTAAATAGCATAGACAAGCAAATAAGACGTAAACAGCGGCAAAAACAAAAACACAGGTACAGGCGAATGTTAAGAGTTTGTGAGTCCATTCAGTATTCTAAGCTAGTTTTGAGGATTGGAGGAGTTTCAAACTTGTGAGTTTAGATAAAACAGAGTTATTAGTAATTTTTAAAAGCATGCAATTAAGTTCAGAGTGTCGAATGATTGTAGGAAATAAGAAGTTGACCATACCCAGCACCATGCCATGTAATAGGGTTGAGATGCAGATCAACTGTGGATCTGTGACCTTAATGAATGAAGAATGTGTTCAGAGCGAACTAAAAGGCCTCCTTCTCAGGAGCTTCTGCTATAACACGGCTGGTCCCCATCCCTGCAACCTCCCCATGTCCCACACGACTTCCATTGTGCAAACTCTCGGGAATAGACAACAAGAGAATTCAAATGCAGATCTCGGAGGGTCAAATGTGTTAAAAGCCTTTGTACGCCCTCAATGGAGATATATGAATAAAGACAGTTAAAAGCAGCTACTGTTTGGTGCTATCTGCAATGAAGGTAGAAATCACACAACACCAGGTTATAATCCAACAGGTTTATTTGGAAGCACTAGCTTTCGGAGTGCTGCTCACAGATACATGATTAAGCTGCAGTGCTCTGAAAGCTACTGTATTTCCAAATAAGCCTGTTGGACTATAACCTGGTGTATGATTTTTAGCTTTGCCCACCCCAGTCCAATGTACTGAAGGGAGGCAGTGAGGCATCGCAATCTGCATGCAGTAACACGATGGACTGAATAGCCTTTTCTTTCCCGATTTGTCCATATTTTGTGATCAGGTTGCACTGCTTTTAGCAACTCACCTGCGGAGACAGAACATGAGCACTGTGACCCAGTGGGATTTCCAGCAGCTTGGCCGCCTCCTGCCAGTGCTCGGGGTCCACTTCCTGAGAATGCTGCCAGCTCATCAAAGGTCAATCATCATCTCCAGCACTGGGTCGGTGCCATTCTCCAGAGCCCAGGTAGGTTCCTGTACCATGTAGCCAGGAGCAGAGGGTGTAGCAGAGGGAAATGGCAGCACATGGCAATGGAAGGGAGGAAGGAATACAACCAATCATTGGTCACTACCAGGAGAGATGGGAATGCATCTGTGCACAGCAAGATCCCACAGTATGTTGTGGAATAACATGGGTCAGAATGTTGCCCTGGTTCAAGACAGTGCCATCGATTCTATTCCATCCCCTAAGAGGTGAGCCAGAGCCCTGCCATAGAGTCACCCAGCTCAGGGCCATCGTGTTGTCATTGTATCATCCTGAAAGACAGCACCAGGAGTGTCATTCTGCATCATCATGGATCGGCATTGAAACCTGAGCCCATGTTCTTCCACACTGAGGGGAGGGTGCCACTTTGTACAGAGATCACTCCCTATCAAACAATTACTCAGGTTCCTTATCAAGAGAAGCTGCACTTCCTTCTCCTGAATGACATGATTGTTTGCTGTGTGCGTGCGTGTGTGTGTGTGGTATGGGAGAGTTTGTGGTGTGTGTGTGTGTGTGTGTGTGGTATGGGAGAGTTTGTGGTGTGTGTGTGTGGTATGGGAGAGTTTGTGGTGTGTGTGTGTGTGTGTGTGTGTGTGTGGTATGGGAGAGTTTGTGGTGTGTGTGTGTGTGTGTGTGTGTGTGTGGTATGGGAGAGTTTGTGGTGTGTGTGTGTGTGTGTGTGGTATGGGAGAGTTTGTGGTGTGTGTGTGTGTGTGGTATGGGAGAGTTTGTGGTGTGTGTGTGTGTGTGGTATGGGAGAGTTTGTGGTGTGTGTGTGTGGTATGGGAGAGTTTGTGGTGTGTGTGTGTGGTATGGGAGAGTTTGTGGTGTGTGTGTGTGGTATGGGAGAGTTTGTGGTGTGTGTGTGGTATGGGAGAGTTTGTGGTGTGTGTGTGTGGTATGGGAGAGTTTGTCGTGTGTGTGTGGTATGGGAGAGTTTGTGGTGTGTGTGTGTGGTATGGGAGAGTTTGTGGTGTGTGTGTGTGGTATGGGAGAGTTTGTGGTGTGTGTGTGTGTGGTATGGGAGAGTTTGTTGTGTGTGTGTGTGTGTGTGTGGTATGGGAGAGTTTGTGGTGTGTGTGTGTGTGGTATGGGAGAGTTTGTGGTGTGTGTGTGTGTGTGGTATGGGAGAGTTTGTGGTGTGTGTGTGGGTGTGTGTGTGGTATGGGAGAGTTTGTGGTGTGTGTGTGTGGTATGGGAGAGTTTGTGGTGTGTGTGTGTGTGGTATGGGAGAGTTTGTGGTGTGTGTGTGTGTGGTATGGGAGAGTTTGTGGTGTGTGTGTGTGTGTGTGGTATGGGAGAGTTTGTGGTGTGTGTGTGTGTGTGGTATGGGAGAGTTTGTGGTGTGTGTGTGTGTGGTATGGGAGGGTTTGTGGTGTGTGTGTGTGTGGTATGGGAGAGTTTGTGGTGTGTGTGTGTGTGATATGGGAGAGTTTGTGGTGTGTGTGTGTGTGTGTGGTATGGGAGAGTTTGTGGTGTGTGTGTGTGGTATGGGAGAGTTTGTGGTGTGTGTGTGTGTGTGTGTGGTATGGGAGAGTTTGTGGTGTGTGTGTGTGCGTGTGTGGTATGGGAGAGTTTGTGGTGTGTGTGTGTGCGTGTGTGGTATGGGAGAGTTTGTGGTGTGTGTGTGTGTGTGGTATGGGAGAGTTTGTGGTGTGTGTGTGTGTGTGTGGTATGGGAGAGTTTGTGGTGTGTGTGTGTGTGTGGTATGGGAGAGTTTGTGGTGTGTGTGTGTGTGGTATGGGAGAGTTTGTGGTGTGTGTGTGTGTGGTATGGGAGAGTTTGTGGTGTGTGTGTGTGTGGTATGGGAGAGTTTGTGGTGTGTGTGTGTGTGGTATGGGAGAGTTTGTGGTGTGTGTGTGTGGTATGGGAGAGTTTGTGGTGTGTGTGTGTGTGTGTGGTATGGGAGAGTTTGTGGTGTGTGTGTGGTATGGGAGAGTTTGTGGTGTGTGTGTGTGTGGTATGGGAGAGTTTGTGGTGTGTGTGTGTGTGGTATGGGAGAGTTTGTGGTGTGTGTGTGTGCGTGTGTGGTATGGGAGAGTTTGTGGTGTGTGTGTGTGTGTGTGGTATGGGAGAGTTTGTGGTGTGTGTGTGGTATGGGAGAGTTTGTGGTGTGTGTGTGTGTGGTATGGGAGAGTTTGTGGTGTGTGTGTGTGTGGTATGGGAGAGTTTGTGGTGTGTGTGTGTGCGTGTGTGGTATGGGAGAGTTTGTGGTGTGTGTGTGTGTGTGTGGTATGGGAGAGTTTGTGGTGTGTGTGTGTGTGTGTGTGGTATGGGAGAGTTTGTGGTGTGTGTGTGTGTGTGTGGTATGGGAGAGTTTGTGGTGTGTGTGTGTGTGGTATGGGAGAGTTTGTGGTGTGTGTGTGTGTGGTATGGGAGAGTTTGTGGTGTGTGTGTGTGTGGTATGGGAGAGTTTGTGGTGTGTGTGTGTGTGTGGTATGGGAGAGTTTGTGGTGTGTGTGTGTGGGTGGTATGGGAGAGTTTGTGGTGTGTGTGTGTGGGTGGTATGGGAGAGTTTGTGGTGTGTGTGTGTGGGTGGTATGGGAGAGTTTGTGGTGTGTGTGTGTGGTATGGGAGAGTTTGTGGTGTGTGTGTGTGTGTGTGTGTGGTATGGGAGAGTTTGTGGTGTGTGTGTGTGTGGTATGGGAGAGTTTGTGGTGTGTGTGTGTGGGTGGTATGGGAGAGTTTGTGGTGTGTGTGTGTGGGTGGTATGGGAGAGTTTGTGGTGTGTGTGTGTGGGATGGGAGAGTTTGTGGTGTGTGTGTGTGTGTGTGTGTGTGGTATGGGAGAGTTTGTGGTGTGTGTGTGTGCGTGTGTGGTATGGGAGAGTTTGTGGTGTGTGTGTGTGTGTGTGTGGTATGGGAGAGTTTGTGGTGTGTGTGTGTGTGTGTGGTATGGGAGAGTTTGTGGTGTGTGTGTGTGGTATGGGAGAGTTTGTGGTGTGTGTGTGTGTGTGTGTGTGGTATGGGAGAGTTTGTGGTGTGTGTGTGTGTGGTATGGGAGAGTTTGTGGTGTGTGTGTGTGGGTGGTATGGGAGAGTTTGTGGTGTGTGTGTGTGGGTGGTATGGGAGAGTTTGTGGTGTGTGTGTGTGGGATGGGAGAGTTTGTGGTGTGTGTGTGTGTGTGTGTGTGTGGTATGGGAGAGTTTGTGGTGTGTGTGTGTGCGTGTGTGGTATGGGAGAGTTTGTGGTGTGTGTGTGTGTGTGTGTGGTATGGGAGAGTTTGTGGTGTGTGTGTGTGTGTGTGGTATGGGAGAGTTTGTGGTGTGTGTGTGTGGTATGGGAGAGTTTGTGGTGTGTGTGTGTGTGTGTGTGTGGTATGGGAGAGTTTGTGGTGTGTGTGTGTGTGGTATGGGAGAGTTTGTGGTGTGTGTGTGTGTGTGTGGTATGGGAGAGTTTGTGGTGTGTGTGTGTGTGTGTGGGGTATGGGAGAGTTTGTGGTGTGTGTGTGTGTGTGTGGTATGGGAGAGTTTGTGGTGTGTGTGTGTGGTATGGGAGAGTTTGTGGTGTGTGTGTGTGTGTGTGTGTGGTATGGGAGAGTTTGTGGTGTGTGTGTGTGTGGTATGGGAGAGTTTGTGGTGTGTGTGTGTGTGTGTAGTATGGGAGAGTTTGTGGTGTGCGTGTGTGTGTGTGTGTGTGTGTGGGGTATGGGAGAGTTTGTGGTGTGTGTGTGTGTGTGTGGTATGGGAGAGTTTGTGGTGTGTGTGTGTGTGTGGTATGGGAGAGTTTGTGGTGTGTGTGTGTGTGGTATGGGAGAGTTTGTGGTGTGTGCGTGTGTGGTATGGGAGAGTTTGTGGTGTGTGTGTGTGCGTGTGTGGTATGGGAGAGTTTGTGGTGTGTGTGTGTGCGTGTGTGGTATGGGAGAGTTTGTGGTGTGTGTGTGTGTGTGTGTGGTATGGGAGAGTTTGTGGTGTGTGTGTGTGTGTGTGGTATGGGAGAGTTTGTGGTGTGTGTGTGTGTGGTATGGGAGAGTTTGTGGTGTGTGTGTGTGTGGTATGGGAGAGTTTGTGGTGTGTGTGTGTGTGGTATGGGAGAGTTTGTGGTGTGTGTGTGTGTGGTATGGGAGAGTTTGTGGTGTGTGTGTGTGGGTGGTATGGGAGAGTTTGTGGTGTGTGTGTGTGGGTGGTATGGGAGAGTTTGTGGTGTGTGTGTGTGGTATGGGAGAGTTTGTGGTGTGTGTGTGTGTGTGTGTGGTATGGGAGAGTTTGTGGTGTGTGTGTGTGTGGTATGGGAGAGTTTGTGGTGTGTGTGTGTGTGGTATGGGAGAGTTTGTGGTGTGTGTGTGTGGTATGGGAGAGTTTGTGGTGTGTGTGTGTGTGGTATGGGAGAGTTTGTGGTGTGTGTGTGGGTGGTATGGGAGAGTTTGTGGTGTGTGTGTGTGGGTGGTATGGGAGAGTTTGTGGTGTGTGTGTGTGTGGTATGGGAGAGTTTGTGGTGTGTGTGTGTGGGTGGTATGGGAGAGTTTGTGGTGTGTGTGTGTGTGGTATGGGAGAGTTTGTGGTGTGTGTGTGTGGGTGGTATGGGAGAGTTTGTGGTGTGTGTGTGTGGGTGGTATGGGAGAGTTTGTGGTGTGTGTGTGTGGGTGGTATGGGAGAGTTTGTGGTGTGTGTGTGTGGGTGGTATGGGAGAGTTTGTGGTGTGTGTGTGTGGGATGGGAGAGTTTGTGGTGTGTGTGTGTGTGTGTGTGTGGTATGGGAGAGTTTGTGGTGTGTGTGTGTGTGTGTGGTATGGGAGAGTTTGTGGTGTGTGTGTGTGGTATGGGAGAGTTTGTGGTGTGTGTGTGTGTGTGTGTGGTATGGGAGAGTTTGTGGTGTGTGTGTGTGTGGTATGGGAGAGTTTGTGGTGTGTGTGTGTGTGTGTGGTATGGGAGAGTTTGTGGTGTGTGTGTGTGTGTGTGTGTGTGTGTGTGTGTGTGTGTGTGTGTGTGGGGTATGGGAGAGTTTGTGGTGTGTGTGTGTGTGTGTGGTATGGGAGAGTTTGTGGTGTGTGTGTGTGTGTGGTATGGGAGAGTTTGTGGTGTGTGTGTGTGTGTGGTATGGGAGAGTTTGTGGTGTGTGTGTGTGTGTGGTATGGGAGAGTTTGTGGTGTGTGTGTGTGCGTGTGTGGTATGGGAGAGTTTGTGGTGTGTGTGTGTGTGTGTGTGGTATGGGAGAGTTTGTGGTGTGTGTGTGTGTGTGTGTGTGTGTGTGGTATGGGAGAGTTTGTGGTGTGTGTGTGTGTGGTATGGGAGAGTTTGTGGTGTGTGTGTGTGTGTGGTATGGGAGAGTTTGTGGTGTGTGTGTGTGTGTGTGTGGTATGGGAGAGTTAGTGGTGTGTGTGTGTGTGGTATGGGAGAGTTTGTGTGTGTGCGTGTGTGGTATGGGAGAGTGTGTGTGTGTGTGTGCGTGTGTGGTATGGGAGTGTGTGTGTGTGTGCGTGTGTGGTATGGGAGTGTGTGTGTGTGTGCGTGTGTGGTATGGGAGTGTGTGTGTGTGTGCGTGTGTGGTATGGGAGAGTGTGTGTGTGTGTGGTATGGGAGAGTTTGTGGAGTGTGTGTGTGGTATGGGAGAGTTTGTGGTGTGTGTGTGTGTGTGTGGTATGGGAGAGTTTGTGGTGTGTGTGTGTGTGTGTGTGGTATGGGAGAGTTTGTGGTGTGTGTGTGTGTGTGGTATGGGAGAGTTTGTGGTGTGTGTGTGTGTGTGTGTGGTATGGGAGAGTTTGTGGTGTGTGTGTGTGTGTGTGTGGTATGGGAGAGTTTGTGGTGTGTGTGTGTGTGTGGTATGGGAGAGTTTGTGTGTGTGTGTGTGTGTGTGTGTGTGGTATGGGAGAGTTTATGGTGTGTGTGTGTGCGTGTGTGGTATGGGAGAGTTTGTGGTGTGTGTGTGTGTGTGTGGTATGGGAGAGTTAGTGGTGTGTGTGTGTGTGGTATGGGAGAGTTTGTGTGTGTGCGTGTGTGGTATGGGAGAGTGTGTGTGTGTGTGTGCGTGTGTGGTATGGGAGTGTGTGTGTGTGTGCGTGTGTGGTATGGGAGAGTTTGTGGAGTGTGTGTGTGGTATGGGAGAGTTTGTGGTGTGTGTGTGTGTGTGTGGTATGGGAGAGTTTGTGGTGTGTGTGTGTGTGTGTGTGGTATGGGAGAGTTTGTGGTGTGTGTGTGGTATGGGAGAGTTTGTGGTGTGTGTGTGTGTGTGTGTGTGGTATGGGAGAGTTTGTGGTGTGTGTGTGTGTGTGGTATGGGAGAGTTTGTGGTGTGTGTGTGTGTGTGTGTGTGTGGTATGGGAGAGTTTGTGGTGTGTGTGTGTGCGTGTGTGGTATGGGAGAGTTTGTGGTGTGTGTGTGTGTGTGGTATGGGGAGAGTTTGTGGTGTGTGTGTGTGTGTGGTATGGGAGAGTTTGTGGTGTGTGTGTGTGTGTGTGGTATGGGAGAGTTTGTGGTGTGTGTGTGTGGTTGGTATGGGAGAGTTTGTGGGTGTGGTGTGTGTGGTATGGGAGAGTTTGTGGTGTGTGTGTGTGGTATGGGAGAGTTTGTGGTGTGTGTGTGGTATGGGAGAGTTTGTGGTGTGTGTGTGTGGTATGGGAGAGTTTGTGGTGTGTGTGTGTGTGTGTGTGGTATGGGAGAGTTTGTGGTGTGTGTGTGTGGTTGGTATGGGAGAGTTTGTGGTGTGTGTGTGTGGTATGGGGAGAGTTTGTGGTGTGTGTGTGTGTGTGTGGTATGGGAGAGTTTGTGGTGTGTGTGTGTGCGTGTGTGGTATGGGAGAGTTTGTGGTGTGTGTGTGTGTGTGGTATGGGAGAGTTTGTGGAGTGTGTGTGTGTGTGTGTGTGTGGTATGGGAGAGTTTGTGGTGTGTGTGTGTGTGTGGTATGGGAGAGTTTGTGGTGTGTGTGTGTGTGGTATGGGAGAGTTTGTGGTGTGTGTGTGTGTGTGTGGTATGGGAGAGTTTGTGGTGTGTGTGTGTGGTATGGGAGAGTTTGTGGTGTGTGTGTGTGTGGTCTGGGAGAGTTTGTGGTGAGTGTGTGTGTGTGTGTGGTATGGGAGAGTTTGTGGTGTGTGTGTGTGCGTGTGTGGTATGGGAGAGTTTGTGGTGTGTGTGGTGGTTGGGGAGAGTTTGTGGTGTGTGTGCGTGTGTGGTATGGGAGAGTTTGTCTGGTGTGTGTGCGGTGTGTGGTAATGGAGTGGTTTGTGGTGTGTGTGTGTGGTAATGGGAGAGTTTGTGGTGTGTGTGTGTGTGTGTGGTATAGGGAGCGTTTGTGGTGTGTGTGTTGTGTGTGGTATGGGAGAGTTTGTGGTGTGAGTGTGTGTGTGTGTGGTATGGGACGAGTTTGTGGTGTGTGTGTGTGTTGTGGTATGGGAGAGTTTGTGGTGTGTGTGTGTGTTGTGGTATGGAGCGTTTGTGGGTGTGTGTGTGTGGGTATGGGAGAGTTTGTTGTGTGTGCGTGTGTGGTATGGGAGAGGTGTGTGTGTGTGTGTGTGTGTGGTATGGGAGAGTTTTGTGGTGTGTGAGTGTGGTTGGTATGGGAGAGTTTGTGTGGTGTGTGTGTGGTATGGGAGAGTTTGTGGTGTGTGTGTGTGTGTGTGTGTGTGGTATGGGAGGTTTGTGTGGTATGGGAGTTTGTGGTGTGTGTGTGTGTGTGTGGTATGGGAGAGTTTGTGGTGTGTGTGTGTGTGTGTGGTATGGGAGAGTTTGTGGTGTGTGTGTGTGTGTGTGGTATGGGAGAGTTTGTGGTGTGTGTGTGTGTGTGTGTGGTATGGGAGAGTTTGTGGTGTGTGTGTGTGGTATGGGAGAGTTTGTGGTGTGTGTGTGTGTGTGGTATGGGAGAGTTTGTGGTGTGTGTGTGTGTGTGTGCGTGTGTGGTATGGGAGAGTTTGTGGTGTGTGCGTGTGTGGTATGGGAGAGTTTGTGGTGTGTGTGTGTGTGTGTGTGGTATGGGAGAGTTTGTGGTGTGTGTGCGTGTGGGTGGTATGGGAGAGTTTGTGGTGTGTGTGTGTGTGGTATGGGAGAGTTTGTGGTGGTGTGTGTGTGTATGGGGAGAGTTTGTGGTGTGTGTGTGTGTGGTATGGGAGAGTTTGTGGTGTGTGTGTGTGTGTGTGGTATGGGAGAGTTTGTGGTGTGTGTGTGTGTGTGTGGTATGGGAGAGTTTGTGGTGTGTGTGTGTGTGTGGTATGGGAGAGTTTGTGGTGTGATGTGTGTGTGTGTGGTATGGGAGAGTTTGTGGTGTGTGTGTGTGTGTGTGGTATGGGAGAGTTTGTGGTGTGTGGTGTGTGTGTGTGGTATGGGAGAGTTTGTGGTGTGTGTGTGTGTCGTGTGTGGTATGGGAGAGTTTGTGGTGTGTGTGCGTGTGTGGTATGGGAGAGTTTGTGGGTGTGTGTGTGTGCGTGGTGTGGTATGGGAGAGTTTGTGGTGTGGTGTGTGGTGTGTGGTATGGGAGAGTTTGTGGTGTGTGTGTGTGTGTGGTATGGAGAGTTTGTGGTGTGTGTGTGTGATGGTGTGGTATGGGAGAGTTTGTGGTGTGTGTGTGTGTGTATGGGAGAGTTTGTGGTGGTGTGTGTGTGTGTGTGTGGTATGGGAGAGTTTGTGGTGTGTGTGTGTGTGGTATGGGAGAGTTTGTGGTGTGTGTGTGTGTGTGGTATGGGAGAGTTTGTGGTGTGTGTTGGGTGGTGTATGGGAGAGTTTGTGGTGTGTGTGTGTGGTGGTATGGAGAGTTTGTGGTGTGTGTGTGTGTGGTATGGGAGAGTTTGTGGTGTGTGTGTGTGTGGTGGGTATGGGAGAGTTTGTGGTGTGTGTGTGCGGTGTGTGGTATGGGAGAGTTGTGGTGGTGTGTGTGGTGTGGTATGGGAGAGTTTGTGGTGGGGTGTGTGTGTGGTATGGGAGAGTTGTGGGTGGTGTGGTGTGTGGGGTATGGGAGAGTGTGTGGTGTGTGGTGTGTGGTATGGGAGAGTTGTGTGGTGTGTGTGTGGGTGTGGGTGATGGGAGGGTGTGGTGTGGGGGGTAGTGTGGTGGGGGGTGGGTATGGGAGTGTGTGTGGGGTGTGTGTGGGGTATGGGAGAGTTTGTGGTGTGTGTGTGTGTGTGTGTGGGTATGGGAGAGTTGTGGTGTGTGGTGGGTGGTTGAGTTGTGGTGTGTGTGCGTGTGTGGTATGGGAGAGTTTGTGGGGTGTGTGTGTTGTGGGTGTGTGGTATGGGAGAGTTTGTGGGTGTGTGTGTGTGTGGTGGTATGGGAGAGTTTGTGGTGTGTGTGTGTGGTGTGTGGTATGGGAGAGTTTGTGGTGGTGTGTGTGTGTGGTATGGGAGAGTTTGTGGGTGTGTTGTGTGTGGTGTGGTGGTATGGGAGAGTTGTGGTGTGTGTGTGGGTGGTATGGGAGAGTTTGTGGTGTGTGTGTGGTGTGTGGGTATGGGAGAGTTTTGTGGGTGTGTGTGTGTGTGTGGTATGGGAGAGGTTTGTGGTGTGTGTGTGTGCGTGTGTGGTATCGGAGAGTTTGTGGTTATGGGAGAGTTTGTGGTGTGTGTGTGTGCGTGTGTGGTATCGGAGAGTTTGTGGTGTGTGTGTGTGCGTGTGTGGTATGGGAAAGTTTGTGGTGTGTGTGTGTGCGTGTGTGGTATGGGAGAGTTTGTGG
This sequence comes from Chiloscyllium punctatum, assembly GCF_047496795.1. Classification (NCBI taxonomy): domain Eukaryota; kingdom Metazoa; phylum Chordata; class Chondrichthyes; order Orectolobiformes; family Hemiscylliidae; genus Chiloscyllium; species Chiloscyllium punctatum. Next base: position 6,053,773 of record NC_092771.1, on the reverse strand, counting down.
TGTGTGTGTGTGTGTGTGTGGTATGGGAGAGTTTGTGGTGTGTGTGTGTGTGGTATGGGAGAGTTTGTGGTGTGTGTGTGTGTGTGTGTGGTATGGGAGAGTTTGTGGTGTGTGTGTGTGTGGTATGGGAGAGTTTGTGGTGTGTGTGTGTGTGTGTGGTATGGGAGAGTTTGTGGTGTGTGTGTGTGTGTGTGTGGTATGGGAGAGTTTGTGGTGTGTGTGTGTGTGTGGTATGGGAGAGTTTGTTGTGTGTGTGTGGTATGGGAGAGTTTGTGGTGTGTGTGTGTGTGTTATGGGAGAGTTTGTGGTGTGTGTGTGTGTGTGTGTGTGTGTGTGTGTGTGTGTGGTATGGGAGAGTTTGTGGTGTGTGCGTGTGTGGTATGGGAGAGTTTGTGGTGTGTGTGTGTGCGTGTGTGGTATGGGAGAGTTTGTGGTGTGTGTGTGTGTGGTATGGGAGAGTTTGTGGTGTGTGTGTGTGTGTGGTATGGGAGAGTTTGTGGTGTGTGTGTGTGTGTGGTATGGGAGAGTTTGTGGTGTGTGTGTGTGTGGTATGGGAGAGTTTGTGGTGTGTGTGTGTGTGGTATGGGAGAGTTTGTGGTGTGTGTGTGTGTGTGTGGTATGGGAGAGTTTGTGGTGTGTGTGTGTGTGTGGTATGGGAGAGTTTGTGGTGTGTGTGTGTGGTATGGGAGAGTTTGTGTGTGTGCGTGTGTGGTATGGGAGAGTGTGTGTGTGTGTGTGTGTGGTATGGGAGAGTTTGTGGTGTGTGTGTGTGTGGTATGGGAGAGTTTGTGGTGTGTGTGTGTGTGGTATGGGAGAGTTTGTGGTGTGTGTGTGTGTGTGTGTGTGGTATGGGAGAGTTTGTGGTGTGTGTGTGTGTGTGGTATGGGAGAGTTTGTGGTGTGTGTGTGTGTGTGGTATGGGAGAGTTTGTGGTGTGTGTGTGTGTGTGGTATGGGAGAGTTTGTGGTGTGTGTGTGTGTGTGGTATGGGAGAGTTTGTGGTGTGTGTGTGTGGTTGGTATGGGAGAGTTTGTGGTGTGTGTGTGTGGTATGGGAGAGTTTGTGGTGTGTGGTATGGGAGAGTTTGTGGTGTGTGTGTGTGTGTGTGTGGTATGGGAGAGTTTGTGGTGTGTGTGTGTGTGTGTGTGGTATGGGAGAGTTTGTGGTGTGTGTGTGTGTGTGTGTGGTATGGGAGAGTTTGTGGTGTGTGTGTGTGTGTGGTATGGGAGAGTTTGTGGTGTGTGTGTGGTATGGGAGAGTTTGTGGTGTGTGTGTGTGTGTGGTATGGGAGAGTTTGTGGTGTGTGTGTGTGTGTGTATGCGTGTGTGGTATGGGAGAGTTTGTGGTGTGTGCGTGTGTGGTATGGGAGAGTTTGTGGTGTGTGTGTGTGCGTGTGTGGTATGGGAGAGTTTGTGGTGTGTGTGTGTGTGTGGTATGGGAGAGTTTGTGGTGTGTGTGTGTGTGTGGTATGGGAGAGTTTGTGGTGTGTGTGTGTGTGTGGTATGGGAGAGTTTGTGGTGTGTGTGTGTGTGGTATGGGAGAGTTTGTGGTGTGTGTGTGTGTGTGTGGTATGGGAGAGTTTGTGGTGTGTGTGTGTGTGTGGTATGGGAGAGTTTGTGGTGTGTGTGTGTGTGTGGTATGGGAGAGTTTGTGGTGTGTGTGTGTGTGTGGTATGGGAGAGTTTGTGTGTGTGCGTGTGTGGTATGGGAGAGTGTGTGTGTGTGTGTGTGTGCGTGTGTGGTATGGGAGAGTTTGTGGTGTGTGTGTGTGTGGTATGGGAGAGTTTGTGGTGTGTGTGTGTGTGGTATGGGAGAGTTTGTGGTGTGTGTGTGTGTGGTATGGGAGAGTTTGTGGTGTGTGTGTGTGTGGTATGGGAGAGTTTGTGGTGTGTGTGTGTGGGTGGTATGGGAGAGTTTGTGGTGTGTGTGTGTGTGGTATGGGAGAGTTTGTGGTGTGTGTGTGTGTGTGTGGTATGGGAGAGTTTGTGGTGTGTGTGTGTGCGTGTGTGGTATGGGAGAGTTTGTGGTGTGTGTGTGTGCGTGTGTGGTATGGGAAAGTTTGTGGTGTGTGTGTGTGCGTGTGTGGTATGGGAGAGTTTGTGGTGTGTGTGTGTGTGTGTGTGGTATGGGAGAGTTTGTGGTGTGTGTGTGTGTGGTATGGGAGAGTTTGTGGTGTGTGTGTGTGTGTGTGTGGTATGGGAGAGTTTGTGGTGTGTGTGTGTGTGTGTGGTATGGGAGAGTTTGTGGTGTGTGTGTGTGTGTGTGTGGTATGGGAGAGTTTGTGGTGTGTGTGTGTGTGTGGTATGGGAGTGTTTGTGGTGTGTGTGTGTGTGGTATGGGAGAGTTTGTGGTGTGTGTGTGGTATGGGAGAGTTTGTGGTGTGTGTGTGTGTGTGTTATGGGAGAGTTTGTGGTGTGTGTGTGTGTGTGTGTGGTATGGGAGAGTTTGTGGTGTGTGCGTGTGTGGTATGGGAGAGTTTGTGGTGTGTGTGTGTGCGTGTGTGGTATGGGAGAGTTTGTGGTGTGTGTGTGTGTGGTATGGGAGAGTTTGTGGTGTGTGTGTGTGTGTGGTATGGGAGAGTTTGTGGTGTGTGTGTGTGTGTGGTATGGGAGAGTTTGTGGTGTGTGTGTGTGTGTGGTATGGGAGAGTTTGTGGTGTGTGTGTGTGTGTGTGGTATGGGAGAGTTTGTGGTGTGTGTGTGTGG